>NW_006779031.1:2332940-2509229 GCF_000442215.2 Lipotes vexillifer | reverse complement strand
GCAGGAATTTTAAGGTTGTTAAATAAAAAGGAGAGGTTAAGAACATGGGATTTGGAGTCAGACAGACTTGGGTTTGAATCTCTACTCAGCCATTTATTAGCTGTGTTATCTTGGGTGTATTACCTAACCTCTCTGATCCTCACTTTCTCCATCTGTAAAATGAGGATAATCATATCTACCTTGTAAAATTTTTGAGGGTTAAATAAAAACAGTAATATATGTTAAGTCCTTAGCCCGGTGCTTGGCACATAGCGAGCAATTGTTAGCTATTGTTATTATTATTAACAATGTCTTTTTGATCTGTTAAGTACAGCATAAATTTCTTCCTTTCCAGGCCCACCACCACCACCAAATCATACTTCCTAGGTGTCCATAAAGAATTGAGGCTGCTTAAAACAATAGAGGCAGTTTAACTATGTTGCCCCTATTTTTCTTTCTACAGGGACACGGGACAGAACTGAGGATGCATCAGCCCTCAACAGCAGAGGGTGAGCAGCTTTGCCCTCCTCATCCAACTAAGGAAAGAAGTTGGGCACCTGCTCCAGAGGTCTGTGTTTTCTCCTTCACTTCCGTGTTCACTAGGCTTGGATTAGAAGGCAGCTGTCAGCTTATTTTTATTGCTATGGTAACAAGAGTTCTGTGGAATTAATTATTCACAGAAAATTTCCAAATCTCTTTCTTACAGGGGATGAGGTTAGTTGGCCAAACCAGTGGTTCTGGGCCAGGGGTGGATGCCTAAGGGACTGGTTAGGTTAGGGTCTGGGGTAGGAAGAGCTCGTGGTATAGCACCCACTGGCCAAAGCACGTGATGAGTGTCTGTGAGCCAGGCACACCGGAGAGCAGATGCAACTTGTTCTGTTCAAAGTGACAGGCACCAGACCATAAACAGGAGAGAAGGCTGCAGAAGAACCGTCAACAAACTAGGGTTTGGGGGCATTGGAAAGGGACTGGCTTAAAGTGGGAGAAAATCTAAAGCAAGGGACAGGGCTTTGCAATCATCTTGTCCTATAGAAACATGTTTCTGAGTCTGTTTCCCCCTAGACTTTGTGATCCTTGAGCTCAAAGTTCTCTTCTTCTTTGCCTTTGTCTCCTCAATGCCTGGAACATATTAGGAGCATAATGGTTAAGAATATTTACCTTGGAGCCAGGTTGACTGAGTTTGAATCCCAGCTGTGCTACTTAATACCCTTGTGAACTTGTACAAGTTACTTAACCTCTCTGTGTCTCAGTTTTCTCATCTGTAAAATGAAGATAAAAATATTACTTATCTCATAGTGTTATTTCAGGTTTACTATATGCAAACTTGTGATGGGTATGTATTAAGAATCGTTTAAAGGTTTTGCATTATTATTGTTATATCATTATTTTTATTATTTTAAAATTCAAAGTCTTTAGTATGTCACACAAGGAGCTTTAGGAGGAGACCCTCTTGCTTACCTCTCCAGCTCCCTCTAACACACATTTTCCCTATACATACTGTAATATTTACTGTTCCCAGATCCCACCTGGGTGCTTTATATCTCCATACTCTGCTCACTCTGCTGTCTCTCCCCAGACAGTCTGTGAACTTCTACTCAACTTCCAAAACTCACCTTAAGAGCCATTTCCTCTAAAAAGAACTGCTTCTTTTGTTTTACTCTTGCCTGTATGAAGAGTTGTCACCACGCATTGGACATCCTTTTACCCATTTTTACGTACGTATCTGTCTGTCCACTAGAATATGAGCCACTCAAGGATCAGGTCATAATTCGTCTCTGCATTATAGCACTTAGCACAATGCTTTCCATATATTAGGCACTCAACACACACTTATTACATGAATGAATAAATGAACAAACAAATGAAGAAAGGAATGAATACGTGTTTTGGGTGTGGCTGCAGCTGCTTCTGAGATGACAGTGAAAACTAGTGAAGGTGACCCTTGACAGAAAACTTCAGTGGACTTGGTCTTCTGCAGGAAGATTTTATCCTTTGTAGAAAGGGCTTTCCTCTATCTGGATCAGGAGGGAGAGAGCCTCAGGTTCCTTCCTGGTGATGCCCAGAGTGTCTGAGAGACCTGCAAACTTCTAGAAGTTGCTGTGCATGGACAGGCTTGGAAGCATCTCAGTTCGCCATCGGAGTGCAGTAGCTGACAGCTGCCAAGACACTGGCTGCCACCAATGTCCCTGAACATCAAAGATCCTGGGAAGTGTTAGGCGACTGAGGATCATGGGGCTGTTGTTATCCTTGATACTGCTCAGTGGCAGTATTTTTCTTGGATAAAGTTTTTCCTGAAGTCAAGGTGCAAATTTCTTATACTCAAAAATAATCTGGTTTGGGTCTATAGGTTCCTTAATTGGATGGATCCAAAGTGATAGGTACATTCATGTTGTGGATATGTGTCCTGTGCCATTTGAAGATTGTATCAGTTGGAAAACAAATGACACACTCAAAGAGTTTACTTGAAAATCATTGAATGAGGAGAGTAGTCATAGAGTAGGATGGGCAGGGTTAGGGAAACATTATGGGATGCTAAAGCACCAGGAATTTATACCTGTGGGAAGCCCTTCCATCCCTAAGCCCGAAGGGGCAAGTGGAAGGAATGGAATTACCAGAACCTGGAGAGAACTTGGAACCATGCAGTAGAGGCTACCAGGCAGGATTTATGGCTAATTATGAATGTAGTCACTGCCAGAAGCATGAGGGAGAGAGATATGTAGCTGCCTTTTTTCTCCTTCCACCCTTATATCTCATTCCAGCACTTCGCATTGGCCAAACTCAAATGAAAGCCAGAGAGCATAGGGAGCCCAAGTTTTGCGATCTGTAATCAGCTTCCCAGGACACAGAGCTGGATGTGGACAGAGACATTTTAGCAGGGTTGCCAGATTTAGCGAATAAAAATACAGGGTGGGCAGTTAAGTTTGAATTTCAGGTAAACAATGAAAACTGTATGTCCCATGCAATATTTGGTACATACTTATATTTTTTAAATTATTCATTGTTTTTCTGATATTCAGATTTCACTTGGCAGCTGTATTTTATCTGGCAACTCTAACTATAGAATAACCAGCACAGAGATGTTTTTGTATTCAGGCTTATGACTAAACAATGACTTTATTACTTTAAACACCTCTATGTGTATCTCACTAACGTTGAGATTACATTTTGCCATATATAAGAAGAGATGATCTTTGACCCAGGCCCCATCCTCACGCCCATCCCCAGATAAGCTCACTGGGTCCATTGAGATGAAGGACAGTTTCTCAGGAGGAACCTGCTAGATTTTAGTGAGTATGGGAAGACTGCCACATGTGAAGCATTTCAGCCAAATAGCGAATAGGTGGCAGTCTTGATCAATGTATCAAAGAGAATAACATTTGCTCTTTGAAAATAAATCTCTGCCAGTAAGGGGGAAAATTATGTAGATAGCTGAATATAAAATAAGACATTTTGATTAATTTTGATATGACTCAGGATTGACACATTGTACTATAGTGAGACTTCATTTGTGTCTTAATGAGTTGTTTTTTCCTTTTCTGAGTTATTTTTAAAATTCGAACTGACTTTATTCTTGAAATTCCAAGCAGCCATGCTTGAAACTAAAGGGCAGTGGTGAGCCATAAGTAGGAGAACTGTGTGCTTAACCTGGTAGGGTAGCTTCACCCTGGCTTCACAGTAGGGCAGGGTGGCAGAGAAGAGGGTGCATGGCCAATCTCATGTAATTCACTCAAAAACATAAGTGCCTGCCAGGGCCAGACACTGAGCTAGGTGCCTGGGGTGCATAGGAGTATCAGGCTCAGTTACTTTCCTCAAGAAGCCTACAATATAAGCTTATAATATAATGAGGGAAAGTGGCATTGATTAAGCTACATGTATTACTTCAATTAATCTTCACAACAACCCTGTTGGTAGAAGCTGTGATTGTCCCATTTTTCAAATGAGAAACTGACTTACCCAATATCTCACACACCTAGGAAGTGACAAGACCAGGTTCTGAACACATATACAAGTAACAGTAGGATGTACCAGTATCAGTGTTTTCTGAATAATTCAATGTGTTTCAGATGAAATGGCACCTGAATAACGAATATGTATAATCAGAGGAAGGTTTAATGGAGGAATAAGTATTTGAACTGGGTTTTCCTTGGAAAAGAACAGATTTAGTACAATGATGGAGGTAACAAGGTCTAAAGAGTGGCGATCAGGAGAGAATAGCAAGTAGACTGGTTTGATTCCAACATGGCAATAATGCAAGTTGAGGGAGTAAGAGGAACTCAAAAGAAAGTTGGTAAGATAGATTGAGGCCTGAGTTGGATGGGCTTTGAATGCCATAGACAGCTATTTTTTTAAGTAAATATGAGAAAGCCATTGTAACTCTAAGCAGAGTAACAACATGATCACACTGATGCTTTAGGAATGGATGAATACTTAAGGATGAATTGGAAAGATGAGACAGCATGGGCATAAGGTCTGTTAGAGATCATTGCAATAGATCAAACAAGAGGGCTGGAAGGAGAATATTAGGGAAGACAGTGCATTGTTTTCCTGGAGAAATCATGGATGAAGTTAGTCTTCAAAACATATAGCTAGTGGGAAGCAGCTGCATCGCACGGGGAGATCAGCTCGGTGCTTTGTGACCACCTAGAGGGGTGGGATAGGGAGGGTGGGAGGGAGATGCAAGAGGGAGGGGATAGGGGGATATATGTATACATATAGCTGATTCACTTTGTTGTACAGCAGAAACTAATACAACATTGTAAAACAATTCTACTCCAGTAAAGATGTTTTAAAAAAAACATATATACTGAAATGAGTAGAAAAGAGTTGTTCTAATTGATGCTAGGAGGCAGAAAGCAGCTGGATAGAAATTGCTCTACATCAGAACATTGTCTTAGTTCATTCAGGCTGCTATAACAGAAAAGCATAAATTGGGTGGCTTATCAACAACAAACATTTATTTCTCACAGTTCTGGAGGCTGGGAAGTCCAAGATCAAGGCACTAGCTAATTGTGTGTCTGGTGAAAGCCCACTTCCTGGTTCATAGATGGCTGTTTTCGCCTGTGTCCCCCCACAGCCGAAGGGTGAAGGGGTCTCTCTGGGGTGTCTTTTATAAGGGCACTAATCCCATTCATGAGGGCTCCACCCTCATGATCCAGGCACCTCTCAATAGCCTACCTCCAAATACCCTCTCATTGGGGATTAGGTTTCTAGGTTTCAACATACGAATTTTCGGGAGACACAAACAATCTATAGCAAACACCATCATCAGTGATCTGTAAGACTTAAGTCCCAAATGCTGTTTTGAATCTAATCCTGTTCTCTGCAACAGCATTACCCAACATGAGTTCCAAAGAACAGTTGTCCCGTGTGCTGATCCAAAAATAAAGGGTTCTAAGATCAAATAAGTGTGGAAAATGCTGTGCATTCTTGATTCTTCTTGGAGGATCACAATACATATCAGCATAGGGAAGGCTCTAAGAATTTCTGTAGCAAGGAAAATAGCTTAACTTTTATTGGCTGAAAATTCCCCATACTTATTTGACCCCAGGACCCTTTTTTAATGTTGAAATCTAGTAACGCCTGGCAGAAATTGTATTTTATGAAATTCATACCAGTGTTATCATCTTCATCTGCGATGCATTCCCTCTGATGGACTCTAGAGAGCAGTCCCTTCTTTCAAACTTAATGCAAATAAAACTGAATGTCAGTGTTTGGTGGACACCTGCCAGCAGTGACCTCTGCTGCAGCAAGTATTGATTCTGATGTTGACTGGTGGTGTCACATAAAATAAAATTTTAAAAAACCCAAGGATGATGTTGATGTCACCACGGTAGATGATGGTCATCAGACTGGGAGTCCAGTTCCCAGAAGTTGTCAATTAATTTTCTCCTCAAAGATGTTTTCATCAGTTGTTTGTTCATGTGAACAAACTTTGGTAGCTTTCTAATTTTTCTCCCAACCCTAGCAGCCTTACTGATGGTGGAAAATATGTGTGAGTAATTTTGAAGTGTCATTATCTAGTAATAAAACTCAAAATGTTTAGTTAATTTCATCATTCATCGTTGTTCAAAATCTTCCTCGGACTCCTATAACAGAAATGAAGATCAGAATTATTTGCATGGCCATCATGGCTCTCCATGGTCTGACCCCAGTACACATGCACACACATGTGTGTGAGAACACACACATACACACACACACACACACACACACACCACTATTAATCATTTACCAATAAGAAGGTCTGCTCTTTCTTGCTTCCTTGTAGTTGTTCTCTGTGACTGAAATGTTCTTTCCCTTGGCTGTCAAAATCTCAATTAGTCCCAAGGTCCATATCAAATGCTTCCTTCTCCTAAGAGATTTCTCAGTTTCCTCCAGTTGGAATTAGTCCCCAGTGCACTTTTTGTACTTTCTACATAGCCTTTATCAGAGATTAAGTGCAAACTAGCTTTGTATGGATCAGTCATTCCCACTAGATGTTAGTACCTTGAAGGTAGAGAATGTTGTATTAACTTTGGTAATCCCTCTGACCAATTAATCAATCCATCAACAAATATTTGAGTGTCTACTCTGAGCCAGGTACAAAGTCTTACACACTGTAGGGGCTCTATTGACGTTTATGGACTCAAAACACAAGTACTGGAAGTGGAAGTGGGCTATCTGATGCAAGGCCTCAGGAGGTGATTCATGCCACCACCATTAAACATGCCTGATGGGACCACACGATAAGTGTTGTTGTGGCCACCCTAGGTGTGATTTTGGTGTGAGAAGCCTCAGATTGCCAGGGAAGCATACAAGAGAAGCCTGCAATTCCGCTGGGAATGCTGATCAAGTCTAAGTGAGCCAAAGAAGAAGAGGGGCACTTGTAGTTATTTTACAGATTTCTGGCTTAAGCCAGCCTGGATAAACCCTCAACAGGAAAGCCTCTGCCATGTTTCTGTAGTTGGACTAACATCTTTACACTGCCACCATTTCAGGAAAAGGGGGAAGAAGATCAGGGCTCTTGGATTTGGCTCTTCCTTTCTCTTTTCATCTATGGAAACTCTGACCCCAGTTTAATAATAATGACTACCCTGGTGGATCAGACACTAGAAACACATCTCTATGACTCTGATATCAATGCTAAGGCACTGTTATTGTTGTTATATTCATTTAACAGATCAGGAGAGTGCAGCTCAGAGAGCGAAAGTGCTCTTATACTTTCATCAAGGAAAAGCAGACACATTAATGAGCCAAGTCACTTTGTGTCTGAATTCTGTGGATCTTTTCACTCTCAGCTGATCAGTATTAATACCAGCTAGCAGGTATGAGTATGTGCTATGTTCCAGGCATTCTCACAAGTCTTATTTTATTGTAATCTTGCCAAAAATCCTTTGAGATTCCTTGCATTTTAAAGATGAGGAAAATGAGGGTTAGAGAAGGTCAGCAACTTGTCCAAGGTCATACAAAAGGTAAGGCCAGGATACAAATTCAAGTCTGTCTGACGCCAGACTCTCCACTCTTATCCGCTGTACTACATGGCCTCCTCTTACAGTGTGGCTGGCAGGCCTAGGAGCTGCTACCTGAAGGGTAAATATCCTGTTGATGGAGTCTAAGTGACCATATTCCATACAGAATAGTTCCGTGTTAGTGACTCAGTCTCAACCTTACTTAATGCTCCTCCAAGCCCTCCCTGTTACCCCCTTAGGTTAGTTGGCCCCTCTTGTCATTCCATCTGCACGGTCACTCTGAGCTTCCTCGGCATCACAGCCTGTGTTTTCCAGGGTTTCATCCAGAGGCAGAACCATTTCCTTTAGCATCGTTAGTGTCTAGAAAAACAAATCCCTTTCCCAGGTTCCTCATCAATTTCCCTGAACAGTATGAGGGTGCTGTTCATAGCACTGAATTTGTCTCATCTCCTCTGGGCACATAGCTCTGTGCTCAGCTCTCTTTAGCTGCTCCTGATGGGAACAGTCCTTTAAGGAAGGACAGCCTTTCTGCCTTAGATGGTTTCTAAGCCCCAAGCCCCTTCTTAGCTCATATCCCTACGTTTCCTTCATCTCTTGGACCTTGTCTTTTGTTTGATAAATATTGGCAGGTTCTAATAGGAAGTGCAGGTGTGAAACCCATCTCAGCCACTGACTTGTTATCTGACCTTGGACAAATTACTTCCCCTTTTGAGCCTCAGTGACGTTATCTGTAAAAGGTGATGAGATGATCTCTAAGGCTCCTTGTAGCTGTGACATTCTGTGTTTCAAACTTCAATGTCAAAGGACAGTATTGCATGAACAGTACTGGGATCTTACCCATTCTCATTTGACTGCCTGGGAAGGGGATTTTACTATAGAGATATAAACTCTTCTTATCCCTCCACCTACCTCCTAAGTTCGCAAATGTGTACCACAGAGGGAAGAAAAAATTTTTAATTATATATGACCCAAGTGATCAGGATTGTCCACAATTAAAACAGTGTACTTGTTGAGAACTTGAGTCATGCCACTGATGGAATGCTTATAGAAACCACTTTTTCAAATTGAAAATTAAAACACAAATATGAATGGGACAGAATACTTGAAAAGGGAATTCTCCTGGAAAATCCAGGATGCATGGTCTCCCCTCTGTATAAGACAAAACTTCAGAATTCTGACTGTAGGGTGTGAATTGGACAACAAGGCCCAAGGCCAGACAAGAGCTTCATTACATTGGTGCTGCAGCAGCTGCTGCTACATCTGCCTCTTGTTGCCTTCTGTCACCCCAAAGGAAGTATGTAGCTTTGGCTTGGCCTGGTGGGAGAATTAGGAAAGATTGATGGTCTTTTTCATTCTATCTGCATTTAGCACACCCACTGAAGGGAAAGTTAGCAACTTCAAACAACACCTTGGTAATGACAAACAGTGACGTTAATGCAGGCTCTGATATCCCCTGGAACATACTCTGACTCAAACAAAGGGTTCTGGCTCAGAAGGGGGTCCCCCAAACCAAATGAAAGAGCAGTTCCCAAATGGGTAGCAAAATCCAGAGGAAGAAAGAGAAATGAAGGGTGGGCGATGAGACTGTTTACTTGGAATTTGACTGTTCACACTAAGCCCAGCGCCCCCTGTGGTCTTGAGCTTACTTTGAAAACACAACTTTGCTAAAACGATCAGGATTCGATGGGAACTTTCACACTTGAACATTTGCCCAGCTCTTCAGAGAACTGCTGAAATCAGAGGGAGGGGCTCCAGCACCTCTGTGATTGCCATCATGGCCAAGCCCAGGCTCTTTGTCCAGGGATCAGTCTTCCTGAAACATCTCCAAGCTCAAGCACTTAAGCCTGAGAAATCCAAGCTATTCAAGCCCATGACAGTGCACTGAAGTCACAGTTTATGCAGAAATCAAAGTGGTGGTGGGAAGTATTTAAATTTAGTTGTTTGCTGAATTCTATGTAAGCAGTGTTTGCCCAAGTTTCTTAACATAGAAAAAAAAAAACTGAGCTTTACTCTGAAAGGAGGAGATAGGAACAAATAGCAACAACAAAAAACCTGCTTTCACATCTCTGTGTTTTTATCTTCTAGGATTGAAAAAACACAGAATGGTGATAAACTTGGAAGGCCTCTATAGATAATCTTATTCAACTTCTCAGTTTACAGATAGGGCAACAGAAGCCCTCAGAAGACAAAGGACTTGCCCAATGTCCCACAGCTAGTAAGTGGCAGGATTGAGAGTAATAACCAGGGCTTCTGACTTCCTGTCCTGGGTTCTCTTTGGCTCATGTGTATGTAGCACAGGTATGAAAACCAGGACTTTGGCTATCTAATATTCACTGCTTCCTTCTAGCACCGCCACCCCACCTTGTGATATGGGTGGGAGTAGTGTTGATTATCCTTCCATCCAGTGGAATCTTTGGACTGGATTGTTTTAACAACCACCCGCTTTGTCAGCCTCCATCCTTTCTAGGCTTCCAGCTTCTACTGAAGGGCATCTCACACTCTTCACTGTCACTGAATTTCCTCTCCCTGGCTGGCTGCAGGAGCTCAGTTTTCTCTCCTTGATTACCCTGTCGTCTAAATCCCACTCCTATCATCATACTTGCACTGGTCTCCTTCTCTTCTATGCATAAGAAGTAGAGGTCAGAGTGAGCCCATAAAACATGTGCTGGCCATCTTGAGCTCAGCAAGTCTTCCCCTTGTTTTTAATGTCATGGCAAATTTCTATGAACAACGCTTTCCCTCATTTCATTCTGTGACTTTAATACTAGGCTCTACATTTACAAAAAAAAAAAAAAAAAAAATGCTCGTAGCACTTCTCAGGAACATTTTGAAGTCCAGCCCCTTGAAAATTCAAGCAAGCACCTTATTCCCTTGTCTTGAAAGATAAAACAAAATAGAATGATATATTATGGTGTTTGAGTAAGTTCCAAAAATAAACTACATCAAATATAGATCAGTAGAAGACAAACAATCCTTAATCAAAGGAATATCTGGATCCTTGTGGATATTATTCAACTAAAAATAAATCCCTTAGAAGAAGAAAGCAAAAGATATAGAAACCACAGTAAGCTGTTTCGGTTTCTATCAGTGCTTAAAGGTAGTGGCCACATTGCATTGTGACCTGACTTATTTGATAAAACATGTACTCGTAAACTACAGAGAAATGAAAACAACTAGTATTATTGAGCACCTACTGTGTGCCAGGTGCTATATTCTAGGTGCTTTGCAAATTATGTCCCTTTTACTCTTCTTGACAATTCTAAAATGTAGATGCTGTTTTCCCTACTCTCATAGGACAAAGCTGAGGCTCACACTGAAAGGTAGAGTGACTCTCAGTATTATACAGCTAGTAAAAACAGAGCTGGGACTTATGTGCTTATACTTGGGACACTAATGCTTTCAAAAAGCTAATATCTATTCATAAAGGGGAATTGTAAATGATACTTAGAGTTAAGTGATTCTTGCTAGAATAATAACTCTAAAAGAGCAAAAAGTGTTTATTACTTTTAAGTGATAATCCAGTCAGTTGTTTCTTTTTAATCAGCGCTTACAAAAACTGATCTTAAAGGTTCAGAGTTTGTGACAAAGAGCCACAAATGGGAATGGAGTCCCACTGTAGTTCATTTAAAGTCTGAACTCGCAAAAGCAATCCCACAGCCAATTGGTAACTGCCTTTTAGAAGACCATGTCCATTTTGGTGAAGCACTCATCCTAGGCAAGTACAGAAAACATCCAAACACCTGCACTGCACTCATGTGTTTAGATAAATATCCATAGCGTTTGGTTGTTATCTTGACTTTAAGCAACAATCACAGGTAATGCATAATCTTTTCAAAAACTGAGTTACACTCAGAGTGGCAGGAAACAGTTTGATATCAATATTTAATGCAAATTTATTGATTTTTTAAAACTGGAGAATGCTCTCATAAGCACTTTCAAAGCACATGTGGTTCATATAGAGTGTTTATGCACCCACTGTTTCCAGAGAAAAGTTCAGGCTGCTCCAACAAACACCTCTTTGGGGATAGTTTTGACAGATCAAAGTAATGTGTGGGAAACCAAACTCCAATACTAGTATGGCAATCACCAAAGAACGATGGAATGAGTTCTCTCTGGGTAGTAGTACTTGTGGTCCTAGAGATATTTGCCAGAAGGAGAGGAGAGAGTGTCAAAAATGGAAGCACCAAGTCTAACAGTTTGTATCTTCAGCTCCATCACTCTGGACAGCTTTCCCTTTAGACAGATGTCTTAGGTATAGCTAAAGCCTCAAGTTATGTCTAGGTCAGAAGTGGTCTTTAAACATTCTCCAAATATAGAGACAGTTGGGCTTACCCCTTCCAGCACGTATCATCTTAGTGTGTCTCAATGCGTAGTCATGCCATGGGGCGGGACAGAAATCAAATGGATCTTGGGGTCAGAAGGCAAAGCTTTTGGGCATGACAGCAGTGGTAAAGCTGATAGGCCTGCCGGGAGTGCTACAGGCTCTAAAGGGGCAGTCCAGAGGTTAGACCCCGAACCCACTGAGGGCAACTCCTAGTGCCTTTTTACTAACTCTCTTCTTGGTTAACAATGTGCATGTGTGTGTGCACATACACTTCTCTCCCACTCCCATTCTCCTCTTTCAGCTGAATCCACCAGAGACCCAGCCTGTTGTCCTCAGTCATTAAATTTTTTTTTTGTTGTTCTGAGGTTGTCCCCTCCTTCCTCTGTCTCACCTTTGCATGGCTCCTCCAATTCCTTGTTAAACAGATTTTCTGGATTTTCCCTCACTGTGCCACTTCAAATATTCAGTTCCATTATCAGCCCAGGTGTGCCCTCCTGAGGCTCAGACAAGATTATCAGCAGGTGGATCACATCTGCTAATATTTGGGTTCCTTCTTTAGAAGGACTGTGTAGTATCTGAAGCTATTCCAAAATGGGAGGGACTGCTTCAGTGCGCAGTGAACTACCAGAGGCGTTAAAGCAGAAGAGGTGATTCCTACATTTGATGTGAAACTGGACTTAGAGATTGTTAGACCCTACCAATGTTTCTGTTTGTTTGTTTGTTTTGTAAATTAGTTTTTATTAGAAAATTTAGAAAACTTAATACACACACTATTCAATTGTTTAAACAACTCTAATCAGTGGTACTATTAAACTTCAAAAGTCTGAAAGATTTCTTTTAACTATATTGGTTTTATGATGATTCTGGTGATTTTATTGCTATTTCTATTTTCTGATTCTATTTGTATTAGGAAGAAATGAAAAATTATTTTTATTTCATGTTTATGGGTATTGGATTTTTCCCGCATAATCCCCCTCCAGCTTTTATGTTTTTATTATATTAAATCTAAAATTCCATACCTAAACACATTTTTCATAAGTATTATTGCCGATTGTAGTGTATTTTTATGGTTATTAAAATATAATTTATTAAATCATATGTGCTTTTACTGAAATTTTCCAAATTAAATACTTCATATTAGTTTTTAAAATTATTCTGCTTACTTTCTTAGAGTATAATTCCCACAGGATTCTCATATGAGAAGAAAATTGTTTGTTCTTGTCACCTTTATTATAAATGTCCATATTGTTCTTCAGAATACTTGTGCTATTTCACATTTTCATCAGTTATGAGATTAAGGTCCTGTCTAGCTGTCTGGTATTGAGCATTTATTACCATTTTTAGAATCCATTATTTCAAAGAAGATTGATATGCATTTCCTTTAATTTCATTTTCATCTAAGTTTGAATATATTAATTTGATATACATTTTATTTTATTTTATCTTTTTGATGATTGATGATTTTTTCTTAATAGACTATTCTAATTTTTTATTACAGATTTTGTGCATCTTTGTTTTTTTGTTTTATTTTTTTAATTTAATTTTTATTTTATATTGGAGTATAGTTGATTTACAATGTTGCATTTGTTTCAGGTGTGCAGCAAACTGATTCAGTTATACTTATACATTCTTTTTCACATTATTTCCCCATATAAGTTATTATAGAATATTGAATATAGTTCCCTGTACTATACAGTATACAGTAGGTCCCTGTTGATTATCTATTTTATATATAGTAGTGTGTATATGTTAATCCCAATCTCCTAATTTATCCCAATGTTTTTCTTTGAGGATTTCACCCTTTTGAGGGTCTGCATAAGAAAGTGATAGAAAGGCCAGACTTGCTTGAAAGAGCATTGAGAAAGTGGGAATTGGTGGGAAAGTAGAGAAGAAAGGCAGAGATGTTGTAGAAGGAACTCTTGGTGTAGCTGCATTATCTGTTTGAGCAACTACTTTTGGGGGAAGGAGACAGAGGTGCTGCCTTCATCTCTGCTAAAGACTTTTCCTGCCTAACAAGCTGGGCCTGTGGGATGGGATAGAAACTAACATTTGTTGACTACTTTGTATATACCAGACACCTTGCTAGGCACATTATTTTCTTTCAGTGCCCACAGCAATGCTGAAAAATAGAGTCATGTTTATGTCGTGGACGACAAATTTAAAATTCAGAAAGGAGGAGTTCACTTGTCCAATGTTTCCTTCTCAATTACAGAGTTGGAAATGCAATCTAGGCCTGTGTGACTCCACATCTCTGCTCTATGCCCAGCACTGTATTTCCCCTTCATTCCTCCCTGCCAGCTCCTCTTAGGAATTTCCTCGTGAGCACAGTCAGAAAAGGAAGAAAAGGGTGGGAAGCATTTTGTCATTTTCTTGGCAATCCCTCTGATTTCTCAAAGTTCCAAGCTGAGCTGGGACAAAGTGATGGGTTTCTCATCTCATTCATCCTTCAGTCACAGATGAGATGAGCAGGGTGAAACAGAGTCTTCAAAGGGGACCCTATAATGAGCACTCATCACAGCGATACCCATGATCACCAGCCCTTGAAACAGTCCTCTGCTGTTCTTTGCTTCTTCCAGAGGTAGCCTCCTAGGAGATGCTGGCAGAAAGCAGCAGGTTGAGTACCCACAGCTGACCTTGCCTGATGCATGGTTTTCAACTATCCCAAGACTGCTAGGCTCTGGAGTATTTTACTCAGGGTATTAGTGTGGAGCTTCCTGTGCTCCATTTGAGTGACACCCACCCCCAAGCTGTGAGCCAATGTGGCAATGCCTTTGATGGCACACACCCATGCCCCTGAAGTAGCTGAAGCCTAAAGACTGTTTGAAGACAACAACTTGCCCAAGGATTCCACATAACCAGTGTTGTGGCCAGGCCCTGGCCAGGCCCTGTTGTGGCCAGGCCCTGGACTGGGGGATGGACTGCCCCAGTAGCTGAATCCAGCTTTGACCCAAACTTTGGACCCCAACTGGATCTCAAGACAAAGAAAGCACTTTGGGTGTTACTAGTACCACAAAGAGTACTGATGATATAGTCCCAGGTAGCAGAATGGACCTTTAAATGTGGGCTGATGGAGAGGTTGATTCCTTAATATAATCTGTGAGGCTGTTGGAAGTTTTATCTGCTTCGTAATATCTATATTTCAGGCAAGACCTGACTGCCCCATCTTCAGCCATTCTTGTGGGCTAAGGAGGTAAGGATTTGCTAAATACAAATCAATCCCACTGTCTCCTAGCCACATGGTGATTTACCCCATGTGACAGTCATTGAAGCACTCCACAAACACATATTAGGCATTTACTACATGCCAGCGAGTGTGCTGTGTGCTGGGGCCAGAATGATAAGCCACACAGGCATGATTGCTGCCCTCTGGGAACTTGCAGTCTAGTGGGGCAGGCAGATTTTAACTGAGTGATTGTGAAAAATAAGTACACAATTGCCAAGAGGCACAGAATTGGAGAAAGGGTAACCATGGAATCTGACCTGGGCTGGGTATTTCTGAGGAAGTGATGATCCTGTTGAGACCCTAACAAGGTTTCAGCCAAATAAAAGAGTAGGGAGAGGAGGTTTCTAGGCCAAGAGAGCAACATGTGTAAATGACCAAGGAGGGGTGTTTTCTAAAACCATATATATATTATTTTTTTAAATAGAAATCTTTTTTTTTTTTTTTGCGGTACGCGGGCCTCTCACTGCCGTGGCCTCTCCCGTTGCGGAGCACAGGCTCCAGACGCGCAGGCTCAGCGGCCATGGTTCACGGGCCCAGCCGCTCCGCGGCATGGGGGATCTTTCCGGACCAGAGCACGAACCCGCGTCCCCTGCATCGGCAGGCGGACTCTCAACCACTGCGCCACCAGGGAAGCCCTAAAATAGAAATCTTAAGTAGAACTGTACTATATAACATAAACAAATCAGAGCTGCTCCAGCTGAAACTGAAATGGGGCCTAGGCCACATCCACCTGGCTCAGCCTATCATCCCCCTAGTCCCACGCCCTCATAGATAATCCCATGGAACACATTTAAAAAGTACTAGAATAGAGCACTAGTATAGAGGAATGTGTTGGAGTCAGACATACTGGGTTCAAATCCTGGCCTGTAAGTATGTGATTTTGAGCAATGTACTTCATCTCTCTGAGTTCCATTTCTTCATGAGTGAAAGATGAATACTGATACCTATCTCACAATGGAGATATGGGGATTAATTCAATTTAGAGATTTCTCAGAGTTTAGTTCAGCAACTGGTATTAAGTAGGCCCTTGATAATGTTTGTTCTCTTCCCTTTCTCTTCCCTTCTCAGGCACACCTTCCATTCTCTGCCCCAAGTCGCTCAGCCCTTCACTGTATCAGTCAGGGTTCCTAGTAACAAGCAACAAGAAACAAAATCTTTGACTATTCTAATCAGAAAGGAATTTATAGGAAAGGTTATTGAGTAATCCCTAGAATCACAGAGAGGTCTGGAGAACCAGGTTTGGGGTTACATAACCAGGAGCAATGGCTGAAATCTCACTGCAAAAGTGATCAAGTGAGAATACTATTTTTGCTACTGCCACTGAACACACTGAAGATTGCCACTGCTGCCCCTGGAACTTGAGCTTCCTATAACTGTCACCACATCTTCAAAGAGTATTCCTCTCTGTCCCGTAACTCTGGGACAGGAGTGTTTGTTGTGTGGTGTCTAGATGACCTGCCCGTGTAAGGGCATCTGGTAATCTTGTACAGTAGGAGATGGCTTTGTTTTCTATTAATACTCATAAGGTAGGAGAAAAATCCCCAAGCACAGAAGTTGGTGTCTGCATTTTGGCAGTGTAGTGGATGCTGCAATGCACTTCCCAGAACCATTAAACAATTACTCCTCATTTCTCCATTCCCCCTTCCCCAACCCCGACAACCAACATTCTATTCTCTGTCTCTATGAACTTGAGTAATCTATTGTAAAATAAAATTCATATTTTATGGCAAGACAAGAAAAATTTAAACATAAAAATTCTTCTCTGCCCTTTGGCCTCCTCTCTCCCCCTACTGTGCATTGTGTATCTGCATTATGGATCCACCAAACCTCCCCCATTTAGAGGAAGACTTGCTCAACTATAAAGAACAACATTCTCCCAGCATCAAAAAGACAACTCCTTAAAGATAACATTCATTCTTGATCATGTAAGGGGCCATATGACCCACCACGATGGCACTTAGATATGGATTATGTAAATTGTCAATAATATATCTTTTGATGTATAACCCTCTGTCTCAAAAAATGTATATAAACTATATCTTGACTTCTAACAGGTGGATCAGTTCTCAGAGCTTTTCTGAGATGCTCTTCCTGGGTTATAATCCTCAAATTTGGCTTGCATAAAGTTTTCCAGTTCTTTCTTAGATCGACCGATTAATTTTTTATTGACACTATGAACCTCATATAAGTAGAATCATACAATAGATGTCCTTTTGTGTCTGGCTTATTTTGCTTAGCATAATGTTTTCAAGTTTCACCCATGTTTTAGCACATATCAGTATTTCATCCTTTTTAAGTCTGAATTATATTGCATGTTGTGCATGTGTGTGTGTGTGTGTGTGTGTGTGTGTATATATATTTATCCACTCAAATATTAGTGGACACTTTGGTTGTTTACACTTTTTGGATATTGTATTCAATTATTCAGTGCTGCTATAAACATTAGTGTACAAATATCAGTTTGAGGCCCTTCTTTCATTTTTGAGTTATTTTGAGTTAGTTCTTAATGGTTGTCCTTAGGATTACAATTAACATGCTAATTTATAACAATCTCATTTGGATTACTATCCATTTAATTTTAGTAGCATACAAAAACTTTGCTCTATATAGCTCTATTCATTCCTCCTGAATGAATGACTTGTCTTTAGTATTCCTAGGAGGGCAGCTTTGCTAGCAGTGAATTCTTTCAGTTTATCTGAAAGAATCTGGTAATATCTTAATTCCTCCTTCATTTTTGAAGGAAAGTTTTTTTGCTATATATAGACTATTGGGTTGACAGTGTTTTTTTTCAGCACTTTAAATATATCATCCCATTATCTTCTGGTCTCCATCGTTTATAATGAAAAAATCAACTCTTAATCTTATTGAGGATCCCTTATAGTGAGTTGCTTCTCTCTTGCTGATTTCAAGGGTTTCATTTTGTCTGTAGGTTTTTTTGTGTTTTTTTTTTTTTTTATTTTTTTTTGCCGTACGCGGGCTTCTCACTGCTGTGGCCTCTCCCATTGCGGAGCACGGGCTCCGGACGTGCAGGCTCAGCGGCCATGGCTCACGGGCCCAGCCGCTCCGCGGCATGTGGGATCTTCCCGGACCGGGGCACGAACCCGTGTCCCCTGCATCGGCAGGCGGACTCTCAACCACTGCGCCACCAGGGAAGCCCTGTCTATAGGTTTTGACAGTTTGACTATGATGCATCTAGGTATAGATCTTTCTGAGTTTTTCTCACTTGAAGTTTGTTGAGATTCTTGGGTGTGTAAGATAATTTTTTTATCAAAACATTGTTTCTTCATATTTTCTTTTTGCCATTTTCTCCTTCTCCTCTGCTTGTGGGACTCCTATTATACATACATTGGTGTGCTTGCTGGGTTTGCATAGGTCTCTGAGGCTCTCTTCCTTTTGCTTTCTTTTTATTTTTTTTTTCTGTACGCGGGCCTCTCACTGTCGTGGCCTCTCCCGTTGCGGAGCACGGGCTCCAGACACACAGGCTCAGCGGCCATGGCTCACGGGCCCAGCCGCTCCGCGGCATGTGGGATCTTCCCGGACCGGGGCATGAACCCGTGTCCCCTGCATCGGCAGGCGGACTTTCAACCACTGCGCCACCAGGGAAGCCCTCTTCCTTTTTTGTGATTTTTTTTTTCTGTTCCTCAGACTAGATAATCTCAACTGATCTATCTTCAAGTTCTGCATTCTTTCTGCTGTCTGCTCAAATCTTCTGTTCATCTCTGCTATGGTCTGAAAGTTTATGTCCCCCTATAATTCATATATTGAAATTCTAACTTCCAAAGGTGATGGTCTTAGGAAGTGGGGCCTTTGGGAAGTACTTAAGTCATGAAGGTGGGATCTTCATGAATGGGATTAGTGTTTTCTAAGAGAGGCTCGAGAGAGATGCCTAGCCACTTCCACCAAGTGAGGATACAAAAAGAAGAAAGCCCTCACCTGACAATGCTGGCACCCTGATCTTGGACTTCCAGCCTCCAGAAATGTGAAAAATGAGTTTCTGTTGTTTGTAAGCTACCAAATATTTTGTTATAGCAATCTTAATTGACTAAGACAGGAAATTAGCTCTGAGAAGTGGGGGTGTTGCTGTAACAAATAACCTAAAAATGTGGAAGTAGCTTTGGAACTTGGAAATGGGTAGAGGCTGGAAGAGTTTGGAGGTGCATGCTAGAAAAACCCTACATTGCTTTAAGTAGACTGTTAAAAGCATGTGTGGTTAGGGCTCAGAAAAAGAAGAGGAGAGCTATAGATAAAGCCTCAGTCTTCTTAGAGAATAAGTGGTTGTGAATAGAATGTTCATAGAAACATGGATGGTAAAGGCCATTCTGATTAGGTCTTGGAAATGAGGAATATGTTATTGAAAACTGGAGGAAAGGTGATCCTTATTATAAAGTGGCAAAGAAGTCATCTGAATTGTGTTCCTGTCCTAGTGTTTTGTGGAAGGAAGAACTTGTGAGTGATGAAATTGGGTATTTGTATGAAGCTATTTGTAAGCAAAGTGTTGAAGGTGAAGCTTAGCTTCACTTGAATGCTTACTGTAAAATGCAAGGAAGGAGATAGGAAGGAATGAAGGAAGGTTGTTGGACTTATTATATTTTATAGAAAAGGACTATAAACTATTCAGCTGTGAATGTGTGTATTCTTCAGGACAAAGTAAGAAGGACTTCAGAGATGGTTCAGACATCATCAGGGATGCCTCGTCAGTTTCAAAAGGAGGCACCATCACCTGGGTTTCAAAAGATCAGATGACCCTACTCAAAGTCATGGGGACCAGAGAACTGTGGGAGTAAGGCCTCCCTTGAGACATCAGACCAGTAAAGCCACAGGCATGTGATTCCAGCTTGGGAGAGCTCCCATGTGCACTGCAAAGAAATGGGGGCAATGTGTCTGGAAGGGAGTACCCCTGCCTCAGGGGAGAACATGAAAGTAAAGAAGATTATACTCAGGCCTTAGATTTAATGTTGTTATAATTGGGAACTGAGAAGGCCACTTTAATGCCCAAGACTGAAAATTGTTCCAGAAAATGACGGAGACAACCCTAACATTTCATCTCTAATTGGCCTTCAGGTTCTGCACAAACAGTTAATAAAGGCAAGGGCAGAGTTGTAAACAGACTAAGAACTGAAGTGCTCAGTAAAGAACGAATCTTCAAAGACTGAAAGAGTATTCTTTTTCTTTTTTTTTTTTTTGGCTCCAGGTGTTTAAGGTAACAGGTAACCTTGTCAGAATACAAGCTGACCATTAAGGTAACAGAACTCAGGCCTCAGTGAAAATACATGACAAAGAATACAGACTTTACAAAAATATTTTAGAAAAATCACTAGACAAGCAAAGAGCAACAACCCACAATAAGCAACAACAATACCTGGGAAGAATCTGATTTCCAGAATTGCCACATTATAATATTCAAAGTGTTTAGTTTTTGACAAAAATTATGACGTATACAAAAAATGAGAAAAATGGGCCATTCATAAGGAAAAATGAAATTAATAGAAACTATGCATGAGGAAGCTGAGACATTGGACTTAATAGACAAAGATTTTAAATCAGCTGTCTTGAATATGCACAAAGAGTTAAAGGAATCATTGACAAAGTACTAAAGGAACCAGGAGAGTGATTTTTTTTTTTACCAAATAAAGAATATCAATAAAGAGAGAGAAATTATAAAAAAGAAACCAAATAAAAATGTTGGAGCTGAAAAGTACAATAATTTAAGTGAAAAATTCATTAGAGGGTTTCAACAGCAGATTTGAGCGGGCAGAAGAAACAATCATTGGACTTAAAGATATGTCAATTGAAATTATCCAGTCTGAGGAACAGGAAGAGAAAATAATTTTTAAAAATGAGCAAAGTCTAAGAGAACTGTGGAACACAAGCAAAAATACCAACATATGCATAATAAGAGTCACAGAGGAAGGGGTGAAGAAAGAATATTTGAAGAAATATGGTCAAACTTCCCAACTTTGATGAAAAACAAAAATCTACACATCCAAAAAGCTCAACGAACTCCAAACAGAATAAACTAAAAAAGATTTACACCAAGACACATTATAATCAAATTATCAAAAGACAAAGATTTTTTAAACCAGCAATAGAGAAATGACTAATCATATACAAAGCATATTTAATAAGATTAACATCCAATTTCTCATCAGAAGCCATGAAGGCCAGAAGCAGTGAGGTGATATGCTTCTCAGTGAAGTGCTGAGAGAGAAAAAACTGTTCACAAATAAATGTATATCCAGTGAAACTACCCTTCAAAAATGAAGGAGAAAACAAAACTTTCTCAGGTTAACTAAACTGAAGGAGTTCATCACTAGCAGACTTATCCTACAATAAATGCTAAAGGGAGTCCTCCCGGATAAAATAAAGGCACTAGACAGTAACTTGTATTAGAAAGTGGAAAAAATAAAAACACTGAAGTTAGATGCATGGGTAAATCCACGTGCAAAAGAATCAAGTTGATGGATGTTAGCTGAACCTATTATGGTAATTATTTTACAATATGTGTAAATCAAACCATCATGCTGTACACTTTAAACTTATACAGTGATGTACATCAATTATTTTTCAAGTAAACTGGAATAAAGAAAAAAAAGAATGAAATTAGACCATTTCCTCACACCATATACAAAAAGTAACTAAAAATGGAGCAACAAACTAAATGTAAGGGCTAAAATTGTAAAATTCTAAGACAAAAGCAGGAGTAAATCTTAGTGATCTTAGAATTGGCAATGGATTATTATATATAACACCAAAAGCACAAATAAGAGAAAAATATATATATTGTACTTTATCAAAATTAACAACTTTTTGCATCAAAGGATATTATCAAGAAAGTGCAAAGACAACTTAAAAATGGGAGCAAGTGTTTGCAAATCATATATCTAACAAGGATTTAATTTCCAAAATATATAAAGAACCCCTACAACTCAAAGACAAAAAGAAAAAAAATTAAATGAGCAAAGGACTTCAATATGTAGTTCTCCAAACAACATATATAAATGGCCCATAAGCACATGCAAGATGCTCAACATCATTAGTAATCAGGAAAATGCAAATTAAAACCATAATGAGATATTACTTCACACTCATTTATTTCTTGTGTGAATGTAAAATGCTGCAGTCACTTTGGAAAACAGTTTTGTACTTCCTTAAAATGTTGAACATAGAGATAAAATACAACCCAGCAATTCCTCTCCTAGTTATACACCCAAAATAATTGAAAACAGGTATTTGAACATAGCCTTGTACAGAAATTTTCATAGCAGCAACTATTTACAATAGCCAAAAGGTAGAAATAAGTGTCCATCACCAGATGAACAAATAAACAAAATGTGATATATCCATTCAATGAAATATTATTCAGCCACAGAAAGGATTGAAGTATAGGTACATTTGTGATGGTTAATTTTGTGTGTCAACTTGATTGGGTCATGATAAGCATTATTTTTGGGTGTGTCTGTGAGGGTGTTTCCAGATGAGATTAGCACCTGAATGAATAGACTGAGTAAAGCAGATTGCTGTTCCCAATGTAAATGGGCATCATCCAATTCATTGAGGTGCCTGAATAGAAGAAAAAGGTGGAAGAAAGGAGAATTCGGTCTCCGCAGCCTAACTAAACTACAAAGTCAGTCTTCTCCTACCCCTGGACTCAGATTTACACCATACTCTCTTTGTTCTCAGGCGTTTGGACTTAGACTGAATTATGCCACCAGCTTTCCTGGGTCTCCAACTTACATATGGCAGATGATGAGACTTCTCAGCCTCCATAACTGCTTGAGCCAGTTCCTCATAATAAATCTCTCTCTCTATATATAGATGATAGATAGATAGGAGATAGAGATACATACCTTCCATTGGTTCTGTTTCCTGGAGAACCCTGACTAACACAACATGTTATAACACGGATGAATCTCAAAAACATTATGCTAAGTGGAAAGAAACAGTCATAAAAGATTGCATATTATATGATTCAGTTTATATGAAATATCTAGAATAGGTAAATTCATAGAAATAAAAAGAATAGCGATTGTCAGGGGCTCTGGGAGAGGGAAACGGGGAGTAACTATTTAATGGGTATGGGGTTTCCTTTGGGGGTGACAAAAGTGCTTGCAAACTAGATAATGATGATGGTTGCACAATAATGTGAATGTGTTACCAAGTCCAAGCTCACTCCACTCGCCACACAACAGGCCAATAAATCCAGAGGCAAGGTGTTGAGGCAAGGAATAGCGACTTTATTTGGAAAGCAGGGCATCTGAGAAGATAGTGGACTAGCGTCCCAGAGCACTCTCTTATCGGGGTCTGGATGCTGGTTTCTTTTATAGAACAGAGACGGGGAGGAGGTGAGTAAGTAAAGTAAAAAGGCCATCCACAGGTGGGCAGGGTCAGATCCTCTCCCTGTGAGCTGAACAGAGGCACTTTAGTTCAACATTCAGGCAGAGGGGCAGGGTTCCCTGAGGCAGGCCGTTATGTATGATTATAATAACAAGAGCAACAAAAAGCAAAGGTTAAAGTCAAAGAAACAGATCCAACATGGAGTCAGATTTTGCTCTTCCCTGTTACAAATGTACTAAATGCCACTGAAATGTACACTTTAAAATGGTTGACTTTGTTATATGAATCTTACTTCTATAAAAAGAATTTTTTAAAAGGCAAATTTTGCCTCAGTCTGACCAATATTTAATAAGAACCTGTTCTGCATCAGCCCTGTGATGGGCACCTGAAAGCCTATGATCCACATTAGAAGCAGAAACTGCTTTCCAAGGTTTCCTAGAGGAGGAACGCACACATATACCTACACTGAGACCTTTAAAATATTGTGAGTCAAACTAAGGATGCCATAAGAATGCACAGAGGGCGTGGGAGAGTAGAGCTGGGAGGTTGGTGAAGAGGGATGCATGGAGATGACACTGGAGCTACCTCATTCGAAAGACATCTTGATGTGGTAGAAAGAACATGGGCATTGAAGTCATACTATGTAGGTTAAAGTCCTGCCTATTCTAGCTGCATATTGTGGACAGGTACCTTCATTTATTGGAGGCTTTGTAACCTCATTGTAAAATAGAGATATTAATAACCCCTACTTCCTGGGGTTGTTGTGAGGATAAGATGAGAAATGCTAGTGAGTACTTGGTTGAGACAGGCAGGTGTGTTGCTCCTTTACTCATCTAGCTCACCTCCTCTGTTTAGTCCATTGCTCTACAGGCTGTGGAATTACAGCCTTCACAAGAGGTGAAGGGGTTGGGGTAGAGGTCAGAGGAGGCAAGGTGATGTTATTTAAGAAGTCTTCCCCTTCCAGAATCTCAGAGAGGACTCGGGAATTTCCACTAATTTCCTTTACCACCTAGATTTGTGTGCAACCCCTAGGAAAATGCTTCACCCTAGGAGTCTCAAATCCAGTATGCAGATGGTTTCAGGGGGAATTCATCTTTGATAAGACTTTAAGGCCTGTAGGCGCCCTCTGTGTGCTGCTCTCTTACTTGGTATGCTGATAGCTGTCTGGTGATTTGGACCCCAGTAACTCTGGGGCACACGGTTGCGGTGTCTGATTTCAGGAAAACCCCAATGTGCTACACAACAGCACATAAATAGATTAAATGAATTGTTCAGCCATAACCTTGCATCTAATCATTTCACTGCTTTTTGCTTTGTAAGTGTTTTTCTGTCCTGAGGAACTAAAAATGATGAAATAGCCTTGGCTAAAAACAAGTGAGCCAGCTGAGTAGCTCTTCATTTGCATAGCAGCTCCTCCTTTCTGCAGGGACAGTACAGTCTGAGGTTGCTGGTGTCTGCACAAAGGCAGCAGCTGACAAGGCAAGGGAGGTAGAGGCTGATTTTTTAACGGCATATATTTTTATAGGTTTTTTAGGGGTTTTAACACATTAGCTGCCCAAATTTGTTTAAATATGTTTATGCAATAACTTAACAATAAAAATGTACTCTCAACCAAATGATTAAGTAAACATCCCCACCCCTGCACTGCTTGGCTGGGTTCTAAATAACTTGGGTATTTTTGCCTACCAAAGGATTAAGGTAAGTTTTTCTTCAAAGATTGAACCCTTAGGATTTTAGGTAAATGCTCCTTTCACCTTTCTTGTGATATACTGTAACCCTCAATGTCCACTACAGTGTGGCCCATACACTGCCACTGTGTAAAATAACTATTTTATCAGAGCAAATGAATATGATATAGTGGAAATGGCACCACTCCAAAAGTTAGCAATCTTAGAGACTCTTTCCTACTAACTAGCTGTGTGACTCAATGTATTTCTTGACCTCTCTGTGCCTCACACACTAAAGGTCATATCAGATGATCTCTACAGTCTCCCCAGATATATCATTCATTATGAACCTGGTAAATTGCAAGTACATAATCACACATTCTTCTATCCAGTTTGGCTTACCTTGAAA
The DNA here is from genome assembly GCF_000442215.2 of Lipotes vexillifer. Classification (NCBI taxonomy): domain Eukaryota; kingdom Metazoa; phylum Chordata; class Mammalia; order Artiodactyla; family Lipotidae; genus Lipotes; species Lipotes vexillifer. The sequence goes on along the minus strand of NW_006779031.1, from coordinate 2,483,845 downwards.
ACATGGTTAGTCCCATCCAGGTCCTCCTTGTTCACTTATTGGCTTACCAGCACTTACAGCCTAACCTATTGAGTCATCTACTCCTTCCAGTTATTTTCTGATCCTTTTATTCTTGAGGAAGCAAGGTCCTTGAACTCTGGGTCCTAGGTTGTTTTTTGCTAACTTGTTTGAAATATGAACTCTTTTCTTAAGAGCAACCCGAAACTGGAGTGAGCCATGTCCCTGAGAGCTATTCCAGAATTTCCCCAAACTGTCTTTGCACTGACCTGGCCACACGGAACTTGTTCTTCTGAGTCTTCTGCCTAATGATTCATTTCTTCATAATCAAAAAAGCTTTCTTTATTCTGCCACCAGAAACTCCAAGTCATCGCTTGATCTTTCTCAGACAAGCAGTAGTTCTAACCATTATTTCACCCTTCGGTTGTGTGTTGATCATCTGCATATGTTGACACAAAACCTTTTACATTAGCAGTCCTCACATGTTTCTTTTTGGGGTGACAAATACGTTCTGCAATTAGCATGGATGTTGGTTCAATCTGTGGATATACTAAAAACTGTTGAACTGTATATTTTAAATGGTAAGTTTATGGTAGGTGGAGTATACTCAATTTTTAAAACTCTATAAGGTAAAAAGCTTGTTACCACTTAAAAAAATGCTCAAGCTCTGGAGCCAGAACAGCTCAGATTTGAACTGCAGCCTTTTCACTTACTAGCTGTGTGACATTGAGTAAGTTACCAAATATCTTTGAGCCTCAGTTTCCTCACATTAAATGAGGAAAATCATAAGGTCCACAGGCAACACCTGTAAAAATCTTAGATTGGTGTCTGTTGTATGATAAGTGCTTAATAAATATGAACAATTATCACTGTCTTTAACCCATAGTGGTGTTATGGGAAGTTGGGAGTCCCATCCTCTGAGTCCTTGGAAATCCTCTACTGTTCCACCTACTCTTGCACCATATTAACTGGGTTTAATACTCTGATATGTACTGTGAAGAAGGAAATTAGAACTCTAGTTGTTTTTACCATCTATATTGACATTTTTGTAACTATAAAAATCTAGTTTCTTCAGCAAACTATTGTAACGCTGATAAATATGCTCACTCATCCACACTATTCTTTTAAAATAGACTTGATTTTATTACATAAAATAAAATACACATATTTAAAGTGTATACTTTGACGAGATTTGATCAATACATACACCCATGTAATCACTGTACATTCACAATAGAGAGCATTTCCGTCATCCTAAAAAGTTCCATTGTGTCTCTCTGCAGTCATCCTAACCTTTACTCCTTTACTCCTGGCTTTAATCTACTGTAAATAATTATAGATTATGTTTTCCCTTCAGTTTTGTATAAATAGAATCATATACGTTTACTCTTTTGTATCTGTTTTGCTCAACAAAACGTTTTTCAGGTTTATTCATGTTGTGTGTATGAGTAGTTTGCTCATTTGTTTTTTTATTGGAGTATAATTGCTTTACAGTTTTGTGGTAGTTTCTGCTGTACAGTGAAGTGAATCAGCTATATGTGTACCTATATGCCCTCCCTCTTGGACCTTCCTCCCACCCACCCCCATCCCACCCATCTAGGTCATCACAGAGCACCGAGCTGAGCTCCCTGTGCTATACAGCAGGTTCCCACTAGCTATCAATCCTACACATGGTAGTGTATTTATGTCAAGCCTAATCTCCCAATTCGTCCCACCCTACCCTTCCCCTGCCGTGTCCACATGTCTGTTCTCTACGTCTACGTCTCAATTCCTGCCGTGCTTATAGGTTCATCTGTACCATTTTTCTAGATTCCACAAATTTACGTTAATATATGATATTTGCTTTTCTCTTTCTGGCTTACTCCACTCTGTATGACAGGGTCTAGGTCCATCCACATCTCTACAAATGACCCAATTTCCTTCCTTTTTATGGCTGATATTTCATTGTATATATGTACCACATCTTCTTTATCCATTCATCTGTCTTTGGACATGTAAGTTGTTTCCATGTCCTGGCTATTGTAAATAGTGATGCAATGAACGTTGGGGTACATGTGTCCTTTTGAATTATGGTTTTCTCAGGGTATATGTACAGTAGTGGGCTGCTGGGTCATATGCCAGTTCTATTTTTAGTTTTCTAAGGAACCTCCATACTGTTCTCCATAGTGGCTGTATCAGTTTACATCTCCACCAACAGTGCAAAAGTTTCCCCTTTCCTCCATACCCTCTCCAGCATTTATTGTTTGTAGATTTTTGGGGTTTTTTGTGGTATGCGGGCCTCTCACTGTTGTGGCCTCTCCCGTTGCGGAGCACAGGCTCCAGACGCACAGGCTCCGGATGCGCAGGCTCAGCGGCCATGGCCCACTGGCCCAGCCGCCCCGCGGCATGTGGGATCCTCCCGGACCGGGGCACGAACCCGCGTCGCCTGCATCGGCAGGCGGACTCTCAACCACTGCGCCACCAGGGAAGCCCTGTTTGTAGATTTTTTGATAATGGCCATTTGACCAGTGTGAGGTGATACCTCACTGTAGTTTTGATTTGCATTTCTCTAATAATTAGTGATGTTCAGCATCTTTTTATGTGTGGCCATCTGTATATTTTCTTTGGTGAAATGTCTATTTAGGTCTTCCACCCAGTTTTTAATTGGGTTGTTTGTTTTTTTGATATTGAGCTCCATGAGGTGTTTGTATATTTTGGAGATTAATCCTTTGTCCATTGCTTCATTTGCAAATATTTTCTCCCATTCTGAGGGCTGGCTTTTTGTCTTATTTATGGTTTCCTTTGTTATGCAGAATATTGTGTGTGTGTGTGTGTGTGTGTGTGTGTGTGTGTGTGTGTGTGTGTATTATAGGTTTTATTTTTTTCCCCTTTTTTCTCTCTTTTTTTAACGTCTTTATTGGAGTATAATTGCTTTACAATGGTGTGTTAGTTTCTGCTTTATAACAGTGTTAGTTTCTGCTTTATAACAAAGTGATTCAGCTATACATATACATATATCCCCATATCTCTTCCCTCTTGCGTCTCCCTCCCTCCCACCCTTCCTATCCCACCCCTCTAGGTGGTCACAAGGCACCGAGCTGATCTCCCTGTGCTATGCGGCTGCTTCCCACTAGCTATCTGTTTTACATTTGGTAGAGTATATATGTCCATGCCACTATCTCACTTCGTCCCAGCTTACCCTTCCCCCTCCCCGTGTCCTCAAGTCCATTCTCTATGTCCGTGTCTTTATTCCTGTCTTGCCCCTAGGTTCTTCAGAACCACTTTTTGTTTTGTTTTGTTTTGTTTTAGAGTCCATATATATGTGTTAGCATACGGTATTTGTTTTTCTCTTTCTGACTTACTTCACTCTGTATGACAGACTCTAGGTCCATTCACCTCACTACAAATAACTCAATTTCATTTCTTTTTATGGCTGAGTAATATTCCATTGTTTATATGTGCCACATCTTCTTTATCCATTCATCTGTTGATGGACACAGGTTGCTTCCATGTCCTGGCTATTGTAAATAGAGCTGCAGTGAACATTGTGGTACATGACACTTTTTGAATTATGGTTTTCTCAGGGTATAAGCCCAGTAGTGGGATTGCTGGGTCGTATGGTAGTTCTATTTGTAGTTTTTTAAGGAACCTCCATACTGTTCTGCATAGTGGCTCTATCACTTTACATTCCCACCAACAGTGCAAGAGGGTTCCTTTTTCTCCACACCCTCTCCAGCATTTATTGTTTGTAGAGTTTTTGATGATGGCCATTCTGATTGGTGTGAGGTGATACCTCATTGTAGTTTTGATTTCATTTCTCTAATGATTAGTTATGTTGAGCATCCTTTCATGTGTTTGTTGGCAATCTGTATATCTTCTTTGGAGAAATGTCTATTTAGGTCTTGTGCCCATTTCTGGATTGGGTTGTTTTTTCAATATTGAACTGCATGTGCTGCTTGTATATTTTGGAGATTAATGCTTTGTCAGTTGCTTGGTTTGCAAATACTTTCTCCCATTCTGAGGGTTGTCTTTTTGTCTTGTTTATGGTTTCCTTTGCTGTGCAAAAGCTTTTAAGTTTCATTAGGTCCCATTTGTTTATTTTTGTTTTTATTTCCATTTCTCTAGGAGGTGGGTCAAAAAGGATCTTGCTGAGATTTATGTCATACAGTGTTCTGCCTATGTTTTCCTTGAAGAGTTTTATAGTGTCTGGCCTTACATTTAGGTCTTTAATCCATTTTGAGTTTATTTTTGTGTATGGTGTTAGGGAGTGTTCTAATTTCATTCTTTTACATGTAGCTGTCCAGTTTTCCCAGCACCATTTATTGAAGAGGCTGTCTTTTCTCCATTGTATATTCTTGCCTCCTTTATCAAAGATAAGGTGACCATATGCGCTTGGGCTTATCTCTGGGCTTTCTATCCTGTCCCATTGATCTTTATTTCTGTTTTTGTACCATACTGTCTTGATTACTGTAGCTTTGTAGTATAGTCTGAAGTCCAGGAGCTTGATTCCTCCAGCTCCATTTTTTCTTTCTCAAGATTACTTTGGCTATTTGGGGTCTTTTGTGTTTCCATATAAATTGTGAAGTTTTTTGTTGTGGTTCTGTGGAAAATGCCATTGGTAGTTTGATATCCCCTGCTGCTTTTAATATTCTCTATTTATCTTTAATTTTTGCCACTTTAATTACAGTGTGTCTTGGTGTGGTCCTCCTTGGGTTGATGCTCTTTGTGATCCTCTGTGCTTCCTGGACCTGGATGTCTGTTTCCTTTCTCAGATTAGGGAAGTTTTCAGCTATTATTTCTCCAAATATGTTCCCTGCACCTTTCTTTCTTCTCCTTCTGGGACCCCTGTAATATGAATTTTAGTATACTAGATGTTGTTTCAGAGGTGTCTTCATTTGTCTCCATTAAAAATTGTTTTTTTCCTGTGTAGCTTGAGTGATTTCCACTATTTTCTTCCAGTTCACTGATCTGTTCCTCTGTATTATCTAATCTACTGTTGATTCCTTCTAGTGTATTTTTCTTTGTTTCAGTTATTATATTCTTCAGCTCTGTTTGGTGCTTCTTTATATTTTCTAACTCTGTTAGAAACTTCTCACTTCTCACTGTGTTCATTGACTCTTCTCCCAAGTTGTTTGAGTGTCTTTATGATCATTACCTTGAACTCTTTTGTGGGTAGATGCTTATATCTCCACTTCACTTAGTTCTTCTCCTAGGGTTTTATGTTGTTCTTTCATTTAGAACATATTCCTCCATCATCTCATTTTGCCTAGTTTGCTGTTTTTATTTCTATATATTTGGTAGGTTGGTTACATTTCCCAATTTTGGAGAAGCAGCCTTGTGTAGGAGACATCCTAAGGGGCCCAACAACACACCCCACTCTGGTCATCAGAGCTGTATGTGCTGTGTTTGCCCTCCATGTGGGTCCTTCTTTTGTGGCAGGCCGACTACTCTGGGAACACTGGTAGGCATGGCTGGCCCCCAGTCTATTTGGTTTGGTTTCACTAGGTCCCTACCTAGTGCAGAGGCTGCTGGCAGCTTGTGGGCGAGGCCAGATCTTGGCACAGCTGGCTGCATGGCCGGAGAGTCCTGGTCCTGATGCTTGCCCACTGGTGGGCAGAGCCGGCTCTTGGGTGGCTGGCTGTGGGGAGGGCGTCGCAGAGCTAGTGTCAGCCTGCTGGCAGGCAGGGCCATGGCACAAGGGGGTCTCGGGTTTGTGTTCACTTGTTGGTGTGTGAGGCCAGTTACTTACATGGCTGGCTGTGGAGTCCAGGGTGCCTCAGAGCTGGTGTCAGCCCACTGGTGGACAGGCCCAGGGCCTGAGCTTTCTGGTGGGCAGGGCCAAGTCCCAGGGCAGCTGAAGCCTCTGGGGTTTCTGTGGCAGTCAGCCTGCTGGTTGGTGGGTCTGTGTCCTTGCCCCACTAGCTGCTTGGCCTGGGGTGTCCCAGGACTAGTGCCAATAGGCTGGTGGGTGGGGCCAAGTTCCAGCACTAATATGCTAAAGGGAGGATTCCAAAATGATGCTTACCAACACAGGTGTAATCATGGTAGAATGAGCTCCCCCAAATGGCTGCTGCTAATGTCTGTGTCCCCAGGGTGTCCCAGTTGCTTCCTGCCTCTCTGGAAGACTGTCCAAGATCAGCAAGTGGGTCTTACCCAGGCCCCATTCAAATTATTCCTTTTTCCCTGGGTCTTGGAGTGAGATTTTGTGTGCACCCTTTAAGAGTAGAGTTTCTCTTTCTTACAGCCCTCTGGCCCCCCTGAAAGTAAACCCCACTGGCCTTCAAAGCCAAATGTTCTGGTGGCTCTTATTCCCAGTGCAGGGCCTCCAGGCTGGGGATCCTGATGTGGGTCTCAGACCCCTCACTCCTTGGGGAGAACCTCTGCAATTGTAATTATCATCCTATTTGTGGGTCACCCACCCAGGAGTATGAGTCTTGACTATATCATGTTTCCGCCCTTCCTACCCATCTCATTGTGGTTCCTTCTTTATAACTTGGTTGTAGAAGATCTTTTCTGCTAGTTTCCAGGTCATTCTCATAAGTAGTTGCTCTGTAAATAGTTGTAATTTTGGTATGACCGTGGGAGGAGATGAGCTCAGGGTCTTCCTATTCTGCCATCCTGGCCACTCTTCTCTGCCTTCCTTTGGATTTGTGGAGTTTTTCTTTTAATGATTCTATTTTATTTCCACTGTTGGCTTATTTTCTATATTCTGAGCTGCGGCTCTGGCGCTGGGGACAGGAGTGACACCCATGCTCTATGAGCAGAGTGCTAGGTGAGAGCAGCAGCCTCTAGTCTCCTTGGTTTGCTTCTCCTGGTGTGGAACCTCTGCCCTACAAGCAGGCTGAGGTAATGGCAACCGTGGTTCCAGTATTCTTGATGCCATGCCTGGGGCAGAGCCTCCAGCCTACAAGTCAGGACTGGGTAGAGGTCATGACCTCTCCACCAACTCAACAGGAATTTAGCCTCTGCAACTTGGAGCTGGAAAAGATGAGAAATGCTGGTAGCCTGCGATTCCCAGGAAGATCCTGAAGGGAGGGGGAGCCCTGTACTCTTGACCACGTGCACTCAGAGTAGAGCTTCTGTCACCCTGATCGGAAAGGAAGAAGGAGGGAGTAAGTCATGTCCCACATGCCATGGCCTCACTCTGCTTTTACTGAGATTTCATTTATTTTCTTGAATATATGTTATTTCATTTGCTGTTTGCCTTCATAACCATTTCTAGACACTTTAAGTGTTTTCTTTTTTTTTTCTGTTTGAGAAATAATCTTCACCAGTATGGATGTTTCCCTGGGGAACAGGTCCACAGAGCTCCTCACACTCCCATTTCATATGTGGGACTCCTATTTGTTTACTTTTAAAAGTATTGTCCATTTTTCTCCTTACTGAGTTTACCTTTTCTTTCAAATACATGAATATAGTTACAATACATTTTTCCCTTTCTTATAGTTCTATCTCATTCATTTCTGAGTCTTTTTCTATTGAGTCATTTTTCTTCAGTTGATGGGTCATATTTTCCTGCTAGTACGGCTAGGCCATGTCCAGTCATATTTTATTGTAGGCTGAATAACTGTGGTTCAGTTTGATCACTTTGAGGCTTTTTAAAAAGCTTTGTAAGGGAATGTCTAGAATAGTGTTTACTCTAGAGATAGTTTAACACCACTATGAAGATGTCATCCTTCTGGATTTTCTACTGAATGCCCTAGTCATCAATGAGGACTCTCAACTCTGGCTTGTTGGAACCCACATACCTCACATGTGACCTCTGATGACTGATTAGCTCACAACTTCTTGGTTGCACTTAGCTTAGTCTCAAAAAGATTCAGTGTACCCATGTAGATTTTATTGTTCAACTAATAGTAAAGGGAACCCGTCTGATATTTTCTGTAGCTTTTTATTTCTGTTAGCTAACTACTTTCCAGAATTCTGCCCTGAAGCTCCCAATTGTCTCAGCCTCCCTGAACTCCAGCTCTGTCTTTTCAACTCAGTGAGCCCACTGGGCTCTGTTTTTTATCACCCTGCTTACTCTGTGATCCAGAAGGTTTTACCAGATAGAAAGCTAGGGTGATTGCAGGATTGATCTCATCTGTTTCCATTCACTCAGGAATCACGGTTCAATGATATCTATTATTCAGTGTCTAAAATGAGTTTCATATACCTTGTCCAGTTTCTAGTTTTTATAGTGGTTACTGAAGTCCATCATGGCCAGAAGCAAAATCTTGAGATCTGTTTGTTTTAGGCTTTGCTAGCATGAATCTAGAATACACTCTAGATTTTACTCTTGGGCTAGTTTAGAGCTTCCTAGATTCACTACTAAATTTCCACAGTGTTCAAGGAAGTCTCTTTATTCTAGCTGGTCAGAACTTGAATATCTTCCAGCCTTATGTGAGTTCTGGGATGTGTTTATAGCTCTTCAGTAATTGTTTCCTCACTAGTAGTTGCTCTTTTGCATGCCTCATGGAGTTTCTCCCGGTGCATGCAGTCTAGCACTCAGCAACAGTCTTAAGGGGACCTCTAGGTAAATTGATGAAGCTCTTTCTCTTGAGAGCTCCATCTTTTCTAGTATTCTTCTCAACAGATTCCAACTGCCTCAGTGTCCATAAACTCTGATGTCTCTGTCCTCAACTCAGAGAGACTACTATGTTCTGCTTGGGATCCTCCTCCCTATGCCTCAGTTCAGAAAATGCCCCCTTGCCCCAAACTGGGACAATTGTAGAGTTATTCTCTCAGGCATTACAGCTCTCGTCTGCCTATTTTCCAGTATCTAAAGCAGCTATTTCATATATTTTTTCTGCTTTCTAGTTGTTTATGGCAGAAGGATAAGTCCCATAACCAAATACTTTATCATGACTGGAAGCCCACTAGTCCATTTTTATTTCATTTTTTATTAAGTGATATTTATTTTTCTAATCAAATGTGGTCAAGACATAGTCTATAACTTCCATTCTCTCTATAAAATTATGATCTAGTTTAAAAGCAAGATTTTTCCCCTTGAGTAATTGGGGGAACAAAAACAGTTTCACTCTAATTGATGGTCATCATCAGAAAAAAATGTGTCCAGAACATTGGGCTGGTTATTTTGTCTGCATAGAAATGTAAGGAAAAGGAAAGTTATAGTATGCTTAAAAACCTTCTCAATTCATTGGTTAAAAAAATACTTTCTAAGAATTTTTTTCTAAAAATAAGTTTATGTATGTAAAATATTTTATGGAGAACAAGAGGAAAAAGGACACGAATATAAATAAATCCAGGGTTAGTTTAAAAATTAATTCCAGAACTCGTTCAAGATTTTAATGGCCTCAAATGTTCTTTTGTGATGAAGCTGTATTCTCAGAGAGAATAAGAGCTATGTAACCAATTGGGTTTAGTGTTTTTACTTGAAAGCCAGGAAGTGCAAGTTGCAAATTAGTGTTCAGTTACAGTAAATATATCATTTATCGTTTCTGGTAAAATGAACTGTCAATTTTCTCTGTGTACTTTGAAATTTCTGGTATTATAATTTTAAGGACCATTTTGTACACACACATTTGAAACTGCCTCAATTGCTTATTTTGAATTATGAGAGGTACATTAGAGCTCAATAATAAAAATGATAAAAATTAAGAAATACATGAAATGGGGCATACCTTCAGTTTCTGACAGGTAGGAAAGATTTTACATATGATCATTTATTTATAGTTGTGTATACTCACTCTTCCACCTCTACTTCAATTCTGGAGCTCACCACTTCACTAAACAACATTCTCTAGACGAAGTCCATACTGAACTTTGTATTGCAAGATCCAACAGATACCCATGAGACCTTATTTTCCTAGATCTCTCTACGGTGTTCAAGGCAAATGACCGCATTACTCCTTGAAACTCTACTTCCTTGACTTCTAAAATACTACTCTCCTGGTTATACTAGCTTAAATTCTCAGACTGCTTCTTTACTATCTATTTTTCAGAGTCTTTACTGGCTGATTAAACTGGTTTGCCAGAGATCCATAATTGGCTCACTTTTCTTCTGCATGTACAGACTCTTTGATTGCATTTACACAGTTTTCATTCTTAGCTATACGCAAACGATTCTCAAAGTGAATAGTGCAGTCTTCTTGCCTAAGCTCCAGATGCATATGTAGCAGAATAAAGAAACTTCACATGGGAGTGTTTACAGACTTCTCTCATTCACCGTCCCTCCAAGGTAAATCTTGTAACTGTCATCTAATTTCTCCTCTCCTCTTAGTGTCCTAAAAAGGAACAATTATTTCTTGCTGGAACAGAGGCCACGTATGTACATAATAAAAATTTGAGGGGAGGAGAAGAGAAAGAAGACCAAAAGCCAAGAAGGCTGGGGGAAGAAAAGTGTTACCTCCACCTTGGGGAGTGCAAGAGATTAGAGTCTTAGGGACTTTGTGGTTTTGTGGTATAAGATTAGTTGATCAGAGAGGAAAGAGGATTTAAACAAGGATTGCTGTAGATTGTGTATAGGGATGTCCTCTAAAGTCTTTAAAGAAAAGCAAATAAATTAGTTTTGGCTATTAAATAATGATTCTTTAAATCCCACTTCATACAGAGACTGAGCCACATGCCTTCCTCTGTCAAAACTTATTATGATTAAACATATGAATATCTAACAGTTAATGGATTTCCATATGGGCATCTCAGATACAATGTGTCCAAAACTGAAGTTGTCCAAAACTTATATGCAAAGCTGAACTCAGTAGCATGTAAAGTGGTTAAGAGCACGGATTCTAGAGATGAACTTACTGAATCTGAAGCTTTTCTACATCACTTAACATCTGGATGATCTTGGGAATATTCCTGAATCTATCTATGCTTCAATTTTATCTGTATAAGGGAGATTATATAAGTACCTACCACAGAGGATTATTATGAAGATTAAATGAGTTAATATTTGTAAAGCACTTAAAACAGCATCTGATGCTTACTAAACAATAAATGTATTAAATGAATAAAACACAAATCTTCATCCTCTCCCTCACTTGCAATCTTGTCTTCTTCCAGTGATCACCATCTCAGTGAATGAAACCACCATGTATCCAAGAGCCCATGCCATGCCTTGACCTTTCCTTCCTCATTTCTCACCTCCAGTAGGCTGCCAGATACTGTTAATTATGTGTCCCCAATTATTATCTCCTACTCCCTGAAACTATCAGAACATTAACTCATGATTTCTGTGCTGGGCACTAGGAATACAATGAACAGATGGGCGAGACTTTTCTTCTCATGAAATCTATGGTTTAAAAGAGGAAGACAGTATATATAAGTCCATGCCACTCTCTCACTTCGTCCCAACTTACTCTTCCCCCTCCCCGTGTCCTCAAGTCCATTCTCTACGTCTGTGTCTTTATTCCTGTCCTGCCCCTAGGTTCTTCAGAACCTTTTTTTTTCCTTTTAGATTCCATATATATGTGATAGCATACAGTATTTATATATACTACCAAATGTAAAATAGATAGCTAGTGGGAAGCAGCCGCATAGCACAGGGAGATCAGCTTGGTGCTTTGTGACCACCTAGAGGGGTGGGATAGGGAGAGTGAGAGGGAGGGAGACGCAAGAGGGAGGGGATATGGGGATATATGTGTATGTATAGCTGATTCCCTTTGTTATAAAGCAGAAACTAACACACACACACACACAAATAATAACAAAAGAGGAAGACAGGCATGGAAAAATTAATTACAAATGTTAGGTTTTCTTCTAGGTAATATGGCTATAAAGATGGTTACTTGGTCCCTTGAGGAGTCCACAGTGTATAAGAGAAAGTGACACATAAAGAGAGAATTTCAAATTACAATTGTGTGATTAGTGTTGTAATGGAGAGATTTGCAAAAGGCAGTGGGAGCTCTGTAGTCCACACAACCAAATCTTCTTCAGTGGGAAGTCAGGTAGTTCTTCCTAGGGAAAGTGACATTTTTTTCTACTCTGGAAGGAAATTAAGGAGTTTATTATATGGCAAAGGAAGTAAAGACCATTTCAGGGGTAGGAAATAATATGTGTAAAGGCATTCAGTCATAAAAAAGGTATTGTTTTAAAGAGAATTATGATAAATTCAGTAGGACTGGAACATAGAGATAGAATAAAGGGGATGACAGGAGGAGCTAAGTAAGGTAGGTTAGGGTTTGATGGTGACAATCTTTCTGACAGGCTAAGGAGTTTAGCCTTAATCCTCAGGAAATAGGCACTACCAGAAGATTCAGAGCAGCGGAATGGGGTGATTCTACCAAAATTCTTCCTTGATAAAACAAGATTAAGTCAACATTACCTTATTCATTTTGCAAAACTGTAACATTTCCTAGAAATTTTCATTTGATTAAGCCCTTATAAAACCCCCGAAACTGCTAATTTGGGCTTATGGAACTTACACTGTAAACTCTTCAGGTTTTATGAAAATCAAGACCAAACAAGACCAAACAACAAGTTGATCTGTTCCTTTTTCTCTGCTCCTGTTGACTCTCACATCATCTGTTCTCTCCTTAAATGTTTCTGATTTCTCACTTTATTGTTTTTCAATTTTACTCATTGACTTTCTTTCCTTCCCATTCTCAGGCCTTAGAGCTTATCACATCATTTCCTTAATCCATCCCCCAAATTCCTTATCTCATCACAGATTTCACCATCAGTAAAGGATACCATTTACTTAAATCTGAAACCTGGGAGTCATCTTCAGCCTCTCCCACTTCCTCATCACTCATACTGCATTTATCAGTAAACTATGCTGATTCTGGCTCCAAATTTACACAAGTTTCCAAGACCACTTCTAGAAGTAGCTCATATGATACTGCATTTTGTAGACACCATTTCATTTCTTTGATTTTTCTGGTAAGTGGATAGGGAATTTTCCAACTCTGAGCTTCCAAAAGTGCAGTTTTATTCCAGAGTTCTCACATCAAATTTTCTCCAAACCTATCTTCCATATATCCACTGCAAGCACCATGGTTGCCAATAGCATTTAGAGACCCTGACCAGATCTGGGATAATGTAGACGAATTGCTTAGTCATGTCTATGGATATAAGAACCTTACAAATTCCATCCTCTTTCCTACTCCAAGAACCACATTCCCTCACCTGGATTTATGGTGGATGAATCCAAACAGAGATTTTCGAGTTTCAGGGGGCTCAGAGAAATCCAAACAGTGATTTTCAAGTTTCAGGGGGCTCAGAGAAATGTTTATTACTTGCTATGAACTTTTCCCACCTATTTAATCTTGCAAAACTTTGTCTTGAGTCTCCAAGATTTTCCCTGTATCTTCCGAAGCTAATAAATACCAGTTTTAAAAAAGAAAAAGAAACCAACCATAGCTTCTGTTGGTACTTGGCAGGAAGGGGCTGAAATCGAGGAAAAGAGAAACTGGATGAAATTGCAGGAGAGAAAATTTACAATAAGCATTACACAAAGGTTCCTGGAAGTAAAGTCTATTTGCTGTAGAGTTGGCAAAGGTTGGAAGTACTATCCCTAGAGATAGTGTCTGAGGTCTGTGGATGAAAAACAAGATGTAAATAGTATTCAAAACAAACCCATTTAGATAGCCATTAATCCATTTGCTTCACAGGATCTTTTTATCTCAAATGTATGAATATTCCATAACAATATCAAGAAAATTGAGCTTAGTACTTAGGACTCAAGTTGCTCACCTTACAAAGAGTATCTATGACACACTAAAAATCATTTTTGTAATAAAACTTCTGTAAAGAGCCATAGGGTTTTAGAATGTTAGAACTAAAAGGATCTACCTTAGAGTGTCTAGTCTACCCTGTCATGTTCTAGATGGGGAAACTGAGGCCTAAAAAAGGGAAGGGACTTGCTCAATGGAAGACAGACAACTGGCAGAGCTGAACCCAGGGCCCTGTACTTCCGTCCCTTTTTCTCTACATACTGGCCACATGGGCACATATTTGTAATTAATGAGAATATTTTTTATTTGTTAAATTTACAGAATTTTAAACTGTTGTGAAAAACAATAAAAGAGGAAAGGAGCTATAATCCCTGCAGACACTTTTTTCATTAGACTTCAAATAATAGCCCCCATTTTCCCTTTATTCCAAGGCCTTATGGACAGTTGATTGCTGAGCGTTTTTTCTAACCCAATCTTCTTTTGCTTTATTTCATCCTTGATTGCATTCAGCTTCTCTCTCCAGCAGCCACTTCTTAACTGCTACCATTTTGTAAGCTTCCCTGCTGCTCTAAGGCTGTCATTGTGACTGATTAATTTCATTAGCACAATGATGCACTTAAGCAGGACTAACTCATCTCTTTTGTTTTGTGTTCTGTAGTACACATCACAGACAAGAGTATTTGCAGGAGGAGATAGCTGCTTAGATGCCGGATAGGAAGAGAAAAATATAGGGACCTTTGCTTATATTTCTTTAAGTAAAATGTTCAGTACCTCCCGGGTCCTTGAGGAACCCAGCTAAGGTGTTCATCTACACAATCAGAATCCTATTGTTTTGCAAGTGCTTTGCTTATCCTGGCAGTTGGGAACATGGCTTTCAATCTGTCATTTGTCAAGTGAAGAGGAGAAAGAAGGGCACTAACATTTATTGAACATCTACCAAGTGCCAGACACTATCCTAGTAGACCTTTTGTCATCAAATGAAATGCCTGCTTCACAGTGATAAATCCTTTGCTGCTCAGGAAAGCTTTTTAACTAGATGTACAGTTCCCCAAAATCATGTCACTGTTTCAATCGCTGGCTTCTACCCATGCAAGTTAGCCCTATTAAAAGATGAGAAATGGGGGCTTCCCTGGTGGCACAGTGGTTGAGAGTCCACCTGGCGATGCAGGGGACACAGGTTCGTGCCCCGGTCCGGGAGGATCCCACATGCTGTGGAGCGGCTGGGCCCGTGAGCCATGGCCACTGAGCCTGCGCATCCGGAGCCTGTGCTCTGCAACGGGAGAGGCCACAGCAGTGAGAGGCACGCGTACCGGAAGGAAAAAAAAAAAAGAAATGGGAATGAGGAGATCATAGGGAAGATGGCAGAAGAGTAAGACGCGTAGATCAACTTCCTCCCCACAGATACACCAGAAATACATCTACACGTGGAACAACTCCTACAGAACACCTACTGAACGCTGGCAGAAGACCTCAGACCTCCCAAAAGGCAAGAAAGTCCCCACGTACCTGGGTAGGGCACAAGAAAAAAGAATAAACAGAGACAAAACAATAGGGACGGGACGTTCACCAGTGGGAGGGAACTGTGAAGGAGGAAAGGTTTCCACACACTAGAAGCCCCTTCACGGGTGGAGACTGTGGGTGGCGGAGGAGAAAGCTTCAGAGCCGCGGAGGAGAGCACAGCAACAGGGGTGCGGAGGACAAAGCGGAGAGATTCCTGCACAGAGGATCGGTGCCGACCAGCACTCACCAGCCCCAGAGGCTTGTCTGCTCCCCCACCGGGGCAGGCGGGGCTGGGAGCTGAGGCTCGGGCTTCAGTCGGAGCGCCGGGAGAGGACTGGGGTTGGCGGCGTGAACACAGCCTGCAGGGGGTTAGTGCGCCACGGCTAGCCGGGAGGGAGTCCTGGGAAAAGTCTGGACCTGCCGAAGAGGCAAGAGACTTTTTCTTCCTTCTGTTTCCCGGTGCGCAAGGAGCGGGGATTAAGAGCGCCGCTTAAAGGAGCTCCAGAGAGGGGCGTGAGCCGCGGCTAACAGCGCGGACCCCAGAGACGGGCATGAGATGCTAAGGCTGCTGCTGCCGCCACTAAGAAGCCTGTGTGCGAGCACAGGTCACTCTTGACACCCCCCTTCTGGGGAGCCTTTGCAGCCCGCCACTGCCAGGGTCCCATGATCCAGGGACAACTTCCCCGGGAGAACAGATATCGCGCCTCAGCCTGGTGCAACGTCATGCTGGCCTCTGCCGCCACAGGCTCGCCCCGCATCCGTACCCCTCCCTCCCTCCCGGCCTGAGTGAGCCAGAGCCCCCCCATCAGCTGCTCCTTTAACCCCGTCCTGTCTGAGTGAAGAACAGATGCCCTCCAGCGACCTACACCCAGAGCCGTGGCCAAATCCAAAGCTGAGCCCCGGGAGCTGTGAGAACAAAGGAGAGAAAGGGAAATCTCTCCCAGCAGCCTCAGAAGCAGCGGATTAAAGCTCCACAATCAACTTGATGGACCCTGTATCTGTGGAATACATGAATAGACAACAAATCATCCCAAATTGAGGAGGTGGACTTTGAGAGCAGGATTTATGATTTTTTCCCCTCTTCCTCTTTTTCTGAGTGTGTATGTGTATGCTTCTCTGTGAGATTCTGTCTGTATAGCTTTGCTTCCACTGTTTGTCCTAGGGTTCTATCCGTCCTTTTATTTTTGTTGTTGTTGTTTGTTTTTGTTTTTTTCTTTAAAAAAGAATTGTTTTTCCTAATATTTTTTATTTTAATAACTTTTTTATTTTATTTTACTTTATCTTCTTTCATTCTTTCTTTCTTTCCTTCCTTCCCTCCTTCCTTCATTCTTCCCTCCCTCCCTCCCTCCCCTCCCTCCTTTCTTTCCTTCTTGCCTTCTTCCTTTCTTTTCTTCTTTCTTTCTTTCTTCCTTCCCTCCTTTCTTTCTTTCTTTCTTTCTTTCTTTCTTTCTTTCTTTTCTTTCTTTTCTTTCTTTCTTTCTTCTTTCCTTTCTTCTTTTTCTCCCTTTTATTCTGAGCTGTGTGGATGAAAGGCTCTTGGTGCTGCAGCCAGCAGTCAGTGCTGTGCCTCTGAGGTGGGAGAGCCAACTTCAGGACACTGGTACACAAGAGACCTCCCAGCTCCACATAATATCAGATGGCGAAAATCTCCCAGAGATCTCCATCTCAACACCAACACCCAGCTTCACTCAACGACCAGCAAGCTACAGTGCTGGACACCCTATGCCAAACAACTCACAAGACAGGAACACAACCCCACACATTAGCGGAGAGGCTGCCTAAAATCATAATAAGTCCACAGGCACCCCAAAACACACCACCAGACGGGCCCACTAGAGAGACAAGATCTAGCCTCATACACCACAACACAGCCACTAGTCCCCTCCACCAGGAAGCCTACACAACCCACTGAACCAACCTTAGCCACTGGAGACAGACATCAAAAACAACGGGAGCTACGAACTTGCAGCCTGCAAAAAGGTGAACCCAATCACAGTAAGATAAGCAAAATGAGAAGACAGAAAAACACACAGCAGATGAAGGAGCAGGATAAAAACCCACCAGACCTAACAAATGAAGAGGAAATAGGCAGTCTACCTGAAAAAGAATTCAAACTAATGGTAGTAAAGATGATCCAAAATCTTGGAAATAGAATGGACAAAATGCAAGAAGCAGTTAACAAGGACCTAGAAGAAATAAAGATGAAACAGACAATGATGAACAACACAATAAATGAAATGAAAAATACTCTAGATGGGATCAATAGCAGAATAAATGAGGCAGAAGAACGGATAAGTGACCTGGAAGATAAAATAGTGGAAATAACTACTGCAGAGCAGAATAAAGAAAAAAGAATGAAAAGAACTGAGGACAGTCTCAGAGACCTCTGGGACAACATTAAACGCACCAACATTCAAATTATCGGGGTTCCAGAAGAAGAAGAGAAAAAGAAAGGGACTGAGAAAATATTTGAAGAGATTGTACTTGAAAACTTCCCTAATATGGGAAAGGAAATAGTTAATCAAGTCCAGGAAGCACAGAGAGTCCCATACAGGATAAATCCAAGGAGCAACACGCCAAGACACATATTAATCAAACTCTCAAAAATTAATTACAAAGAGAACATATTAAAAGCAGCAAGGGAAAAACAACAAATAACACACAAGGGCATCCCCATAAGGTTAACAGCTGATCTTTCGCAGAAACTCTGCAAGCCAGAAGGGAGTGGCAGGACATATTTAAAGTGAGGAAAGAGAAGAACCTGCAACCAAGATTACTCTACCCAGCAAGGATCTCATTCACATTTGAGGGAGAAATTAAAACCCTTACAGACAAGTAAAGCTGAGTGAGTTCAGCACCACCAAACCAGCTTTACAACAAAGGCTAAAGGAACTTCTCTAGCCAAGAAACACAAGAGAAGGAAAAGACCTACAATAACAAACGCCAAACAATTAACAAAATGGGAATAGGAACACACATATCAAAAATTACCTTAAATGTAAATGGACTAAATGCTCCCACCAAAAGACACAGATTGACTGAATGGATACCAAAACAAGACCCAGATATGTGCTGTCTACAAGAGACCCACTTCAGACCTAGAGACACATACAGAATGAAAGTAAGGGGATGGAAAAAGGTACTCCATGCAAATGGACACCAAAAGAAAGCTGGAGTAGCAATTCTCATATCAAACAAAATAGACTTTAAAATAAAGACTATTAGAAGAGACAAAGGAGGACACTATATAATGATCAAGGGATTGATCCAAGAAGATATAACAATTGTATATATTTATGCACCCAACATATACATGAGGAGCACATCAATACATAAGGCAAATACTAACAGCCATAAAAGGGGAAATCGACAGTAACACATTCATAGTAGAGGACTTTAACACCCCACTTTCACAAATGGACAGATCATCCAAAATGAAAATAAATAAGGAAACACAAGCTTTAAATGATACATTAAACAAGATGGACTTAATTGATATTTATAGGACATTCCGTCCAAAAACAACAGAATACACGTTTTTCTCAAGTGCTCATGGAACATTCTCCAGGATAGATCATATCTTGGGTCACAAATCAGGCCTTGGTAAATTTAAGAAAATTGAAATTGTATCAAGTATCTTTTCTGACCACAACACTATGAGACTAGATATCAGTTACAGGAAGAGATGTGTAAAAAGTACAAACACATGGAGGCTAAACAATACACTACTTAATAACGAAGTGATCACTGAAGAAATCAAAGAGGAAATTAAAAAATACCTAGAAACAAATGACAATGGAGATACGACGACCCAAAACCTATGGGATGCAGCAAAAGCAGTTCTAAGAGGGAAGTTTATAGCAATACAAGCCCACCTTAAGAAGCAGGAAACATCTCGAATAAACAACCTAACCTTGCACCTCAAGCAATTAGAGAAAGAAGAACAAAAAAACCCCAGAGTTAGCAGAAGGAAAGAAATCATAAAAATCAGATCAGAAATAAATGAAAAAGAAATGAAGGAAACAATAGCAAAGATCAATAAAACTAAAAGCTGGTTCTTTGAGAAGATAAACAAAATAGATAAACCATTAGCCAGACTCATCAAGAAAAAAAGGGAGAAGACTCAAATCAATAGAATCAGAAATGAAAAAGGAGAAGTAACAACTGACACTGCAGAAATAAAAAAAATCATGAGGGATTACTACAAGCAACTCTATGCCAATAAAATGGACAATCTGGAAGAAATGGACAAATTCTTAGAAATGCACAAACTGCCAAGACTGAATCAGGAAGAAATAGAAAATATGAACAGACCAATCACAAACACTGAAATTGAAACTGTGATTAAAAATCTTCCAACAAACAAAAGCCCAGGACCAGATGGCTTCACAGGCGAATTCTATCAAACATTTAGAGAAGAGCTAACACCTATTCTTCTCAAACTCTTCCAAAATATAGCAGAGGGAGGAACACTCCCAAACTCATTCTACGAGGCCACCATCACCTTGATACCAAAACCAGACAAGGATGTCACAAAGAAAAAGCTTTCGACAAAATTCAACACCCATTTATGATAAAAACCCTGCAGAGGGCTTCCCTGGTGGTGCAGTGGTTGAGAGTCCGCCTGCCAATGCAGAGGACGCGGGTTCGTGACCTGGTCTGGGAAGATCCCACATGCCGTGGAGCGGTTGGGCCCGTGAGCCATGGCCGCTGAGCGCTGTGTGTACGGAGCCTGTGCTCCGCAACGGGAGAGGCCACAACAGTTGAGAGGCCCGCATACCGCAAAAAAAAAAAAAAAAAAAAAAACCCTGCAGAAAGTAGGCATAGAGGGAACTTTCCTCAACATAATAAAGGCCATATATGACAAACCCACAGCCAACATCATCCTCAGTGGTGAAAAACTGAAAACATTTCCACTAACATCAGGAACAAGACAAGGTTGCCCACTCTCACCACTCTTATTCAACATAGTTTTGGAAGTTTTAGCCACAGCAACCAGAGGAAAAAAGGAAATAAAAGGACTCCAAATCGGAGAAGAAGTAAAGCTGTCACTGTTTGCAGATGACATGATACTATACATAGAGAATCCTAAAGATGCTACCAGAAAACTACTAGAGCTAATCAATGAATCTGGTAAAGTAGCAGGATACAAAATTAATGCACAGAAATCTCTGGCATTCCTATACACTAATGATGAAAAATCTGAAAGTGAAATCAAGAAAGCACTCCTGTTTACCATTGCAACAAAAAGAATAAAATATCTAGGAATAAACCTACCTAAGGAGTCAAAAGACCTGTATGCAGGAAATTATAAGACACTGATGAAAGAAATTAAAGATGATGCAAATAGATGGAGAGATATACCATGTTCTTGGATTGGAAGAATCAACATTGTGAAAATGACTATACTTCCCAAAGCAATCTATAGATTCAATGCAATCCCTATCAAACTACCACTGGCATTTTTCACAGAACTAGAACAAAAAATTTCACAATTTGTATGGAAAAACACAAAAGACCCAGAAGAGCCACAGCAATCTTGAGAAAGAAAAATGGAGCTGGAGGAATCAGGCTCCCTGACTTCAGACTATACTACAAAGCTACAGTAATCAATACAGTATGGTACTGGCACAAAAACAGAAAGATAGATCAATGAACAGGATAAAAAGCCCAGAGATAAATCCACGCACATATGGTCACCTTATCTTTATAAAGGAGGCAGGACTGTACAGTGGAGAAAGGACAGCCTCTTCAATAAGTGGTGCTGGGAAAACTGGACAGGTACATGTAAAAGTATGAGATTAGATCACTCCCTAACACCATACACAAAAATAAGCTCAAAATGGATTAAAGACCTAAATGTAAGGCCAGAAACTATCAAACTCTTAGAGGAAAACATAGGCAGAACACTCTATGACATAAATCACAGCAAGATCCTTCTTGACCCATCTCCTAGAGTAATGGAGATAAAAACAAAAATAAACAAATGGGACCTAATGAAACTTCAAAGCTTTTGCACAGCAAAGGAAACCATAAACAAGACCAAAAGACAGCCCTCAGAATGGGAGAAAATATTTGCAAATGAAGCAACTGACAAAGGGTTAATCTCCAAAATTTATAAGCAGCTCATGCAGCTCAATAACAGAAAAACACACAACCCAATCCAAAAATGGGCATAAGACCTAAATAGACATTTCTCCAAAGAGGATACACACAGTGCCAACAAACACATGAAAGAATGCTCAACATCATTAATCATTAGAGAAATGCAAATCAAAACTACAATGAGATATCATCGCACACCGGTCAGAATGGCCATCATCAAAAAATCTAGAAACAATAAATGCTGGAGATGGTGTGGAGAAAAGGGGACGCTCTTGCACTGCTGGTGGGAATGTGAATTGGTACAGCCACTATGGAGAACAGTATGGAGGTTCCTTAAAAAACTACAAATAGAACTACCATATGACCCAGCAATCCCACTACTGGGCATATACCCTGAGAAAACCATAATTCAAAAGAGTCATGTACCAAAATGTTCATTGCAGCTCTATTTACAATAGCCCAGAGATGGAAAAACCTAAGTGTCCATCATCGGATGAATGGATAAAAAAGATGTGGCACATATATACAATGGAATATTACTCAGCCATAAAAAGAAACAAAATTGAACTATTTGTAATGAGGTGGATAGACCTAGAGTCTGTCATACAGAGTGAAGTAAGTCAGAAAGAGAAAGACAAATATCATATGCTAACACATATATATGGAATTTAAGGAAAAAAATGTCATGAAGAACCTAGGGGTAAGATAGGAATAAAGACACAGACCTACTAGAGAATGGACTTGAGGATATGGGGAGGGGGATGGGTAAGCTGTGACAAAGTGAGAGAGTGTAATGGACATATATACACTACCAAATGTAAAACAGATAGCTAGTGGGAAGCAGCCACATAGCATAGGGAGATCAGCTCGGTGCTTTGTGACCACCTAGACGGGTGGGATAGGGAAGGTGGGAGGGAGGGAGACGCAAGAGGGAAGAGATATGGGAACATATGTATATGTATAACTGATTCACTTTTTTATAAAGCAGAAACTAACACAGCATTGTAAAGCAAGTATACTCCAATAAAGATGTTAAAATAAAAATAAAAATAAAGAAATAATGATTTTAAAAAATGGGAATGAGATAAAAACCCACGATTTAGATGTGAGAGCACTATCACAGAAGCCCTCCCCCTCACGTAAACTGGACATAAGTGAAAATAAGTTTATTATTTCTTTCTGAAAAGTTAGCAGACTTCTCAGAAATATGGTACAGGAGAAAACACTTTGGGCTGAAAGACCAGGGTTCTACTCACAACTCTGCTGCTGACTAGCCTAGTGATATTGAATAAGGCTCATCCTCCCTCTATGGCTCGGTTTCCCCCATGAAACGGTGTGCCTTTTGGAGTTCTTTCAGGAGTCTAATGGCAGAGATTGTGGAGTTATGATTTGGAGAAGGGTTGTGAAGCTAGCAGTACTCTGAGCTTCCTATCCCTGCTTTAATCAAGGCACCACTTTTTGTATATCTTTTCGATAGTGGGGTTCCAAGAAATATTTCATGTTAACAAAGATTTATATTGCCATAAAAGTTTGAAAATCATTTGATTAGATGATGTCTACTGTTCTTTTCAGCTCTGAGTCCTGCGGGTCTGTGATATTTGTGAATCCAGCTGTTGATTGCCCAGCCCTTGAGGCTGCAAAAGGCAGCTAAGATTCTAGAATATTTGCTTTCACTTCTAACTCCATTTGTTCTCATTCTTCTGCTCTTGAAAACCCACTTTAAATAAACTGGCCTTGCCACTGTTTATTTCATAAAAAGCACATCCTAAACCATTATTGTTTGATTATTTCTTTCTGGAGAGAAAGCAACACCTTTGTTTCTCCTTAAGAATAATCACATGGTTTAGGATAAGCTATATGTTTTTTAATTAGAGATGGGGAGAAAAATCCAACCATTGCTGAAATTGTTTGGGGAGAGGCAACAACCTTTCCAGACAGTAAGCTCTGGAGTGAGAGAATAGCCTCTGGTATATTGACTCACCAACGGATAGCCAAATTCAAGATCCCCTTGATCATTTATTCCTATATGAATCTCAGGTATGCCTCTGAGATTTCCTTCATATTTTACTGTAGAGCAAGCCAGAACAGAGAGACATTCATTTGGTATTATTATCATCAGCCAAACTTGATCATAAAAATATGGGTCTGGAGTGTATGTTTGTTCAACAACCTCCAAGTTTTTCTAGCCATTCCAGACCCAGAGGGCTCCATGGTCTATATTCAATGGCCAGGTTATCTTTCCCACAAATCCTAAACTGCTCCTCTCTTGGCTAAGAGAATCCGTTAGAAGTTCTGGTACTTTTCCATCAAGCCTGAGTGCAAAATTATTTTAAGACAACCTCTTTTGAAAGCCTGGATTTTGGTGCCTCTTTTTCCAATCTTAAAGAAATACTATATATATATATATATATATATATATATATATATACCCATCAATATAAACTTGTATTTACTGCTTTAGGTAGTCCTTTAAATCAAATAGGAGGAAAACAGTTAAAATAAAAGTATATTTTTTATAATTATGTAGAAAACTTTACCAGTTCTCTTTATTTCTTTATGTGGATTCAAATTATTGTCTAGTGAAGGATAAGTTTGCTGGGTATAGAACTCTTGGTAGATGGTCATTTCTTTCAGCACTTTGAACATATCATCCCACTGCTTTCTGGCCTCCACAGTTTCTAATGAGAAGTTATCTGTTTAATTTTTTAAAATTATTTTATTGAAGTATAGTTATTGTACAATTATATGTTACAGGTGTACAATATAGTGATTCACAATTTTTAAAGGTTATACTCCACTTATAGTTATTATGAAATATTGACTATATTCCCTGTGTTGTACAATATATCCTTGTAGCTTATTTTATACATAATAGTTTGTACTTCTTAATCCCCTACCCCTATATTGCCCCTCCCCCTTGCCCAAGGTCAAACAGCTCAAAATAGTTGAGCTAGAATTCAAACACAGTTTGGTCTGATTCTTAACCATATGCATATCTCTCTAAGGTAATGGCATATTTCCATGCCTGTCTTTATCACTGTAAAGTAGCCTGTGTGCTCCCAGAAAGCAAGAGCCGTATCTTACTTATTTCTGCATTTTCGGCACTGAGCACAATCCCTAGTACGTGGTAGGCTTTCATAATGCATGTTGACTGACTAAATAAATGAATAAATGTTTGCAGCAGACAGAGGCTTGGCTTGCGGCAGATGTAGGTACTGGACTGAGGCAGATTACAGAGAACCAGCTTATGTGGCAGAACACCAAAGAAGTCTAGTCGGGAAATACTTCATCCAAGATAAATAAATTCTGAAATCCAACCCAGATCACAAAATTTGCTTTAGTAGTAGACATGCATTCAGAATTTTACCTCAGCTCTTCAGAGGTGAAAGAAAACGTGTAGTTCTTCAGTCATTTGAGGAAGATAAATTTCATATTTCAAATCTGTCAGAGGGTTTATGTGCTTTAAGAGATATGTGACCTCAAAGCTAATCCTTATCCTCTTGGCTTAGAATTTCATGTCAAGCTAAATTTGAAATGCCTTAATATAATTCTGTGGAGGCCAGAAACCCTGAAAAACATGCTGTGTCTTATGGCTTAAATGTTGAAGGTATTATCCTTCTAACATGAAGTTTGGGATAAATTTAGGGTCTATGAAAGCATAGGATTAAGAGGCTGGGGACAGCACAAATGGCTTGGCATTCATAAGCAGAAGGGTACATTGGCCTCTGCCCCTGAGTAAAGGGTATGTGTTTTTACCTTTCTGAATATGTCAGACATGGTGAGACTTGAGCCATGTAATTGCTGCAAGTTGGAAATACCTTGAGTACTTTGCATGTTGCTTCCAGTGTCATGTGCCTGTATCTTTGGGTTCAGAGATTTAAGAGACCAAGGGTGATCTGCCTCAGTGAAGAAGGCAGACATGAGAGGATTTGGCCAAATTTCACTGTCCAAACCTGGCAGCACAATATGTCCACACGTACTTGCATTCTACCAAACTTTCTTGATCCTAACTCTGGGAATCACAATATATTTCACAGAGTCATAGCATGTCAGAGGTGGAAAGGGCCTTAGGACTATCTAAACCCATCATAGCTGGATGGAGAAACCGAGACCCAGAAAGGGGAAATGATTTATCCAAGGTCTCAGAAATAGTACATGCTAGGACTAGAGCCCTGGTATCTGACACTTCAATCTGTTGTTCTTTCTACTACCCCAAAGTATCTCCTTGGAGAAAGAGCAAATCAAAGAAAATGTATCTCCTAGCTTAGTGAGTGGCACCACAACTTATGGCATTCCTATTCTTTCATTGAATCTTCCTGGCTAAATAACATCTGAAAATGTTCCCACACTCTGCTTCTCTGGTCCTGCCCTAGAGCTTCTTTGTGCTACAAAAGAAAATCTTGCTACAAATTCATAGCCCTCAATCTCAGCTGGGTCGTTGACACTTGTTGGCCTTCATTTTTGCTTGTCATTTCTTTCAGTGATTCTCCCCAAAATTTCCTAATGCCTTTAAGTCGCTTACTCAACCATCAGCAGATGTTGTTGCACTATTTCACCAGTAGAATTAAAGTCATCAGACATGAGTTTATCCAGCTTCTTACTCCTCCACTTATACTATATTTCACCTACACCCAATTTTTCTTCTTTCCTCCATTTTCAGTGGAAGATGTATTCTTTCTCCCATTCAAGACTATTTCCTTACCCTGGCTTTTGGTCCCAGCTTCATCTCCTCTTCTGAGACCAATTAGCTACTCTTTATTCTATGTCTTCATGTTCCCTTTCTCTCTACTAATTTCCCCACTGTCTGCCTGTTTGTCTGTCATCTATCTATGCATCTGTCTATCTCTTTGTGTACACATGTATGCACATATATTTAAACAATTCTCTTTGCAAAACAAACAAAAATTCCCATGAATTAACAGCCCCCATAATAATCACCCTATTTTCCCCTTTCCTTTTAAGACCATGCTTCTTGAAACAGTATTCTGTGCTTGCTTTCTCCACTTCCTTACTTGCCATGCAAGCCTCATTGCAATGTAATTCAGCTTCTGTTCTTACCACTTCACTGAAAGGATTCTTACCAAGGTGGCCAATGATCTCCAAGTTTAAAAATACAAGATATCGGGCTTCCCTGGTGGTGCAGTGGTTGAGAGTCCGCCTGCCGATGCAGGGGACACGGGTTCGTGCCCCGGTCCAGGAAGATCCCACATGCCGCGGAGCGGCTGGGCCTGTGAGCCATGGCCGCTGAGCCTGCGCATCTGGAGCCTGTGCTCCGCAATGGGAGAGGCCACAACAGTGAGAAGCCCACATACAACAACAACAACAACAACAACAAAAATACAAGATACCTCTCTATTTTTAACTTATTGAATCTCTACTATATTTGAAGTTGATTTCTGCTTGCGCTTGGTTTTAAAACATTCTATTTCCTGGGTTTCCATAATACTAGTTTTCTTCTTTTCCTCTGTCTCTCTGGCCATTCATTTTCAGTCTTCTTCATCAGTTCCTTCTCTCCTTTTCCATTAAACATTGATTGATTCAAGCATCCCTCCTTGGCCCAATGTTTTTGTGTCTTTACATGCTTTTACATAATCATATCCCATGGTTTCAATGACAACTTGGATGGCCAGTGACACCTAAAATAGGATATGCTGTGGACTTCCCTGGTTGCGCAGTGGTTAGGAATCCCCCTACCAATGCAGGGGACATGGGTTCAAGCCGGGAAGATCCCACATGCCACGGAGCAACTAAGCCCGTGCACCACAACTACTGAGCCTGCTCTTTAGAGACCACGAGCCACAACTACTGAAGCCTGCACGCCTAGAGCCTGTGCTCCACAACAAGAGAAGCCACCGCAATGAGAAGCCTGTGCACCGCAATGAAGAGTAGCCCCTGCTCACCACAACTAGAGGAAGCCTGCACGCAGCAACAAAGACCCAAAGCAGCCAAAAATAAATAAATAAATCTAAAATAGGATATTCTGCTCAGACCCCTCTCCTGAGCTCCAGATCCAAATTTCTAACTGCCTGTTGCATGTCTCCAGTATCTTTGTCTAAATGTGACCCTCACTGAACTTGTTATCTACCATTATTCTCAGTAAATTGCATCACCATCTACCCAGGCACCTAATAATGCAACCTGAAAGTGATCCTAGACTCCTTCATTTTCTTCACTGCCTACCTTTTCCCCATCCTTTGTCAGTCACTAAGTACTACTAATTTTATGTATTAAACATTTTTGAAACCTTTTTCTTCTTCTTTATTCAAGCTATTTTCTGTCCTAGTTCAAGCCCCCATCATCTTCTGTCTGTACTACTGCAACTGCCTCCAAACAGCTCTTCTTGTTTCTTGTGGTCAGGATGATCTTTCTAAGGTACAAATCTGACCACTACACCCCTGTATTTAAAACTTTCAATGGATACTCATTATCTAGAGAATAAAGGTTGATTCTTTTGCCATGGTTTACTAGGTTCTTCATAATGTGGTCCCTATGTGACTCTTCAGCATCATTTCCTATCATTTCTCACTCCCTCTGTATGGTCTACTACTATTAAACAACACATCATTCTATGTAAATACTGCGCTGACTTAGACCTACTGTACTTTTCTTTCCCACCTTTTTTATCTAGAAAATTCCAACACACCCTCAGCAATAAGTTCTTCTAGAGGATGGGCTATATACTCCCCTTAAGAATTTCCATAATATCTATGTAGACTTTTAGTAAAACATGCCATATTATATTGAAATTTTCAGTTTATGTGTCTGTCTTCTCTATTTGATGATAGGATCCATGAGGGCTGGGCTTGTGTATTATTAATCTTTGTATTTCTGTGTTTGGCATATAATAGGCACTCAATAAATATTTGTAAACTATTTAATCATATTAATCACTCAGGGTAGATCCCTGGATTCTACTTAGACAACTCCCTTTCATTCATCTTTCGACATCTAATCATTCACCAACTTCTAGAATATTTCTCCAACCTGTCCTTTCCCCTCTATCACTACAACAACTGCCTTACTTCTGGACTTCATATTTTTCTGCCCATACTATTATAAAAATTTTCTTATAGGTCTTTTCCTCTCCAGTTTATCCTCTATACTGCAGCCAGACTAACTTCTCTTACTTGCACATTTAACCATGTCATCATTTTCTTAATATTGTTTGATACTTTCACTTTTCTCTTAGGGCAAAGAACAAACACCGTAGTCTGCTTTTCAGTGATATCCCCTCCTTTTATTTTTTTGATGCCTCAAAACTTTTTAAAGTTTCCTAGTCATATGAATCTATGTCATGCCACTGTGGCTTTTTCTATGAAACTCCTTCTGCTTGAAATGCTTTCCCTCACCCTTGTCCCCTGAGAAGAATACCTACTCAGCTGAGATATTCAAGACTGGTTAACTACTATATTCTCAGCATCTAGAATAGTGCCTGGCATGGAGCAGGTGCTCAATGATTATTGTCCAGTGAATGAATGTATGAATAAATATAGGTGATATTTCAGCTTAGGTACCATACAAAGACAAGAGGAAAAAGAATTTGAGGGGATAATGAACATGGAGTTGGGAAGTCTGTGAGATCACAGGAAATAATTCCTCTGGTCTCAGAGAGTTTTGAAGAAGGAACAAAGATGAAGAGATAATTATGGAATCAGGCAAGTGATCTATTTCATACACCAGTCATACAATGCTGGTAGATGAAAAGGAAGTAACTTTTATATTCTACTATCATTTCCCCTTCCCCCCACACATATATCCCATTTCTTTCTTCCCCTGTGGTAAGTAGTCCTCAGATGGCTCAAGGAAAGGGACTTACTATGAATTAGATCAATCAACTTGCTTTTGTAACATCTGGTAAACAAGCTGCGTGGAGGAAATAGAATGTTTAATAGAGGAGAGTAGGGCCAGGGCTGTGTGTTGGATCTTGGCATGGGAACTGGGCCGTGAGCAAGTCTCAGTGATCTTTGGATGGAGCAAGAGGGCATATACAAAAGCACAGAATGGATTGGGTGGAGGGAGAGAAGGCTAAGAGTAAGATGAGAATGCATGGAAATAAATCATAAGTAGAGTTACGAACTTGAGTCTAAGATGGTTTGAGCAAACAGGGGAAATGAAAGGGCATCCAAAAACCAGAATTTGTACAAAATAGAGCAGACAAGAAGAAGAGAGAGAAAAGGACTGAAAAGAGGCCGCCCGAATGGCCAGTCAGGACAGAAACCAGGTTACTGTTAAACCTGCTGCCTGGTGTATTAGTTTTCTATTGATGCTTAATAAATTACCGCAAACTTAGTGGTTCTTAAAACATACAAATTCTTTTTCTTACAATTCGAGATGTTTAGAAGTCCAAAATTAGTCTTGCTGGGTTAAAATCGAGGTGCTGACAGGGCTACATTCCTTCTGAAAGTTCTAAGGGAGAATCCACTTTCTCGCCTTTCCAACTTCTAGAGACTGTCCACATTCCTTGGTTCATGGCCCTCTTCCTCCATTTTCAGAACCAGCAACATCGGGCCAATTCTTCTCATACTGTCACCTTACTGGTTCTCTCTCTTCTACCGCCCTCTTCTACTTCTAAGGATGCATGTGGTTATTTTGAGGCATCTGGATAGTGCATCTCTAGGTCTGCTGATTAGCGACCTAGGAACCTTCATTCTCCTTTGCCACATAACCTAACATAATCACAAATTCCGGGGATTAGGACATGAGCATCTTTAGCGGGGGAGGCTCATTATTCTGCCTCCCACACCTGGCCTACCCAGTGCAACATGAAGACCTGAAGATCAGCCATAATCTGGAAGAGAAAAGTCAGAAGTTACCTTTCATTTTCCTGAAAAGGCTGCTCATGCTGAGCAGAGGCTCAAAACATTCCTTGGGCCTGGCCCTGAGGCATCTCTTAAGCACTAGGTAGCAGAACTTGCTGGATGGAATACCAAGACCAGCAACTTATACGCTTGCTCTGGGAGTACAGATGGATGGATACCTGAGGTTCAGTTAGTCTCAGAGTTATATCCGCCCAGAGCCAGCGATCTGATAGATCCCCCTGAGACCCTCTCATATCTTGGCAGGGGTTGGTAATGCCATCACCATCCCTTGAGACTCCAAGCTTTTATTTTTCTTCACTTTAAATGGAAAAAAAAAGCAGTGTTAAAAGAAAGCATCTGACCAAATGATCTGTGGAATTACTATGGCTGCTCCTGCTGACCGCAGT
This sequence comes from Lipotes vexillifer, assembly GCF_000442215.2. Classification (NCBI taxonomy): domain Eukaryota; kingdom Metazoa; phylum Chordata; class Mammalia; order Artiodactyla; family Lipotidae; genus Lipotes; species Lipotes vexillifer. The sequence goes on along the minus strand of NW_006779031.1, from coordinate 2,453,443 downwards.
CACCCAGAGACAGTTGAGCTGAGCTCAAGAGGAAGACAGCCTATGCAGAAAATCTTTTATCAGATTGATTTTTTCATTGAGTATATAGTGTATTCTGCCACCCATAATTTAACAGGGTCCAATGTTCCCATCTTGATAGTCATCTTCATACTCATTACAAATATAATAGTCTTTTCTAAATCAGCACAGAAATAGAGGGTTGACAGGTTAAGTGAGGACAGAAACATGAAATTGCCTGACCCATATGAAGTCTTGGGTCAAAGGGACACCCCACTTGTTAGGTTTACTTTTAGTTTCAGCATTTCAAAATGCATTGACATATTAATTAGAACCTGAAATGCCAAATTATGCTCAGAAGCAGCACATTACAGGAACAGAGATGAAAGAAGATTCCTATAAGAGAAATGACTTTTTTTTTTTGCTTTTAAAAACAGGAAAAGGACAGGGTTTGGTCAAATAAGCAGAAACACAATGAGTGATACAAAATAAGGGATTTATTATAGGAATGTGATGTTATACTCTTGTAGGATCTTGTTACGCTGTCTATGTAAGGCTGTTGCTTCTGCATCTGGTGTCAGGCATGAAGTCATCAAGTTCAGCTATGAGGGAGGAGAGATGAGCATGGAGTGGGGAGAGCAGGGCCAAACTGAAACCTATGAGGATAAACTGGAATGTATGGGAATCAAAGGGAGTGCAAAGTAAACTACAAGAGCAAAGTGCAAAGGAAGTTACACGAGCAAAGAAACCTGTGAAGACAAACTGGAATCCATGAAGACAATTTGGAACCAATATCCCTCTCTCACCACCATGAACGTCAAAGATGTGGATGACCTACAGGTCTCCACTGCATGAGCCCATCACCACTCTTCATTGTCTGCTAAATGAGTCCCTTGGTCAGAAGCAGTGCTGTGTGGAATATCATGAGGGGGAAGAAGATGCTGATAGTGGTTTTGGCAGAAGTACTGCAGGCATGAATGGTAAATCCATATACAGCATAAGTGTCTATTCCAGTGAGAACGTACACTGCCCTATCCATTAATGCAAGTAGTCCAGTGCGGTCATTCTACCACCTGGAAGCTGGCTGATATCTCTTGGGAATGGTGCCATATTAGGAGCTCACTGTCGATCTCTATTTTGGCATGTTGGACACTAGGCAGTGGCTGGAGCCAGATAAACCTTGGTGGGCAGAAGTCCATGTTGCTCATGTATCATCTCCAACCCTGTCACTAACTACTTTGTTCATGATAAGTAATGAGAAGAGTAGCTGGGGAAATAGGCTGGCTGGCTGACTTCCACAGAACAGATAAACTTATCCATCTGATTATTAAGATACTTCTCTGCTGCGTCACTCTTTGAGAGACATTCACTTGGGACACACATATCTTCACACTCTGTGCCATTCAGAAAGGTCTGTCCGTATACTTCTTCCCAGGTCTTGTCACCACGTTTCCAATTTTTGTTTCCAATTCCCTGAACATCCAGCCAAACCATTAGCCAAGTTCATGAATCAATGTAGACCTGTGCCTCCAGCCATCCTTCCTTTTAAGCACAATGAGCAAACACCTGCGCTGATCAGAGTTTTGCCTACTAGGAGGATTTCTCTTCACAATTTTTTTTTCCAGGGCCAACCAGAGTGAGGCTAGAGTGGTGCATCTGTCTACTTTTGGGTGGCGCCTGCACATTGTAAACTGAGCTCAAGTTTTGTTCTTTTTTCAGAAAACTAGTCATAGGTGACTCCCCATGAGATCATAGATGCGGGCTGGGAAAGAGAAGATAGTGTAGCAGTAAGAAGGATGATGGGCATCTGGGCCACTTGCTCATGCCGTTTACTTGTGCCTCCAGAACTTGCTTGAGTCTGAGCAACCCGAACGAACTTTTTGGCTGACCCAATATATACCTTCCACTTGCTGCTGTGCAGGACCAACTTTGTATGTCAGTGGGTCAGACAACATCCAATTTATGAGTGGCAAGTTAGGTCACATGGTAACTTGAAGATCTCCACTGGGGCACAATAGCAAATAAGAAGCTGTTTATCAAAAGGAGCATGCCTATAGAGTATGGCGTTTTTCTACTCCCGAATTGTAAAGGTATATACTGTGATTCGCCAACAGGGGCCTGACAAAAGCTCTATACAGCATCTCTGTCTATTACTGACACTTCAAGCACCATCAGCTCTGTCAGGTCATATAACCTAAGTTGCTGTGTAGCTTGCATAGGAGTCTGAACCTGATACAGAGCCTTCTCTTGTTCTGAGCCCACTCAAAACTGGCAGCCTTTTGGGTTACTCAGTAGATGGATTGGACTCAAACTAGGACCAAAATGAAGACCCAAATGTCTCCAAAATCCAAAGAGGCCCAGCATGCATTGTGCCTCTGTCACCAGAGAATATGTTGATTTGTTCCAACAGGGAAACCACGTCTGAAAGAGCAATTTAATTGGAGTTACAACTTGATTGAGTTTATGATAATACACTGTCATTCATTCCCCATATGCTCACTCTGCCTTCTGCACAAGCTAAACAGTCGACTTGGTTGGGGAGTGGTAGGTAGAGGCAGTTTTAATGGCTTCCACTTGTTATTTCCTACCCTAATAACCCTCACTCCACAGATCATGAAACAAGGATTCAGCCAGTTGCTCAGTATGTCTGTTCCAACTATGCATTTGGAACTGGAGAGATAACTACAGGGTGGGATTGAGGACTCGCGGTCCACTGTGAGATAGACCTGAGGTAACACTCTCCTGAAGACCTGACCCACAAAAACCCCTATTCTGACCGGTGGACAGCAGCGGCATTTTGGATCTCCAACAGTCAGTGTCATTCATAGTCGGTGTCCAGTAATCCTCCAAATTTCTGATTATTCCCCTTTCCTCAATGCACAGTCACCCCGATAAGTGGCCACAGGTCTCTTTCTCCACCTTCTCCAGTGCACTTAGAAGCAACCAACCAAACCATTATGCTCCCTTTCTTTTCGCTAAAATGTTGACATTATGACAACAAATACTTGGTCCCCCCAAATCTCGTCCTTTATTACAGGTGTCTACAGGTTATGCTTAAGTAGCTGTTTACCACTACCTAACATGGACTGAGTGTTCCTGGTATCTCTGGAAACAAGTTAACTAGTGCCTTTTGATCTCGTCAGTTCCTAAAATCCATTATAGGTAACCTAAAAACAATAAAGAGAATCTATCCTTAGGGCTCTGTGGTTACCCTGGAACTACTTCTGGTACCAGATTCTGCATCAGCATTTGATCAGAGAAACAGACCACTAGGGAAGATATAGAATAAGGGATTTATCATAGGGATTTGACTTTTGGCAACTCCGGGATTCATATAAGCAGTCTGTGGCTCTTGCTTATGAATCTAGTGAGGGTATGAAGTGAGCAGAGCCAGCAGTCAGGAAGGGAAGTTGAATGTGACGTGGGGGATAGCATGGATAAACTGGAGCTTCTGAGGACAAATTAAAACCTGTACTTTTTCTCACCTCCTCCGCACTTGATGGAGACTTGCAGGATGAACTGATACCCTTAACCATAGGTGCACATGCTCCTGACTCAGGGCTCAGAGAAGCTGAAAGCCAAGTCCTGCAAGAAGTTAAGCCCGATCAGTGACAGTATGGCTGAGCTGCAAAATACCTGGTCCTGTACGAAATTTCAGAGCATAAGAACAGTTACTACTTCACTCCTGCCTTCCCAGTGTCACGTAGACTCCTCTTGTGGAAAAGCCTAACCAAAACCACACAGGAAGAGAAATTCAGGGAAAAGTAGATCCAGCCTTAGCTAAGTTCACACAGTACTAAGGCACCATACTATACATGAAGCCAACAAACGTTTCTCAGGCTCCTCCTATGATCAGGCTTTGTGCTAGGCATGGAGGATATAGAAATACGAGACACAGGCCCTGATGTCAAGAAAGTTCACAGTCTAAAGGTGGGGGGAGAGTTATGTCACTGTGTCACAGTATGTGCTCTGACAAATATCATCTAGAATCATAGGAGATGCTCAATAAATATTTGTTAAATTACTGTATATGATAGAAGTATACACAGGTGCTATAGGAATGCAAAGTTGGGGGGGTGGCTAAGGTAGTATAGAAGTACTAAAAGAAATATATACTGGAAGAAGTAATTCCTGAACTAACTCTTGAAGACTGAGTTGAAGTTAACCAGGTTATAAAGAAAGAGAAAAATTCTAGAGAGAGGAAAGGCATGGGAATGAATTAGCATAACATGTTTGGGGAAACAAGTGTAGCATTGAGAAGCTGGGAGAGGTGGAGAGGTATGCAGGTCAAATAATGAAGGACTTGAATCACATGTTAGGGAGTTTTGACCTCAGTCTTTTAGCAGTGTTCTTCTGGTATTGTCAAATTATTCTGCCTCAAGAGTGTTTTGGCTATTCTCGACTCTTTGAAGTTTCATATAAGTATAAGGATTAGTATGTCAATTTTCATTTTTCAAATGTTATATTCCTCTATTTATTTAGGTATTTAAAATTTTTCTCACAATAGTGCTTTGTAATTTTCTGGTCTTGCCCAGCTATTAATTTTTTCCTTAGTATTTTATGTTTCTGATGCTATTGTAAATGTATATTTTAAAAATTTCACTTCCTGGGCTTCCCTGGTGGCGCAGTGCTTGAGGGTCCGCCTGCCGATGCAGGAGACGCGGGTTCGTGCCCCGTTTCGGGAAGATCCCACATGCCGCGGAGCGGCTGGGCCCGTGAGCCATGGCCGCTGAGCCTGCGCGTCCGGAGCCTGTGCTCCGCAAATGGGAGAGGCCACAACAGTGAGAGGCCCGCATAACGCAAAAAAAAAAAAAAAAAAAAAAATTTCACTTCCTGATTGTTTGTTGCTGGCTTATGTGGAATACGTTTTTCACATTGACCAATGGCCTTGCAAAATTCACTTATTAATTCTCATACTTTGTTGAGTCTTCCGTATTTTCTTTGTATACATCAGATAATTTTCAAATACTAACACTTTATTTTGTTTTCTTTTCCAGTCTTCATACCTTTATTATTATTTTTAACTTGTCTTTCTGCATTGGTTCCTGTCTCCAGTGAAAGGTTTTATACAAGTACTAATATAAAATATCCTTTTCTTGTTCCTGACCTCAGGGTGACAGGTGGTGGGAACCTTAAATATTTTACCATCACCTAAGATGCTTGCTGTGAGCTTTTATTGGGCAAATATTCCTTATCAGATTAAGTATGTTCCCTTCTCTATATAATTTGCTAAGAGGGTTTTTTCCCTTAATTTTGACTGGATATTTAATTTTAACAAATGCTTTTTCAGTATCTATTGAAGATATCATATGATTTTTCTCCTCTTCTTCTGTTAATTAGGCAAATTGCATTGATTGATCTTTGAATACTGAACTATACCCCTGCATTCTGGAATCAACATCACTTGGAAATGTTGTAGTATCTTTTTTTTTTAAATCACTTGGTTCAACTTGATTATTGTCGCAGGTTGGGTTCCCCAGGAAGCAAACTCTAAGATAGAGTTCAATATGTAGAATGTTTATTAAGGGATACCTTTGGGAGCAACACTTGTGGAATGGAGGGGAGAGGAATAGGGATGGTCAGAGGGAGAAGTCATGATGTGATGAAGCCCAAGAACCTCAGCTGATGCTATGGAAAGCCCTAGAGCTAGAATGGCCCTTCAATATTGTGTTGAGGATATAGAGTGTTACAAGAAAAGAAGTCTGTCTCACTCTGTTCTCAGCTTTAGCAGATTACCACCCCAGTATGGTAATCTGTATATCTATAGGACTAGCCAGCAGAGACACTGTATTTTCGAAATAAATCCAGAGCGAGCTCCATGAGGGTAGGGAGCAGAGTATCTGGCTAATGTTTCCTTTTGGATTTGAGTGTCAATCCAATGATCCGTGCCCCTCTTCAAAAAGAAATTAAAATTTCTGCTACTCCAGTTCCAAAGCATTCTGTGAAGGGCACACACCTTTTTGAAGTTACTTCTGCTTTCATTTCAAACTCCATTTCTACTGATGTGCACAGTGAATATGCCAGCATTGATATTTACATTTAGTTATTCTTACCAGCAGTCAGAACGCCAGATGTCTGCTCACACACAGTTGAGAAGCTTTCCACTCTTTGCGTCCCACTTTACTTTCTTAATCGCAGTAGATCTAAGAACAGTAACAAGATGCTGATGCACTAGTCATTAATTCAATGCATTTAATTGGCAAGATGGTAACAGAACATCTAGCTCAGAGGGCAGTCAGAGCCTTAGAGGAAAGTCTTAACTCAAGAGCATTTCACGAGAATCAGTGTCTTACTTTCCACCACCACCTTCATGCCAGTAATCTATAAATATTCTTCACTAGCTCTTCCTGCACATTCAGAATTCACTCCATATCTTCAACCACCTACTGGACATCACACACCTCAACATTACTACAAACTCAGTATTTTCAAAACCTAACATCACCCTCTAGCCCAAATCAGAGTCCCCTTGTAACTTATTCCTGTCAGTGGTACCACGATCCTTCCTGATATCTGGCTCAAGATTGTGTCATGCTTGATCCCTTCATCCCTTCTGCTTCATTCTCACACTCAAACCATACCTACATGCTCTGAAATCCTTGAGCCTGTATCTCTGAGCCCAGTCTCCACCCTCTTTTATCTATCCAGATACTGCTGTCAGATGAATCATTAAGTATCATATCAGTTGGCTCCTCTGTGAAATAGACACTAGTTGGAGTTAGGAGTTCAAGAGCTTTATCAGGAGTTGGGGGGAGTAATACCTGTAAGAGATAAAAATGAGAAAAAACAGGACTGGGCATGAAGAGCATTCAGACCATGACACAGACCTGATACTTGCAAAGGGAACAGGGAGAGGACACAGAATTTGGGCAGGGGATTCTTTAGACCACAATGCAGATCTAGCAGTCTTGGCCAAACCAACATGGAACTGTGGAGCAAATACTAGAAGAGTCCTATATTGAGCGGAGATGGCCAGGCCTTAATACTCCTACCACACTAAGTCATTGAATGGAGCTGCCTGGGGAAAACATGCCTCAGATCAAAAGTTAAAGAGGTCCCTGAAAGTGCTAACAGCAGGAGGCTGGCAGCTAACTGCATCCCTTGCAGCTGAATGGCAAGCTCTTTGTGGAAGGAAAATCTGGGCAGCACACTTCCATGGCTGCCCAAAACATATTTTTCATTTTATTATAATTCCACTTAATAACTTGCTTAAATTCAAATTTATTTCTAGCTTTTTAAGATCTCCACGGTTTTGCCTATTGAAAATGCACGCTTCTGGGGCTTCCCTGGTGGCGAAGTGGTTGAGAGTCCGCCTGCCCATGCAGGGGACACGGGTTCGTGCCCCGGTCCGAGAGGATCCCACATGCCGCGGAGCGGCTGGGCCCGTGAGCCATGGCCGCTGAGCCTGCGCGTCCGGAGCCTGTGCTCCGCAGCGGGAGAGGCCACGACAGCGAGAGGCCCGCGTACCGCAAAAAAAAAAAAAAAAAAAAAAAAAAGAAAAAAAAGAAAATGCACGCTTCTGACTATGGTTCACCCATCAGAAAAATATGCATCAAAGCCTGCTCTGTGCTGAGGAGAAAAAGTGACCAAGACACAGTATCCCTGCCATCAAAGAGCTCACAGTGAGTTATGTGAGACAGTCAAAAACAGATAATTACAATGAAATGTGGAAAGAGATAGGAATAATTGACTGGTTTCTTTAATGACGTTGGACAAATAGGAGGGATCAGTATTTCAAGTGGATGGACTAACATGTGTAAAACATGGAGATGTGAAAGAGCCTGGTGTGTTCGGGAAGTGGTAAGGAGCTCTGTTTGACCATACACGATATGGTGGGGATGGGTGGGAGCAAAACGGGGATTAATAGTGATGTCAAATGCAGTTCTATGTCCATAGCTGTAAGGATCCTGATGATGAAAATATAGGGCTATTATTAGATTATGAGGCAAGGATATTGCAAGTATATTATTCTCTGAAATGTGTCAACTTCAACGATTACTTCTTGGTGGCTTAAACATCTGGTTCCCTTCACTTTTTACCCAGGCAACAGTCCTATCTTTAGGATTTTCAGTTGCTCTTCATAATTTTTTCCATGCAAGAATAACAGTGCATTTCTTTTTATCCTGCATGTCGTGACTGAATGAAGACATGAGTCTGAGCCACATCCATTTTGTGAATAATGCTGCATAGGCAATGGAGAATCTTTTGGTGGGGTGTGTGGAGATGTGTATATATGTGTGAAAGGATGTAGGTAAGGAATACACAGGTGTTCAAGGAAAATCATTTTTATGAGTCCATTATGAAAAAAATATTGCAGATTGCCTGTTGATTTACATAGCTCTCAGATCAACTGAGAAAAATATTTTTTTTTCAAATTCTGTAAAGCTTTCTGATGTACATTCACTCTAAATTTGGAACTCATTCTTAGTTTAGCAAACATCACCCATGCCACTATCTACTATTTAGATGATGGTAGTTCAGTCAAATCTTGAAATGAGAATATTCAGGTATCATTCCCTTCCGAAAAAAATGATCAGAAGTGTTCATTTTGGCCAAAAATATGCAGTTTCTGTGAATATAATTTTGAATTCAGATTACTCCTATAAAAGGAACATATACATGCTCTATTATTTCCAGAGATAATGCGTTTTACTGTCAAGACTTTGACACATCTTAACAATTCAACAATTTATTGTTCAAGTTGTTGAAGTGTGAATAGACTGCTAATAGTCATCTTTCTTTTCACTGAATGTTGACACGACCTTAAGTTTTTTCTGTTGTTTCTATCCATTTCCTTATTTAACCATATTTAATTCTATCTTGCCGATGATTTTTTTCATAAAATTTTAGAAATATTTTGAGATAATTTTATTGCATCATATCAGTGACACATGATAAACTTTCCTTATTACTGGTGATGTTAGCATTGATCATTTGATTAAGATGGTGGCTACCAGACTTCAGGGCTGCTAACCTGTACCACTGTGAGAAAAGAATACCAACTAGAGTAGGATATGTATGTATAGCTCTTTTTGCCTTTATCCTTACAATATCCAGTCAGCTCCATGTTTTACCCACCCCTTTCAGTGAGTTATACCAGACATTTGTATTAAGGTTAACCTCATTCGTCACAGTTTGCATTCAATCCCAAGATCCCTAATATCCAGGTTACTTTCCATTAAAAAAATAAATTCATACAGTTAAGTTCATTCTTTGTGATGTACAGTTCTATGGGTTTTTATAAATGCATAGAGTTATGTGTACACCACCACACTGCCATATAGAACAGTTCCATTATCCTAAATATCACTTCATGAGGCACGTCAGTATCATCTAAGAACCTCTGGCAATGCTGATTTATTTTCCTTCCCTATAGTTTGGCTTTTTCTGGAATGCCAATTTAGTCTAACTTCTTTTGCTTGGTAGCAAAATGTATTTTAAATTTATGCATGTTGTGTGAATCAATAGGTCATTCTTTAAAATTGTTGAATAGTATTCCACTGTATGATGTCTCACAGTTTGTGTATCCATTCACTGTTTGAAGGACATCTCGGTTACTTCCATTTGGGGGCAATAGTGACTAAAGCTGATATAACATTTACATCCATGTTTTTGTGTGAATGTAAGTTTTCAGTTTTCTTGGGAACATATCTAGGAGTAAGATCGCTGGGTCATGTGGTAAGTGCATATTTAACTTTATAAGAAATTGCCAGATTGTTTTCCAGAGTGAATGTACCACTTTCCATTCCTACCAGCAATGAATGAGCATTCCTCTTACTTGGCATTCTCCCGGATCATTTGGTACTATCAGGTTTATTTATTTTAGCCATTTTAATAAATGTGTATGGGTATCTCATTGTGCTTTTGTGTTTCCCTAATGACTAATGATTTTGAGCATCTTTTCATATGCTTATTTTCCATTCATATATCTTCTTTAGTGAATTGTCCACATCTTTTTTCCAGTTTTTATTGGGTTGTTTCTTTTCTTAATGTTGAGTTTTAAGATGTTTTAATATATCCTGAATACAAGCCCTTAGTATCTGATATGTGATTCCCTTCCAGTCTGTGACTTACCATTTTGTTCTCTTAACAGTTTCTTTCAGGGAGCAAAAGATTTTTTAAATTACATTTTTTATACTGTGATCATTGTAGATTTGCATGTAGTTATAAGAAATAATAGAGATCTTGTGTATCCTTTACCCAGTTTCCCTCACTGGTAGCATCTTGCAAAACTATAGCACAGTGTCACAACCAGGATATTGATATTGCTATAGTCAAGATAGAGAACATTTGAACTACCACAATGATCTGTCATGTTGTCCTTGTATAGCTACACCCACTTCCCTCCAGACCCCACCTCTGGCAACCACTAATTGGTTTTCTGCTTCTATAATTTGTCATTTCAAAATTGTTACGTAAGTGGAATCGTACAGTGTGTAAGTTTTGGGGATTGACTTTTCACAAAGCATATTTCTCTGGAGTCTTCCAGGTTATATCAATACTTCATTTTTATTGCTGAATAATATTCCATTAAGTGGTGTGGATGTACCACAGTTTGTTTAACAATTCACCCATTGTCCACTGAAGGACATCTGGGTTCCACGTTTTGACTTTTACAAAGAAACCTGTTATAAACATTTGTGTACAGGTTTATGTGTGGACATGAGTTTTCTTTTCTTTGGGTTAATTACCGAAGAGTGCAATTGCTGAGTCATATGGTAACTGCATTTTACGTTTTGAAGGAACTGCCAGGCTGTTTTCCATAGTGGCTATACCATTTTACATTTCCACCAGAAATGTATGTGTGACACAGTTTCTCTACATCTTCACCAGCACTTGGTGCTGTAATTATTTTGTTTTTTACTTTAACCATTCAGATAGGTGTGTAGTGATATTGAATTGGCATTTCCCTAATGTCTAACGGTGCTGAGCATCTTTTCAAATGCTTATTTGCCATTGATATATCCTCTTCAGTAAAATATCTTTTCATGTCTTTTGTTCATTTTCTAATTGAGTTGTTTGAATTTGTGTAACAGTTGACTTTGAGACTTCTTTATTATGTCTAGATATTAATCCTTTGTAGGATGTGTGGTGTGCACATTTTTTCTCCCAGTCTGTAGCTTATCTTTTCATCTTCTTAACAAGGTCTTTCATAGAGCAAAAGTTTTTATTTTGATAAGGTCCAATTTATCATCTTTTCTTTTATGGATCATATTTTTTATGTCAAGTCTATGAAATGCTGTCTTAGCTCTAGATCTTGAAGATATTCTCCTATGTTTTTTCTAAAGTTTTAATATTTTTATGTTTTACATTTAACTCCGTGGTATAGTTTGAGTTAATTTTTTCTAAGGTTTGAGCCTTAGGTCAAGGTTCTCTCTCTCTCTCGCTCTCTCTCTCTCTCTCTCTCTCTCTCTCTCTCTCTCTCTGGCCTCTGTATGTTCATTTGCTCCAGCACAATTTGTTGAAAAGCCTATCCTTCCTCCATTGAATTGCTCTTGCACCTTTGTCAAAAATCAGTTGAACATATTTGTGTAGATCTACTTGTAGGTTCTCTATTCTATTCTATTGATTTATGTGTCTGTTCCTCTGCAATACCACACAGTCTTGATTACTCTAACCATATAATAAGTCTTGAAATTTGATAAATTGTTTCTTCCCACTTTAATCTTTTTTCAGAGCTGTCTCAGATATTAAAATTCTTTGTCTTTTCATATAAATTTTAGAATAAGGTTGTCTATATCTACAAACAATCTTGCTCAGGTTTTGACAGGAATTGCATTAAATGTGTATATCAATTTGGGGAGAATTGATATTTTTAGTATGTTGAATCTTTCAGTCCATGAGCATGATATATCTCTCTAGATAATTTAGATCTTTGATTTCTTTTACCAATGTTTATAGTTTTCAGCATGTCTTGTATCTATCTTGTTATATTTGCACACAAATATTTTTTGCCAATTGTAAATGCTGTTGTATTTTTAATTTCAATGCCCATATTTTCAACGCTATTATATAGATATACAACTGATATTTGTATGTTTATCTTATATTCTGTGATCTTGCTGAAATCACATATTAGTTCTAGGACCCCCTTTTTTTTTTTTTTGTAGACTTGGGATTTTCTATGCAGACAGTCATGTCACATGAAAATGGGTCAGTTTTATTTTCTCCCTTCAGATCTGTATGCCTTTTCTTTCCTCTACTTGCCTTACTCCACTGGCTAACAATTCCTGCACTATATTGACTAAAAGTGCTGAAAGTACACATCCTTGTCCTGTTCCTGATTTTGGGGGGGCAGTGTGAGTTTTTAATCTTTTGCCGTTAAAAATAAAGTTAGCTATAAGTTTTTCTATATGCTCTTTATGAAGCTGAGGAAGTTCCCCTCTGTTTATATTTTTTGAAATCATTTTTCATGAATGGGTTTTGAATTTTATCAAATTATTCTTCTGCAACAATTGATGTGATCATGCAATATTCTTCTTTAGCCTGTTAATGTGATGGACTGCATCAATTGATTTTTTTTTTTTTTTTTTTTTTTTTTTTTTTTTGCGGTACGCGGTCTTCTCACTGTTGGGGCCTCTCCTGCTGCGGCGCACAGGCTGCGGACGCTCAGGCTCAGCGGCCATGGCTCACGGGCCTAGCCGCTCCGTGGCATGTGGGTTCTTCCCGGACCGGGGCACGAACCCATGTCCCCTGCATCGGCAGGCGGACTCTCAACCACTGCGCCACCAGGGAAGCCCCACATCAATTGATTTTAATTGTTGAACCAGTCTTGTGTGATCTGAAGAGCAAAAGTTTTTACTTTTGATCTTTAAATGTAATTAAAAATTTTTATTTTTGAAAAAATCTAATTTTTTTTATGGATTGTGCTTTGGTGTTCTATCTAAAAACTCATTGCCAAAGTATCACAGATTTTCTTCTACGTTTTCATTGAGAACTTTTATAGTGTTATGTTTTGCATTTTGAGTCAATTTTTATAGAGATGTAAGGTCTGTATCTACATTCCTTTTTTTCTTTTTGCATATTGATGTCCACTCGCTCTAGTATAATTTGTTGAAAAGACTGTCCTTTATCCACTGAGTTGGCTTTGCACCTTTGTCAAAAAATTAGACGAATATATCTGTGTGGGCCATTACTGGGCTCTGTATTTTTTTCCATTGATTTGTGTCTGTCCTTTCACCAATGCCACACTGTCCTGATTATTATAATTTCGTAGCAGGTCTTGTAATCAGGTACTGTAATTCCTTCAACTTTTTTCAACATTGTTTTAGCTATTCTAGTATCTTTGCCCTTCCAGATAAATTTTGGAATCAGTGCCTTGAATATAAGTTTGAACTCAGTAAGAATGTGCTTATTTGGTAATGACAGCAACTACAATTCATTGAGTGCTTACTATATACCAGGAACTTCAATCATTTCATTTTCACATTAAACTTATGTGATAGGGGAATAATTTCCTTCCTGATTACATACATAGGAACATTGGAATTCAGAGTGGTTGAGTATCTTGCCCAAATTCATGCAGCTTTGTAGGCACTTGATAAGATCTAAGCCGAGGTGTTGCAAACCAATATAAGGCAATTTGGTAGTTCAGCAATTGTTAGGTTATTTAGGGAAATATGGTAGGCCCTATGATCCTTCTACCTGGTGGGAAATTACAAAGAATGCAAGTCTCAGGCATATACAGCATTAATTAGTAAGCAGGCCCAAATGGTCCTGCCACCTGTTCCTGAGGACTTGGTGAAATCCCACTGTGTCCTTGGGCACCAGGCCAGTTCATAATTTATTGCCTCTCAGCTCCAAAATCATCTTTCTTTGCCTACTTTATGACACTAGAGTTTGACCCTGCAAAGTACATTTCTCCTTTGCTACTTGTTAAGCTCTGCCAATAGAGGGCACTGGATGGAGACTGCAAGGTGAGAGCTAGAAGAGATTTTTCTTCTTCCAGTGTGCTATTTTCCATGTGGTAGCAAGCAGATCAGCGTGTGGGGAGTCCCAGCAGCCTTCACAGTTCATCGGGGGGGCTCCCTCTGGGAAATTTCTTCATCTCCAGAGCAGCAGGCTGCTCTTACGCATCAGAGGCAGGCACCCTCTGGCAAGTTTCTTTGTCACCGGAGTGGTTGCAGCGCTCACAGTTCTCCAGCAAATGCCCCTCAAACCCCAGTTTCTTCATTATCACAGAAGAGCAGCGTGTTGCTGTGGCAGCCACCACCTCTCCTCAGAAATCTGAAGCTTAGCCTTGCAGGGGCTCTGTCTCTAAGTTCTCTTCCTGCTCACATATCCCTCAGCATTTGCTACCTCTGTACACCTTGGAATCTCTCCTACCCCTTTTAATAGTTAACTACCACTTACCTAATTAATCATTCCTTACGTTAAAATTTCCATGTACAAATTACTAGTTTGAATTCTCTCTCATGACTGGACCTCCTGGCACTCTTATCAATTGCCTTACATAAAAGGGTTTTCCCAAGGCCAGCACAATGGTATCCTGACAGCAGGAACAGCCAACTTCTAGTAAGATCATGGATCAGAGTCCTCCTTTTGTAGCAGCACTCTGGACCAAATGAGGTTCATTCAGGACTTAAGATGATACTCTTCGTGGGTTATTAGACCTCGTTCATTCAAGGATGAATGAACTTATATAATCTTTATTGTCTTAATATAATATTGATATTTTATTGCATTTTCTACTTTTTTTAAGTGAGAAATCATTTTTTTTAACTTTTTGTTTTATATTGGAGTATAGTTGATTAACAATGTTGTGTTAGTTTCAGGTGTACAGCAAAGTGATTCAGTTATACATACACATATATAACCTTTCTACTCAGTGACATATTTTGAACAACATTCATTTTGTCAGTGATTAACTTTCTAATACCTTTTATGCCAATTAACAGTCTCTGGTATAGATTTGGATAACACTATTTGAAACATTTGCTCTAGGGCACTTTGGACTATAGACCCCTGATTTACGGTCCTTCAAATGCTTAAAGCTCAGTAAGCAGTCCTGGAGTGTGGATTCCTGATCAGGAAACTTTATATGGTAGCAAATTACCCCTGGGTATAGATTTAATGCTACTTTACATAATCGTGTACATCAACCTGTTTATACTAAAATATTTTAAAACATATCACCATAGCAAGTCTGCTGTGTAACACTATGCTTGACAACATATGAGATATCACAATGACTTAATTTATCTAATCTGGCTAAGAACAAGGTGCAGTTCTGCATTATTCTTTGTCTATAGCAGTGGTCTATAAACTACAGCCCAGTGGGCTAAAGCTGGCCCAAAACATGTTTTTATAAAGGTTTATTGGATCATAACTGGGCTCTATTCTTTATATATAAACTTTGGCTGCTTTTGTCTAAAATGGCAGAGTTGAGTTGTGCTGGAGTCACAAAATCTAAAATGTTAACTGTCTGGCTCTTCATAGAAAAAGTTGACTATCCTCTGGTCTAGAGTCATGTTTAAGAAAAAGATACTGGTTTTGATGATTATTGTAAGAGAACTGAAAGCTACCAGGTTTCTTTGTTGAAGACTGGAAGGAATAATAGTGAAATGATAAGTGTAGATTTCATTCATTTCCAGTTCCCATTATCAATAAGCAATTTAAAAGCTCTAAAGTGATACAACATATTAGGTCTGGAAAGGCCTTAGAGGTATTGCGTGCCTTCATTCTCAGAAGTGGAAATTAATACTCAAAAGGATCCTATAGAGAGAGAGTAGTGACATGCAGCTTCCTGACGTTATTTTCTTTTTAACATCTTTATTGGAGTATAATTGCTTTACATGGTGTGTTAGTTTCCTCTTTATAACAAAGTGAATCAGGTATATGTAGACATATATCCCCATATGCCCTCCCTCTTGCATCTCCCTCCCCCCTCACTATCGCACCCCTCTAGGTGGTCACAAAGCACCCAGCTGATCTCCCTGTGCTATGTGGCTGCTTCCCACTAGCTATCTATTTTACATTTGGTAGTGTATATATGTCCATGCCACTCTCTCACTTCGTCCCTGCTTACCCTTCCCCCACCCCCGTGTCCTCAAGTCCATTCTCTACGTCTGCGTCTTTATTCTTGTCCTGCCCCTAGGTTCTTCAGAACCACTTTTTTTTCTTTAGATTCCATACATGTGTGTTAGCATACGGTATCTGTTTTTCTCTTTCTGACTTACTTCACTCTGTATGATAGACTCGAGGTCCATCCACCTCACTACAAATAACTCAATTTCATTTCTTTTTATGGCTGAATAATATTCCATTGTATATATGTGCCACATATTCTTTATCTTTTCATCTGTCGATGGACACTTAGGTTGCTTCCATGTCCTGGCTATTGTAAATAGAGCTGCAGTGAACATTGTGGTACATGACTCTTTTTGAATTATGGTTTTCTCAGGGTATATGCCCAGTAGTGGGATTGCTGGGTCGCGTGGTAGTTCTATTTTTAGTTTTTTAAGGAACCTCCATACTGTTCTCCATAGTGGCTGTATCAATTTACATTCCCACCAAGAGTGCAAGAGGGTTCCCTTTTCTGCACACCCTCTCCAGCATTTATTGTTTGTAGATTTTTGATGATGGCCATTCTGACCGGTGTGAGATGACATCTCACTGTAGTTTTGATTTGCATTTCTCTAATGATTAATGATGTTGAGCACTCTTCCATATGTTTGTTGGCAATCTGTATATCTTCTTTGGAGAAATGTCTATTTAGGGCTTCTGCCCATTTTTGGATTGGGTTGATTGTTTTTTTTTGATATTGAGCTGCATGAGCTGCTTATATGTTTTGGAGATTAATCCTTTGTCAGTTGCTTGGTTTGCAAATATTTTCTCCCATTCTGAGCATTGTCTTTTGGTCTTGTTTATGGTTTCCTTTGCTGTGCAAAAGCTTTGAAGTTTCATTAGGTCCCATTTGTTTCTTTTTGTTTTTATTTCCATTTCTCTAGGAGGTGGGTCAAAAAAGATCTTGCTGTGATTTATGTCATAGAGTGTTCTGCCTATGTTTTCCTCTAAGAGTTTGATAGTGTCTGGCCTTACCTTTAGGTCTTTAATCCATTTTGAGCTTATTTTTGTGTATGGTGTTAGGGAGTGTTCTAATCTCATACTTTTACATGTAACTGTCCAGTTTTCCCAGCACCACTTATTGAAGAGGCTGTCTTTTCTCCACTGTACATTCTTGCCTCCTTTATCAAAGGTAAGGTGACCATATGTGCGTGGGTTTATCTCTGGGCATTCTATCCTTTTCCATTGATCTATATTTCTGTTTTTTGTGCCAGTGCCATACTGTCTTGATTACTGTAGCTTTGTAGTATAGTCTGAAGTCAGGGAGCCTGATTCCTCCAGCTCCATTTCTCGTTCTCCAGATTGCTGTGGCTATTCGGGGTCTTTTGTGTTTCCATACAAATTGTGAAATTTTTTATTCTAGGTCTGTGAAAAATGCCACTGGTAGTTTGATAGGGATTGCACTGAATCTGTAGTTTGCTTTGGGAAGTAGAGTCATTTTCACAATGTTGATTCTTCCAATCCAAGAACATGGTATATCTCTCCATCTATTTGTATCGTGTTTAATTTCTTTCATCAGTGTCTTATAATTTTCTGCATGCAGGCCTTTCGTCTCCTTAGGTAGGTTTATTCCTAGATATTTTATCCTTTTTGTTGCAGTGGTAAATGCGAGTGTTTTCTTGATTTCAATTTCAGATTTTTCATCATTAATGTATAGGAATGCAAGAGATTTCTGTGCATTCTTTTGTATCCTGCTACTTTACTAAATTCATTGATTAGCACTAGTAGTTTTCTGGTAGCATCTTTAGGATTCTCTACGTATAGTATCATGTCATCTGCAAACAGTGACAGCTTTACTTCTTCTTTTCCGATTTGGATTCCTTTTATTTCTTTGTCTTCTCTGATTGCTGTGGCTAAAACTTCCAAAACTATGTTGAACAATACTGGTGAGAGTGCGCAGCCTTGTCTTGTTCCTGATCTTAGAGGAAATGGTTTCAGTTTTTCACCATTGAGAACGATGCTGGCTGTGGGTGTGTCATATATGGCTTTTATTATGTTGATGTAAGTTCCCTCTATGTCTACTTTCTGCAGGGTTTTTATCAAAGATGGGTGTTGAATTTTGTCAAAAGCTTTTTCAGCATCTACTGAGATGATCATATGGTTTTTCTCCTTCAGTTTGTTAATACGGTGTATCACATTGATTGATTTGCATATACTGAAGAATCCTTGTATTCCTGGGATAAACCCCACTTGATCATGGTGTATGATCCCTTTAATGTGCTGTTGAATTCTGTTTGCTATTATTCTGTTGAGGATTTTTGCATCTATGTTCATCAGTGATATTGGTCTGTAGTTTTCCTTTTTTTGTGACACTTTTGTCTGGTTTTGGTCTCAGGGTGACGGTGGCCTTGTAGAATGAGTTCGGGAGTGTTCCTCCCTCTGCTATTTTTTGGAAGAGTTTGAGAAGGATGGGTGTTAGCTCTTCTGTAAATGTTTGATAGATTTCACCTGTGAAGCCATCTGGTGCTGGGCTTTTGTTTGTTGGAACATTTTTAACCACAGTCTCAATTTCAGTGCTTGTTATTGGTCTGTTTATATATCCTATTTCTTCCTGATTCAGTCTTGTCGGGTTGTGCATTTCTAAGAATGTGTCCATTTCTTCCAGGTTGTGCATTTTATTGGCATATAGTTGCTTGTAGTAATCTCTCATGATCCTTTGTATTTCCGCAGTGTCAGTTGTTACTTCTCCTTTTCCATTTCTAATTCTATTGATTTGAGTTTTCTCTCTTTTTTTCTTGATGAGTCTGGCTAATGGTTTATCAATTTTGTTTATCTTCTCAGATAACCAGCTTTTAGTTTTATTGATCTTTGTTATTTTTTCCTTCATTTCTTTGTCATTTATTTCTGATCTGATCTTTATGATTTCTTTCCTTCTGCTAACTTTGTGGTTTTTTTGTTCTTCTTTCTCTAATTGCTTTAGGTGTAAGGTTAGGATGTTTATTTGAGATGTTTCTTGTTTCTTGCGGTAGGATTGTAGTGCTATAAGCTTCCTTGTTAGAACTGCTTTTGCTGCATCCCATAGGTTTTGGGTCGTCGTGTTTTCATTGTCATTTGTTTCTAGGTATTTTTTGATTTCCTCTTTGATTTCTTCTGTGATCTCTTCGTTATTATGTAGTGTTTTGTTTAGCCTCCATGTGTTTGTATTTTTCTATATTCTTAAATTTACCAAGGCTTGATTTGTGACCCAAGATGTGATCTATCCTGGAGAATGTTCCATGAGCACTCGAGAAGAAAGTGTATTTTGTTGTTTTTGGATGGAATGTCCTATAAATATCAATTAATTCCATCTTGTGTAATGTATCATTTAAAGCTTGTGTTTCCTTCTTTATTTTCATTTTGGATGATCTGTCCATTGGTGAAAGTGGGGCATACATTCCCCTACTATGATTGTGTTACTGTCGATTTCCCATTTTATGGCTTTTAGTTTTGGCCTTAGGTAATGAGGTTCTCCTGTGTTGGGTGCATAAGTATTTACAGTTGTTATATATTCTTCTTGAATTGATCCCTTGATCATTAGGTAGTGTCCTTCTTTGTCTCTTGTAATAGTTTGTATTTTAAAGTCTATTTTTTCTGATATGAGAATTGCTACTCTAGCTTTCTTTTGATTTCCATTTGCATGGAATATCTCTTTCCATCCCCTCTCAGTCTGTATGTGTCCCTGGGTCTGAAGTGCATCTCTTGTAGACAACATATTACGGGTCTTGTTTTTGTATCCATTCAGCCAGTCTATGTCTTTTGGTTGGAGCATTTAATGCAGTCACATTTAAAGTAGTTTTCGATATGTATGTTTCTATTACCATTTTCTTAATTGTTTTTGGTTTGTTATTGTAGGTATTTTCCTTCTCTTGTGTTTCCTGTCTAGAGAAGTTCCTTTAGCATTTGTTGTATAGCTGGTTTGGTGGTGCTGAATTCTCTTAGCTTTTGCTTGTCTGTAAAGTTTTTAATTTCTCCGTCGAATCTGAATGAGATCCTTGTTGCTTTAAATGAGATCCCTTTCATCACTTTAAATATGTCCTGCCACTCCCTTCTGGCTTGCAGAGTTTCTGCTTAAAGGGCAGCTGTTAACCTTATGGGGATTCCCTTGTATGTTATTTGTTGTTTTTTCCTTGTTGCTTTTAATATTTTTTCTTTGTATTTAATTTTTGATAGCTTGATTAATATGTGTCTTGGCATGTTTCTCCTTGGGTTTATCCTGTACAGGACTCTCTGCACTTCTTGGACTTGATTGACTCTTTCCTTTTCCATATTAGGGAAGTTTTCAACTATAATCTCTTCAAATATTTTCTCAGTCCCTTTCTTTTTCTCTTCCTCTTCTGGGACCCCTATAATTCAAATGTTGGTGTGCTTAATATTGTCCCATAGGTCTCTGAGAGTGTCCTCAATTCTTTTCATTCTTTTTTCTTTATTCTGCTCTGCAGTAGTTATTTCCACTGTTTTATTTTCCAGGTCATTTATCCATTCTTTTGCTTCAGTTATTCTGCTGTTGATTCCTTCTGGAGAATTTTTAATTTCATTTTTGGTGTTGTTCATCATTTTTTGTTTGTTCTTTACTTCTTCTAGTGCCCTGTTAAATGTTTCTTGTATTTTCTCCATTGTAGTTCCAAGATTTTGCATCATCTTTACTGTCGTTACTCTGAATTCTTTTTCAGGTAGGCTGCGTATTTCCTCTTCATTTGTTTGGTTTGGTGGGTTTTTGCCTTGCTCCTTCATCTGCTATGTGTTTCTCTGTCTTCTCATTTTTCTTAACTAACTGTGTTTGGGGTCTCCTTTTCGCAGGCTGCAGGTTCGTAGTTACCATTGTTTTCGATGTCTGCCCCCAGTGGCTCCGTTTGGTTCAGTGGGTTGTGTAGGCTTCCTGGTGGAGGTGACTGGTGCCTGTGCTCTAGTGGATGAAGCTGGATCTTGTCTTTCTGGTGGGCAGGACCAAATCCGATTGTTTCTTTTGGGGTGTCTGTGACCTTATTATGATTTAGGCAGCCTCTCTCCTAATGGGTGGGGTTGTGTTCCTGTCTTGCTAGTTGTTTGGCATAGGGTGTCCAGCACTTTAGCTTGCTGGCCATTGGGTGCAGCCTGGTGTTAGCGTTGAGATGCAGATCTCTGGGAGAGCTTTCACCGATTGATATTACCTGGAGGTGGGAAGTCTCTGGTTGACCATTGTCCTGAGCTTGGCTCTCCAACCTCAGAGGCACAGGCCTGACATCCTGCCGGAGCATGAAGACCCTGTCAGCCACATGGCTCAGAAGAAAAGTGTGAATAGAGAAAGAAAGAAAAATAACTAAAGTTATTAAAAATATATATTAAAAATTGTTTAAAATTTAAAAATTAATAAAAAAGAAAGAAAGAAAGAAAGGAGAGAGCAACCAAACCGTAAAACAAATGCACCAATGGTAACAAGCGCTAAAAACTATACTTCAAAAAAAAATGGACAGACAGAACCCTAGGGCAAATGGTAAAGGCAAAGCTATACAGACAAAATCACACAAAGAAGCAAACACATAGACACTCACAAAAAGATAAACCATATATATATATATATATATATATATATATATATATATAAAATTGAAGAGAGCAACCAAATCAATGAACAAATCTACCAATGATAATAAACTCTAAATACTAAACTAAGATAAACATAAAACCAGAAACAAGTTAGATGCAGAAAGCAAACCCCAAGTCTACAGTTGCTCCCAAAGTCCACCGCCTCAATTTGTGGATGATCCATTGTCTATTCAGGTATTCCACAGATGCAGGGTACATTAAGTTGACTGTGGGGATTTAATCCCCTGCTCCTGAGGCTGCTGGGAGAGATTTCCCTTTCCCTTCTTTGTTCTCACAGCTCCCGGGGTTCAGCTTTGGATTTGGCCCCGCCTCTGTGTGTAGGTAGCTTGAGGGCATCTGAAAGGACGGGGTTAAAAGAGTGGCTGATTCGGGCCCTCTGGCTCACTTAGGCCGGGGGGAGGGAGGGGTACAGAATGTGGGGCAAGCCTGCGGCGGCAGAGCCTCACATGACGTTGCACCAGCCTGAGGCTCACCGTGCATTCTCCCGGGGAAGTTGCCACTGGATCCCGGGACCCTGGCAGTGGCGGGCTGCACAGGCTCCCGGGAGGGGAGGTGTGGAGAGTGACCTGTGCTCTCACACAGATTTCTTGGTGGCGGCAGCAGCAGCCTTAACGTCTCTTGCCCGTCTCTGGGGTCCGCGCTGACAGCTGCGTCTCACGCCCGTCCCTGGAGCTCCTTTAGGCAGTGCTCTGCATCCCCTGTCCTCATGCACCCTGAAACAATGGTCTCTTGCCTCTTAGGCAGGTCCAGACCTTTTCCTGGACTCCCTCCCGGCTAGAAGTGGCGCACTAACTCCTTCAGGCTGTGTTCACGCCACCAACCCCAGTCCTCTCCCTGGGATCCGACGGAAGCCCCAGCCTCAGCTCCCACTCCTCCACCCCCGCCCCGGCGGGTGAGCAGACGAGCCTCTGGGGCTGGTGAGCGCCGGTCGGCACCGATCCCCCGTGCGGGAATCTCCCCGCTCTGCCCCCCGCACCCCTGTGGCTGCGCTCTCCCCCGCGGCCCCGAAGCTCCCCCTCCGCCTCCCGCAGTCTCCGCCCGCGAAGGGGCTTCTAGTGTGTGGAGACCTTTCCTCCTTCACGGCTCCCTCCCACTGGTGCAGGTCCCGTCCCTATTCTTTTGTCTCTGTTTATTCTTTTTTCTTTTGCCCTACCCAGGTACGTGGGGAGTTCCTTGCCTTTTGGGAGGTCTGAGGTCTTCTGCCAGCATTCAGTAGGTGTTCTGTAAGAGTTGTTCCACATGTAGATGTATTTCTGATGTATCTGTGGGGAGGAAGGTGATCTCCATGTCTTACTCCTCCACCATCTTGAAGGTCTCCTGCTCACTTTTACTTAGTACATTTCTCTTTGCACTACACAGTGCATCTCTAACTGGAAAATCTACCCCTTGCAGATATACGAAACCATGAGAAAGAAATATGGTGCATCTCCACAGCTCCACCATCTCCTAGCTTTATGATCTCAGACAAGTTGCTTAACCTCTGTGTGTCTTAGTCTTTCATTTGTAAAATAGGTTGTTATGAGTTAATAATCCAGGTGAAGTGCTTAAAACAATGCTAGGCACAATTTAAACACTCATTAAGTATTCTATATTATTACTAGTAACCTCAAAGTATTTTCATTATTATCATTATTATTAGTCCCAATATATGTGAAGATTTGAAAGGAAAAAAACTTTAGAAATTTTAAAACAAATATGAACATGTTATTGACTGGAATGCGAGATTTGTGTGAATTTAGAAGATAAAATATGAGATCTCAAAGCACTATATTATAGTCTGCCCTCTATGGGGGAATTTGGCTGAGAAAGTTGGAGAAGCTCTGTGCGCTACCCTGCTGTCTCTCATTCCTATCTGGCCACAAGTCCTCTGACTCCAGACAATGTGTGACTCCTGCTTCACTAGAGGGGCTCCGTGGCTCTGATAAATCTACAGTTCCCTTTGGAGCTTCTTGGGGAAAAGCTCTCTGTAACTGTTAAAGTGAGCTGACTGAAAAATCATGACTGTAGTTTTCCAAGAAATTTGCCTAATGAAGGAACTGAAGTAGAATTTTGCACTTTAACCTTAGGAGTGATGCAGAACTATCCCATTTTCTTCTGGTGCTGGTTTCTTAATTATATACTGCAGGGGCCACACAGGGTGAATAGGAAAGGCCCCTTGGGCCCATTATGCCAACACAATGTAGGGAATGAGCTGCCTTGTTACTGCTTGTTCTAGAAGTTCTCATTAATGTGATTAATATAGATAGAGCTGTCAGCTTTCTTTTTTTTTTTTACTTTTTTTTGTTGTTCGTTTCTACTTTAAAACAAAGTGAATCAGTTATACATATACATATGTTCCCATATCTCTTCCTTCTTGCGTCTCCCTCCCTCCCACCCTCCCTATCCCACCCCTCTAAGTGGTCACAAAGCACCGAGATGATCTTCCTGTGCTATGCTTTCATTTTCACTAAACAATAAAACAAGCCTAACCTTGTACCTAGGAGGCTAACAGCTGAGAGGCAGATGAGACAAATTTGGGATCTCACTAAAATCGAGTATATTATGATTTTTGAAATTAGAAACTCAAAATATATTGCATTAACATGACTAAGTTTGCCATTTGACTAAGTAAGTCACAAATTGATCAGTTTGGGGGAATGTCTAGACATAGCCTTTAAAGATTGGGACAAATTATTTCCCCAAAATATTTCTTGATATTCTAGGAAGGATGTGAGGGTAGGAAAAATATTAATATTGCAGAAATCTCTAAATGTGAACACTTCCAGGAAACACTTGGATAAAGCAATTAGATAAATTCCTTGTGAGGGGGTGGGTATAAAAGTAAACCAGGTGAATGTTTGGGGTTGCCAAAAAGGGCCTGTCATTTTCTTAGAGCCCAGTATGCATTAGGTGAAATGCTAGAAGCTGAGGATGTAGTGCTAAAAAGGGAAAATCTCGGCCTTGACAGAGCTCCTAGTTAAATGGAGGAGAAGCGAAGAAAGTAAGCACTTCCACAGTTCAGTTTAATAAGTAATAAGATAGAGGCATCCTATGGGGGCATACCAAGGAGGAGCACCTAGTGAGGCTTGGGGATAGCAAGGCAAGTCTTCTTGGAGAAGGCATCCCTTGGGCTAATTTTAAAGGGGAGATAGTGAGGGAAAGTATAGACACATTTACGTCGGGGGCAAGAAGACTCCTGGCAAAGGAGGATGGACCTCAAGAATTTGAAAATAGAATATGATCCAGCAATTTCATTTCTGGGTATATATGAAAAGAATTGCAAGCAAGGATTCTAACAGATATTTGTATACCCAGGTTCATAGAAGCATTATTTACAATAGCAAAAATGTTGAAACAATCCAAATATCCATCAATGGATGAATGGATAGGTAAAATGTGGTATATACATACAATGTAATATTATTCAGCCTTAAGAAGGAAGGAAATTCTGACACATGCTACAACGTGGATGAACCTTGAAGGCATAATGCTAAGTGAAAGAAGCCAGACACCAAAAGGCAAATGTTGTATGATTCCACTTGTGTGAGGTACCTAGAATAGTCAAATTTATAGAGACGGAAAGTAGAATAGTGGTTACCAGGGTCTAGGAACAAAGAGAAATGGGGAATTGTTTTTTAATGGGTACAGATTTTCAGTTTGGGAAGATGAAAACGTTCTGGAGATGGATAGTAGTGATTGCACTATAGTTGCAGAACAGTGTGAATGTACTTAATGCCTCTGAACTGCACACTTAAAAGTGGCTAAAATGGGCTTCCCTGGTGGCGCAGTGGTTGAGAGTCCGCCTGCCGATGCAGGGGATGTGGGTTCGTGCCCCGGTCCGGGAAGATGCCACGTGCCGCGGAGCGGCTGGGCCCGTGAGCCATGGCCGCTGGGCCTGCGCGTCTGGAGCCTGTGCTCCGCAATGGGAGAGGCCATAGCAGTGAGAGGCTCGCGTACCACAGGAAAAAAATAATAATAAAAAAGTAGTTAAAATGGTAAATACTGTGGTATGTATATTTACCTCAAAAAAATAAAAGAAGGGACGGAAATACCAATGTCTTTCCCTTTTGAGATTAAATGTTGTTAGGACATTTTTGATGTTTGAGATGAAATGGTCCCAGCTGAGATCAGTGGGCAGGTACAAAGACCAACAGTCCCTTAAGGAATAATTCATCATGGGGGGAATATCGAGTTTGGACTGGCCATCCAGGGTCAGCATTTGAGCCTACACTATCCTTTGAGAGAAGAGGCTGCTTGCAGCATAGTATGTTGGGAGGCTGGAAACTGTGCCTGGCCTTGCCCCTCATGTACTGTAAGTATGCTTTTGAATTGATGGCTCTATGAGAGTGTATGAGTATAAAACAAAAAGCCCAGACCATGGGTGAAGGTGTTGAAAACCACAGCTGATCATAACTCCAGAGGAGAGAATTTCCTCTTTTATCCTCCTCCCGACCATGGAAAGTTACTGCAGTAGTAGCAGTGAAGCCATCACAGTGATGAATAGGTAAAAAATCGGTATGTGGGATGGTTTACTTTTAGCAGTGTATCTATTGTGAGCACATTTGCTGGTTCTGTAAGGTGCTTCAAAGAAGTGGGGTTGGCCTAATGGAAAACATGGTGGTAGTAATGCTGATATTTTGGTGGTAGTAGTGGTGTCAAGTCTCTTTGAAATTCCTGAGTATGGAGTTATGGTCCTTTGCATGATGGCATAGTCCAGCAGGGCTTCCCAAAGCAAGAAAGTTCTGGTGTAAGTTGTAGCCTTCTCCAGTGTCAAGGGGGCTACCAGATTTCCAAGTTAAGAGGCCAAGTGGGAGCTACCAGAAATGAGGAGTGCACTTATCCCAGTAGAGATGACCCTGTGGTGGAGAAAAAAGGATTCTCATGGTGACAGAATGGGTGCTGAGTAATTAATTTTACTTTTAAAGACAAGTATGTGATCCTAGACTGGTAAAGTAGTGCATAGCTGTTACTAAGAGATAGAGGGGGTAAAAAAAAGAAATTCTAAACCAAAAATGCAACATTTATAATGTCATTTGGTCCTCCAAACAATCTCATGATGTCTGCATTATTATCCCTCATGTGCTGTTGAGGAAACTGAGATTCACCAAGGTTAAGTAACTTCTTAGGGCAAGCATCTAGTGCGTTGGTGGAACAGGAATTCCAGCTCAGATGTTGAATTCCAAGGTCTTTGCTCTCATCAGCACAGTGTGTGTGACTTGCAGATATAATATCTGGCTGATGAACCCAGTAAAAAATATATCAACATTTTAATCTTCATCCAGCAATTTTGACACTGTGCAGCCATAAACAAAGGCAAGTTTGCCAAGAATCTGACAGACTTACTGGGGCTGCTAACAAGCTTCCAAGTCCATCCAAATCGGGTGACACTCAGATAGCAAAATGAGTAAAATTTGAGAACCCTTACTTTTCATACAATCTGTGGAAGACACCTGGTAATTTGCAAGTCATCATTAACTATCTTTTTATGTATATAAGGCCTGTTTCAAAAAACAACCTCCAGAACTCAGTGCCTGGCACATAAATGTTATTCAGTAAATATTATAGTTAAATTGAATGAAAACAAATCCCTGCCTGCTCCCACTATGTCTATACAAAACGGTATTTTGAATATATTTGCATTTTTAAAAATTCCATATTTAATGAAAAAAATCCTGGTTCATTGGACTTCAATTTGATGATTTTTTCCCTCTTTAGTTGGTGCTTCTGTCATTCTGTAAAAACTGCCAAAACCGGTGGGGGGCAGTGACTAAGTAAATCAAAGAAAGGAGGCTACAGCCAGATGAAATCAAGTTTGCCTGTGCAGTTGAGGAGAAAGCTTTCCGTATGCAGCTCCTGTAACGTTTCTAGGTACACTTTATCCAGGACAACTGTCTCTGAGGCTGTCAGGATTTGCCTTTTCCCTTGGACGTTCATCATGGCAAAAAAGGTTTTCCTTCCTAAAAATAGAGGACTAAGGTGGCAGCGATGTAATTTAGTATATTCTAGCCCAATGCCAACACCACTTTTGATCAGAAACTGTTTCTACACAGCACTCCACGGACACTTTGGGAGAAATGCAGTGGTGCCTGCGGGGTGGGGGGGGAGGCGGCTCTGGCATTAACAGGTTCTACCCATCAAATATTCATCCAAATTATACTTTTTCTATATGAGCACTGGAGGGAGGTTTCTGTATATGAGCTTCTGATTGGCTACTTCAGAGTCTATTTTGAAGATTCAAATATCAAACAAATCAGAACCTTTTTCAACTGGAATGGCCAAAAAGAGGTGCTCATTTAGGCCCTGATTAGTTTCAGATCAGTCACTGTTTTCCTTCAGGCAGCCTCTCCTCTCTGGTATACTGGAATGATGTAGATCTGTTTCCAGCATCCTCTTCTAAGGAAGAGCAAAATTAGGTGATACGCTGGCTTACTTTGAGAAACTTTTTTTTTGAAAATTCAAGCAAATGCTAAAGTAGAGAAAATAATATAACAAATCCCCATATATTCACTCTTCCCTCTACTGGATTATTTTAAGGCAAATCTTAGACACCAAACCATTTTATCCATAACTACTTTAGTATGTATCTCTAAAAGGAAAGGATTTCTTTTGTAAAACATAATCACAAGACCATTAGCATGCCTAAAAATGTATTGGTAATTCTTTCATATCACCAACTATCCAAGTAGTGTTTATATCTGGATGAATTTGATCAAGATTTTCCTTAACCATAGTTCTTTTTCAAAATTTTAGATTATTTTGTATTGAGGTAACATTGGTTTATAACATTATATAAGTTTCATGTGTACAAAATTATATTTCTGCTTTTGTATACACTAGTGTGCTCACCACCAAATATTTAGTTTCCATTCATCACCATACAGTTGATGCCCTTTACCATTTCACCCTCTCCCCACCCCTTCCCCTCTGATAACCACTACTCTGTTCTCTGTATATCAGTGTTTGTTTTTGTTTTAATCTCAGTTCTCTTCCAGGTCCCTCTAGGGATTTTCTCTTACTCTTCTGAGTTCAGTTCCAGTGATGTATATATATACATGTATATGTATATATACAATATAATGAGGAGAATTTCACTCATCAGAAATTCTCCATGAGGAGGATTTATGGTTAAAAAACAAACAAACAAACAAACAGAGAGCGAGAGAGGAATTATGCCTCCCAAGCGGCTTTTCGCCTTTTCTCCACTGTGATCAAGAGCAAACCAGGGGACATGGAGCCTCCAGCTTCTCTGGATTTCTATTGGTACAGTGGGGCCAGTGGTGGGAGCACAGCACTGATAGACATTCTGGGGTACAGGTTAGGGTTTCCATATTTAGCAAGTAAAAACATGGGACACCTCATTAAATTTGAATTTCAGGTAAACAGCAAATAATCTTTTAGTATACATTTGTCCCAAATGTTGCATGGGACATAGTATAACAATAAAAAAGTCATTGTTTATTTGAAATTCCAGTTTAACTATATATGTCCTATATTTTATCTTACAACCCTGAGACAGGTGGTAAAATGGATTTGGCACAGGGGAAAATAACTAGAAGTGCTCATGAGAACTTGGTTTCTTGTACAGTTGAGAGTGCTCGTAGGAGCTGAAGGGCATAGGAGAAATGGAGGGGACAGGAGCTTTTAAAGGTGTTTTGGGGGTTGTTTTTTGAATTATTTGAGTAAAATTCAGAATTATATTTTTAAATGTAATTGATTGCTGAGTTGTATTTCTTTGAATGTGACACCACTCTGAGACTGAATCACAATTCTGAGTGTGATTTTTTTTGTCTCTCCAGGTGGAATTGGGCTCCCTCACAGTGGTTTCTGGGATAACCTTCTATTTTTGCAGAACCATAATAGGGGAAACGATAATATTTTTATATTTGCCTAGACACTTTAAATGCTCTCATTCTTTTCAGTTTGCTCCACATTTCTAGCCCCTGCCACAAAGTTGGAATAGTGTGCATGGTCTATTTATTCAGTGGCAAAAGGAAAACTTTAATCTGATTTCCATTTCTCCTGTTCTGAAACTTGAATAGAGAAAGTAATTAGTATAAAATCACCAGGCATGACACCTGTATAGTAACTCACTAGCAGGACCTATTACACTAAGTCCCCTACATACCAAAGAGTTCCATTCTGAGAGTGTGTTTGTACCTCCAATTTGTTTGTAAGTCCAACAGAGTTAGCCCAGTTACCCAACTAACGCAATCGGCTACACTGTACCAGCTACATCACCTTTGCTTTTACACTTGCTTCCAGACATCCAGGGCTTGAAATAAAGATACTGTACTACTGTACTCTATACAGTACTATACAGTAAAGTACGCAAAAGCACAACCACTTGTAGAGGATGCACGCATATGGCAATGAACGCCAGACAGGTAAACTAACTTATGTGATTGGACATGCAAACCCACGTTCGCATCTTTGAAAGTTCACAGCTTGAAGGTTCATATGTAGGGGACTTACTGTACAAGATGAGACCTAGAAGAGCCATTTGGCCAAGATCTGGAATTCACAGATGGCCTCAAATTTAGGCTTTTGACATAGTTTCAAAAGATACATACAGGTATATTGTGTGTATAATAAATTTTTAAAGCACCCCAATTCTTATAAATATGTTTTGGCACTTCTTAATTTTCAGTATACCTGGAACCTCAAAAAATAGAAACAGTAAAAAAAATGTGTCTCAGGACTCCCTATATTTCCAATTGGCTCTGCTCATTGGTAATGAAAAAAGATCATATGTGATTTCTAAGTCTTTGCATACACAGTACTCTACAGTTGGCAAAAGTCTTAGGTGTAACTCTTCATTTGTATATTTTTCCACAGTTTACAAAGCCTTTTCATATTTGGTTCCATATCTGATTGGGTTCCACAATAGTTCAGTGGAGTAAGCATAACACAGATGTATAGATTAAGAGATTAAGCCATTTGCTCTTGGTTATATGGCTAATAGGTGGCAGAATCCACACAAAGACACAGTCGTTTACTTCCTAGCTGATTTTCCCATTGTACCACACTCTCTTGGGTTCCAGCTTAAGAAAAATAACATATTTCACATATTCTGCCTGCTAGCTCTATTTGACAATAGTAGACTTAGATGTTGGATAATTGCATTTTAATTTTTCCCTTATTTTAAAGACTCCCTTTCCCAACAGAGGGCCATGAAAATGAAATACGTCACAAGTAAAGCATTTGCTAGCCATTTACTCTTTGGAATATTTATAAGACCTTTGCTTCATTATGAAATACCAAGCCAATGCTGAATGCCATTCAAAATGAAAAGGTCATCATTTTTCTGGCCCTGCTATCTTCAGTATAATTGAAAGCAAGAATGATGCAGAAATTAAATAAACTTATCTGGGGAATGCGCCTGTTTTTCATATTTTAATGTCACTTATCATGACTTTAGAAAGAGTGAAAGACTTCACCAATGGAATGGGTGTTTTTCTAAAGCAAACTTTTTAGTTTGGGTAAGAGAGTTTTAAGGAAATAAAATAATAAATTAACATAAAATGCTCTTGAAGAAATGGTGGAATTTTTCCAAAGAGCTGATTGTGCCTTTAAAATTCTTTTCATATTGGCATTTCAATCTGAATGCCCATTGGAGTGTTATAAGCTAGTGAGTGACGATTCTAGCTCATGGCAGTGAGTCTCCGGTTCACAGCATTTCAGAACATCATCTGTCACTGCCAGGGAAGAGACAGTTTCTTACACACTAGTACGCAAATACAGGATTAGAGCCCTCTGAATCATTGTCCACTGAATTAAGGCTTACCCCTCTGGAGAGAAAAAACGAACCCCACTAGTTATTTAGTCCCCAGCCAGTGGGAACAGGGATAGGATGATGAAGAGCTGCCATAGAATTAATAAACACTAATGGTAGTTGATTGGAGTGGGTGAACTGTAGCAGAGAGACACTGTGGAATGTGGGTTGATTATGTTGAGCATGGGACTAACCAACCACTTGATTCCAAATTTGAACTTTAAAATCATGGTGGAGGAGGAAAGAACACTGTTAAATTCCTTTCCTAGCTGTATGGTCAACATCAGTCTTGACTGGTCCTGGCGGTGGATAAATAGGCCTCCATCCTCTATTGAAATATCCACTTAGTCATCAGGATGTTACCAAGGAAGGAAACGAAGTACAGTACTCTTTTCCTCATTATTGAAAGGATAATAGTGATGCCCAATATATCACGGATAGAGGAGGAAATTGGTTTCTATTCCTAATCCATTGTTAATGACCTAACTTCACAAAAATACTTAGTCTTCATCATACCTACTTTTGTATTAGTTGTGGAAGCAATGAGGTAACTCTTCCTGAAAGAACCAATTACCCTACATGACACCTTTTAATTCTGTAATTCATTGATCCTCCTGAAGTTGAGAATTTGAAACCAAGTTTGGCAGTGAGCAGTTAATTATAATGGTCTTAGCTTAATGGCTAGAGTGAAAGCTTGGAAATATTCAAGAATAGAATATGTAATCATCACAACTGGATATAAATGTTTATCTGACTTTAAGGACTAGGCCAACTGATAACCTCTGGTTTATATTTCAAATATTTATTGAGTACTATTATGTGCCTGACACTTGTCTGACTGCATATATACAAGTTTTGTAGTGGGGAGAGGAATAAAAAGCACCTGCTTGAATTGAATTAAATAAACCATGTGAAAGAAGAGCAAGAAGGTTGAATCTTGTCAAAAAGCAAGGTGATTTGAAAACCACCAGTAGTATTCAATCAATCAGCTGTTAACTGGTTATTTCAAAATAACTGAATGCAACCAGTTGACTTAAAATCACAAACACTGTGAAGGTCAACTGGTTGGTATAGAACTACCCTACTTCCATTCTGGTTCTTTATAACATTCCTTTACATTCCAGATTAAAGCAGGAAATGTCTTTTTGACCAGATTACAAGGTATAAAATCAGAGTTTCAAAGTTTCCGGTGATTTTTGGAAAACATATGCAATATATAAATATTCTATCTCAATGGGAAGTATGCTTTAAGCTGAAATGCTTCATTACATTTGATTTTGCTTATTATTAAAGTATAATTTTCCTGTTGAAATACTGAAGTTAATGTATGGAAATAAAGATATTTCCCCAAGTGACCTAACAAACACTGATTTAGTGCCTACTATGAGCTCAGCACTCTACTAGGTGCTGCATACTGGAGAGGATAATTTCCCTTATTGGTATTTTACAGTAACCAGTTAAATGAAGTATCTGGGCTGGTACTTATTATTATGTTTTTCAGATAGATAATGGAGAGAGAAATCACCATTCTATTTAATAGAGAAAAGAAGTATAATTAACTTTGAAAGTAGTTTTTCCTTTTAACAACTCCTAATTTCTTTCTGAGAAGGAAGAATTAATTTAAGAGTCCACAAGTAATAATTCTAACAGATAGCTGTCACATATCTTACTAGGAAGAGCTCATTGGGCTGGACTTTGGAGTTGAGCATCAAAGAGGACCTAGGATATATCCATGCTAGAAAAGAGTACAAAACCTTAGGTCTTAGAAGGACATTAAAAGCGCATTTTTCTAACATCGTTTCACAGTTTAGGGAAATTGAGGTCCAAGGAGAGGAGAAGACTTGTAGGAGATAATGCAGCAAGTTAGTTCACAGGACAGTTGGACTACAACCTGAACTTGTGCTCCCTAGTCTAGTACTCCTTTAGCCAACGCACAGCACCCACAGTGGTAAAATCCAGATAAATCTGACCAGTGTGCTAAGCTCTTCTGACTTGTTGAAGAAATGAGACCACACATCTGTGACCTATAACATCTGTATATTATTTATTCTTTAAGAACTCTTCAAATAGTCATTTTTACATTTGGAATAACTGGCTCAGTGTGTGCTAGGTCAGGAAGTCACTGCAATGGGAAAATGCTAGAGAAGACGGAAAAAGGTACGATCTCAATATTTGAAAGAGAAACCTCTTCTTTTCCTTTGGATTATGGCATTGGGAATTTATCAACAGGGGAAATACAAACACTTAAGAAATTGTGTCCTCATTCTCTTCCGCCAGAGTTGTTCACAAGGAAAATCCAATCTTAAATTTCTAGACATTCCTCTGGATTACCAAAGAACCAGAAACAGCCTTGGTGTTCTTCTAGGTGCCAGGAGAACAAGTCCTTCAACTTTCCAGCCAAAGATTTCCAGCAACGAAGGGGAAATAGAATAACTCACTCTGATGAGCATCAAGTAAGTGCTCCTTGTCTGGGTAATTGGCTTCCTGGAAGGTGAATCAGAGCTCATTTAGCAGTCCAAGGCCCAGTGAGTCCTGGCCAAGGGAAAATGAAATGTTAACACATTTAGTGCTAGATTAGAGACAGGATCCACAAGCTGAGAGCCCACACGAATCAGAGACATGAGTCACACGGTCTGTGCTGTTGAGGGCAAATTGGCCCTGAAGACAAGTAAAAAATCAATCATTAATTTTCACACTCTGCTCTTGATATACTTTTTCATTTGAAGGCAATTACTATTATAATAACAATAATCACACCTTATAATTTTACTTTGTAAAGTGCTTTCCTGTCTACTCCTCATAGCTTTAATTTCTTTAAGTTCAGAGGTAAAAAGTATGATTTTTCAAAATTGTTGCAAAATGACAATTCAAAGAAAATCCAGAGATAATAACACTTCAATTCTATAGTGCCTAACCTAGAGTGATTATGTTTAAACCAGTATGAATGACATTTATCAGGTAGAGTCCAGAAATTTTTATGAGTAATTTGTGGTGATGCTGGCTGAGAAAACATAATATGTAGCCTTGTGAATTGTGGAATAAAGGTTAAAAGTAGCTTGTGTGTTTGTCAAGGGTACATCAGTTCAACAGTCAGCAGTAACTGAGTACCTCCTAGTCAATTGTCACATGTGCTAGATTCTGAAGTTTCAAATTTGAATAAGACATTGCCCATGCCTTTGAGAGAGGAAGGGCATTCTCAGTAGAAAAAAATAGCTGATACAGAGGCCCAGACATATGAAACAGCATCCTTTGTCTGATGAAACAAAATAGTTCACTATGGGCAGATCAAAAAAGGGTGGAGAGCATGAAGGAGTAACAAAAGATGAGTCTAGGGCCAGATCTCGGAGACACTTACAGGTTAGGCTGAGGCATACAGACCTCAAGCCTGAAGACAAATGGACATCACTTAGGGGTTTTAAGATGGAGAGTGATATGAGCTGATTTTTCTTTCAGAGAAAGGCCTCTTAGGTGACCTGTGGATGAGGGAAAGGAGGGAGCCCAAGTTTGGACCTTGTGATAATAATCCAGTGGCAAGATGATGAGGACTTGGGCTATGACAGTAGCAAATGGAGATGAACAGGATGTGCTTGGTATGTAAAATCAGAAAATATTGATGATGGAATACAGCAGGGAGGGGTGAAGGAAAGGGAAGTATTGAAGCATTAAGTTAACCCAGTAAGTACTACCATGTCCAAATATCAACTGTACCTTAACCCCCGAATCTACTCCCCACCTCAGTCTACCCTGTCTCAGTAAATGACAACTCCATCTTTCCAGTTACTCTGCTTCAGACTATGAAATCATCCTGGACTTCTCTCTTCTCATTCCCCACATCCCATCTGGCAGTAAATTTTGTTGGTTCTACCTTCAAAACATACACAGAATGTGACCATTTCTCACCAACTCCACTGCTTCCACCCTATCCCAAGCCATCATCATCTCTCACCTGGAGTACTGCTATAGCCTCCCGATTAGTTTCCTTGTCCCTACTCCCACTCCAAAGCATATTCTCCAATAAATCAACCAGAGTGATTAATTTAAATATAAGCCAATCTAATCAAGCCATTATTTCTAATTTCCAGTTTATAAAAATACAGAAGATGAAGGAATAAGTTAAATAACTCAAAAAAACAATCAGACAAAGCTCTGCAGGATAACTGGCTCAGGCTCTTCAGTAAGTTAATGCCATGGGAAAAAAGTATGGGGGTGGGAGAGCTTTCTACATAAAACAGTATGTAAGAAGCTTAACAATCAAATGCAAATATATTAGCCTTAATTTAATTCTGGTTTAAAGAAAACCACTATAATAAATTACGGGGACAATTAGGGAAATATAATTATCAGCTTGGGACTAGATTTGTTAGTTTTGGTAGATATGATAATGTATATAGTGATTACACAGGAAAATGTTTTTTAAAGAGATTTATAATGAGCATTTTGGGATAAAATGTCATGATATCTATGCTTTAAAGTACTTCAACAAATAAAGTATACCCGAAGCAAATATGGCATAATGTTAACATTTGTTAATTCTAGGTAATGGGTATATGAATACTTGTTGTGTTATTCCTTTTTCTTTTCTGTGTATATATATATATATATATTTTTTTTTCTTCTTCCAGTTTTATTGAAATATAATTGATATATGGCACTATGTAAGTTTAAGGTGTACAGCATAATGATTTGACTAATATACATCATAAAATAATTACCACAATAAGTTTAGTGAACATTCATCATCTCATACAGATAAAAAATAAAAGAAATAGAAAAACATGTTTTCCTTGTGATGAGAACTCTTAGGATTTACTCTCTTAACAACTTTCATATATAACACACAGCAGTGTTAATTCTATTTATCATGTTGTATATTGCATCCCTAGTACTTATTTATCTTATAACTGCAAGTTTGTACATTTTACCTTTTGACCCCTTTCATCCAATTCCCTCTCCCCTCACCCCCCACCCCCAGCTCTGGTAACCACAAATATGATCTCTTTTTCTATGAGTTTCTTTGTTTTTGAAGTATAATTGATCTACAACACTGTGTTAGTTCCTGGCACACAACATAGTCATTCGATATTTCTATACATTTCAATTATTTTTAATTTTTATTTTTTAAATTAAATGTATATTTAAAAATTTTTGTAAGTCAAGAAAAGTTGGTCATATCTGGTACTCCTTAAAGAGCCTCCAAGGGCTTCCCTGGTGACGAAGTGGTTGAGAGTCCGCCTGCCGATGCGGGGGACACGGGTTCATGCCCCAGTCCAGGAAGATCCCACATGCCGCAGGGCGGCTAGGCCCGTGAGCCATGACCGCTGAGCCTGCACGTCTGGAGCCTGTGCTCCGCAATGGGATAGGCCACGGCAGTGAGAGGCCCGCGTACCGAAAAAAAAAAAAAAAGCCTCCAATGGCTTCCCATCCCACTCAGAGTAAAATTCAACATTTTAACCATGATCTGACCCTTACTATCGCTCTGATCTTATCTTCTACCATTCTTTCCCTCACTGACTCTTTTCCAAGAACACATATCTCTTTGCTAAGTACAGTCCTGTCTCCTGGCCTATGCATCTGTTTTTCTAGTTGCCTGGATCACTCTTCTCTCAGATGTCCACATGACTCAAAGCTTCTCTTTATTTGGGTTTCTATTTTCCTTAATAGTGAAAACTTCCCATACTACCCTTTAAAAATATCCCTTCCATCAATTTTCCCTGTGCCTGTACCCTGGTTTTATTTTTCGTCTTAATATTCATCACCACCTGACATATAATATGTTTTGTTTGTTTATTGTCTGCCTCTCTCCACTCCAGCCCAGCACACACTAGAATGTAAGTTCAATATAAATAATAGTCTGCCTGGTTTTTTCTTATTGCAGTCCTCAATGAGGACAGATGGAATAAATATTTGTTGAATCAAATTACAGGTAGGAAAAGCTGGTTTGGTGGAAAGACTAAATTAACTAAGTTCAAGGTGTGTTGACTTTGAGGACCTGTAGCATATTTAAGTGAAAATGTCTTGTTCTCTGTTTAGCTTGGAGAAGTTGTAGTTTAGATTTTAGGGTGAAAAGATAAATAAGTTTTCATGTGGTAGTTTCCATCTGTTCATAAAAGAAGAAGGTAATGTCATCAATTGAAAACAACACATGGGTGAAAATGAAAATCTTGGAAATTGATGGTCTCTTATTTTGTGTATTTTTCTAAGTGAAGAGAAGTGACAGGAAGAGAGCCAAGTTTAAAGTCTTTGAGAACAGCAATATTTAAGGGGCAGACAGACCAAGAGGAGGCCATGAAAAAAGACCAAAAAGATATGAATAGAGATAAAGGAAAACAACAAGGAAAATCTGGTGTCATGTAAACTAAGGGAAATAAAAAGAGTGTTTTTAAGCTTTTCTTTTTCTTACTGAAGTAGAGTTGATGTACAATATTACATAAGTTACAGATGTACAATATAGTGATTCACAGTTTTTAAAGGCTATACTCCATTTATAGTTATAGAATATTGGCTATATTCTTTGTGTTGTACAATATATCCTTGTAGCTTATTTTATACCTAATAAAATGTATTATTTTTCTTACTCTCCTACCCCTATATTGCCCCTCCACCTTCCCCCTCCCCACTGATAAGCACTAGTATGTTCTCTGTATCTGTGAGTCTGTTTCTGTGTTGTTATACTCACTACTTTGTTGTATTTTTTAGACTCCATGTATGTGATATCATACAGTCTTTGTCTTTCTCTGACTTATTTCACTCAGCATAATACCCTCCAAGTACATCCATGTTGCTGCAAATGGGCGCTTGGGTTATTTCCATATCTTGGCGATTGTAAATAATGCTGCTATGCAACCTAAGTGTTCATCGACAGATGAATGGATAAATAAGATAAGATAGATATATACATATATATATATATATGTGTGTGTATATATATATGTATATATATACAATGGAATATTACTCAGCCATAAAAAGAATGAAATAATGCTATTTGCAGCAATATGGATGGATGTCAAGATTATTATATTAAGTGAAGTCAGACAAAGATAAATATCATATGATATCACTTATATGTGGAACCTTAAAAAAATTATACAAGTGAATTTATTTACAAAACAGAATCAGCCTCACAGACATAGAGAACAGACTTGTGTTTGCCAAGGAGGCGATAGGGGAGGGATGGATTGGGAGTTTGGGATTAGTAGATGCAAACTATTATATACAGAATGGATAAACAACAAGGACCTACTGTGTAGCACAGGGAACAATATTCAATATTCTGTAATAAACTGTAATGGAAAAGAAAAAAATTTGTTTAATTTAAATAAATAGAAGAACTACAATCCTGCAGCCTGTGGAATGAAAACCACATTCACAGAAAGATAGACAAAATGAAAAGGCAGAGAACTATGTACCAGATGAAGGAACGAGATAGAACCCCAGAAAAACAACTGAATGAAGTGGAGATAGGCAACCTTCCAGAAAAAGAATGCAGAATAATGATAGTGAAGATGATCCAGGATCTCGGAAAAAGAATGGAGGCAAAGATCAAGAAGATGCAAGAAATGTTTAACAAAGACCTAGAAGAATTAAAGAACAAACAAAAAGAGATGAACAAAACAACTGAAATGAAAACTATACTAGAAGGAATCAACAGCAGAATAGCTGAGGCAGAAGAATGGATAAGTGACCTGGAAGACAGAATGGTGGAATTCACTGTTGCGGAACAGAATAAAGAAAAAAGAATGAAAAGAAATGTAGACAGCCTAAGAGACCTCTAGGACAACATTAAATGCAGCAACATTCGCATTATAGGGGTCCCAAAAGGAGAACAGAGAGAGAAAGGACCTAAGAAAATATTTGAAGAGATTACAGTCAAAAACTTCCCTAACATGGGAAAGGAAATAGCCACCCAACTCCAGGAAGAACAGAGAGTCCAGGGCAGGATAAATCCAAGGAGAAACATGCCAAGACACATAGTAATCAAATTGACAAAAATTGAAGACAAAGAAAAATTATTAAAAGCAACAAGGGAAAAATGACAAATAACATAAAAGGGAACTCCCATAAGGTTAACAGCTGATTTTTCAGCAGAAACTCTACAAGCCAGAAGGGAGTGGCACGATATATTTAAAGTGATGAAAGGGAAGAACCTACAGCCAAGATACTCTACCTGGCAAGGATTTCATTCAGATTTGACAGAGAAATCAAAAGCTTTACAGACATGCAAAAGCTAAGTGAATCCAGCACCACCAAACCAGCTCTACAACAACTGCTAAAGGAACTTCTCTAAGTGGGGAACACAAGAGAAGAAAAGGACCTACAAAAACAAATCCATAAAAATTGAGAAAATGGTAATAGGAACATACATATCAATAATTACCTTAAATGTGAATGGATTAAATGCTCCAAACAAAAGACATAGGCTCGCTGAATGGATACAAAAACAAGACCCGTATATATGCTGTCTACAAGAGATGCACTTCAGACCTAGGGACACATACAGACTGTAAGTGAGGGGATGGAAAAAGATATTCCACGCAAATGGAAATCAAAAGAAAGCTGGAGTAGCAATGCTCATACCAGATAAAATAGATTTTAAAATAAAGAATGTTAAAAGAGACAAGGAAGGACACTACATAATGATCAAGGGATAAATCCAAGAAGAAGATGTAACAATTATAAATACATAATGCACCCAACCTAGGAGCACCTCAATGCATGAGGCAAATGCTAACAGCCATAAAAGGGGAAATCGACAGTAACACAATCACAGCAGGGGACTTTAACACCCCACTTTCACCAATGGACATATCATCCAAAATGAAAATAAATAAGGAAACACAAGCTTTAAATGACAGAATAGACCAGATAGATTTAAATGATATTTATAGGGCATTCCATCCCAAAACAGCAGATTACACTTTCTTCTCAAGTGCACACGGAACATTCTCCAGGATAGATCACATCTTGTATCACAAATCAAGGCTCAGTAAATTTAAGAAAATTGAAATCATTTCAAGCATCTTTTCTGACCACAATGCTATGAGATTAGAAATCAATTACAGGGGGAAAAAACATAAAAAACACAAAGACATGGAGGCTAAACAGTACATTACTAAATAACCAAGAGATCACTGAAGAAATCAAAGAGGAAATCAAAATACACCCAGAGACAAATGACAATGAAAACACGACGATCCAAAAGTTATGGGTGGTAGCAAAAGCAGTTCTAACAGGGAAGTTTATAGCAATACAATCCTACCTCAAGAAACAAGAAAAATCTCAAATAAAGAATCTAACCTTACACCTAGCGGAACTAGAGAAAGATGAACAAACAAAACCCAAAGTAAGTGGAAGGAAAGAAATCATAAAGATCAGAGCATAAATAAATGAAATAGAAACAAAGAAAACGATAGCAAAGATCAATAAAACTAAAAGCCGGTTTCTTTGAGAAGATAAACAAAACTTATAAACATTTAGCCAGACTCATCAGAAAAAGAGGAAGAGGATTCAAATCAGTAAAATTAGAAATGAAAAAGGAGAAGTTACAACAGACACGACAGAAACACAAAGCATCATAAGAGATTACTACAAGCAACTCTATGCCAATGAAATGGACAACCTGGAAGAAATGGATGAATTCTTAGAAAGGTATAAACTACCAAGACTGAACCAGGAAGAAATAGAAAGTATGAACAGACCAATCACAAGTAAAGAAATTGAAACTGTGATTAAAAATCTTCCAACAAACAAAAGTCCAGGACCAGAGGGCTTCACAGGTGAATTCTATCAAACATTTAGAGAAGAGCTAACACCCATCCTTCTCAAACTCTTCCCAAAAATTGCAGAGGAAGGAAAACTCCCAGACTCATTCTACAAGGCCACCATCACCCTGATACCAATACCAGACAGAGATACTACAAAAAAAATTACAGACCAATATCACTCATAAATATAGATGCAAAAATCCTCAACAAAATACTAGCAAACAGAATCCAACAACACGTTAAAAGGATCATACCCCATGATCAAGTGGGATTTATCCCAGGGATGCAAGGATTCTTCAATATACGCAAATCAATCAATGTGATACACCATAATAACAAACTGAAGAATAAAAACTATATGATCATGTCAATAGATGCAGAAAAGCTTTTGACAAAATTCAACACCCATTTACGATAAAAACTCTCCAGAAAGTGAGCAGAGAGGGAACCTACCTCAACATAATAAAGGCCATATATGACAAACCCACAGCAAACACCATTCTCAATGGTGAAAAACTGAAAGCATTTCCACTAAGACCAGGAACAAGACAAGGATGTCCACTCTCACCACTATTATTCAACATAGTTTTGGAAGTCCTAGCCAAGGCAATCAGAGAAGGAAAAGAAATAAAAGGGATACAAATTAGAAAAGAAGAAGTAAAACTGTCACTGTTTGCAGATAAGATGATACTATACATAGAATATCCTAAAGATGCCACGAGAAAAATACTAGAGCTAATCTATGAATTTGGTAAAGTTGCAGGATACAAAATTAATGCACAGAAATCTCTTGCATTCCTATACACTAACAACAAAAATCAGAAAGAGAAATTGAGGAAACAATCCCTTTCACCATTGCAACAAAAAGAATAAAATACCTAGGAATAAACCTACCTAAGGAGGTAAAAGACCTGTACTCAGAAAAGTATAAGACACTGATGAGAAACATCAAAGTTGACACAAACAGATGGAGAGATATACCATGTTCTCTGATTGGAAGAATCAACATTGTGAAAATGACTATACTACCCAAAGCACTCTACAGATTCAAAGCAATCCCTATCAAATTACCAGTGGCATTTTTTTACAGAACTAGAACAAAAAATCTTAAAATTTGTATGGAAACACAAAAGACCTCGAAGATCCAAAGCAATCTTGAGAAAGAATAACGGAGCTGGAGCAATCAGACTCCCTGACTTCAGACTATACTACAAAGCTACAGTAATCAAGACAATATGGTACTGGCACAAAAACAGACATATATATCAGTGGAACAGGATAGAAAGCTCAGAGATAATCCCACGCACCTATGGTCAACTAATCTATGGAAAAAGGAGGCAAGGGTATACAGTGGAGAAAAGGCAGTCTCTTCAATAAGTGGTGCTGGGAAAACTGGACAGCTACGTGTAAAAGAATGAAATTAGAACACTCCCTAACACCATACACAAAAATAAACTCAAAATGGATTAAAGACCTAAATGTAAGGCCAGACACTATCAGATTCTTAGAGGAAAACATAGGCAGAACATTCTATGACATAAATCACAGCAAGATCTTTTTTTATCCATCTCCTAGAGTAATGGAAATAAAAACAAAAATAAACAAATGGGACCTAATGAAACTTAAAAGCTTTTGCAGAGCAAAAATAAAGTATAAACAAGATGAAAAGCCAGCCCTCAGAATGGGAGAAAATATTTGCAAATGAATCAACAAAGGATTAATCTCCAAAATATATAAACAGCTCATGCAGCTCAATATTAAAAAACAAACAACCCAATCCAAAAATGTGCAGAAGACCTAAATAGACATCTCTCCAAAAAAGACATACAGTTGGCCAAGAGGTACATGAAAAGCTGCTCAACATTACTAAGTATTAGAGAAATGCAAATCAAAACTACAATGTGGTATCACCTCACACCAGTTAGAACGGGCATCATCAGAAAATCTACAAACAACAAATGCTGGAGAGGGTGTGCAGAAAAGGGAACCCTCTTGCACTGTTGGTGGGAATGTAAATTGATACAGCCACTATGGAGTACAGTATGGAGGTTCCTTAAAAAACTAAAAATAGAATTACAATATGACCCAGCAGTCCCACTCCTGGGCATATACCGAGAGAAAACCATAATTCAAAAAGAGTCATGTACCACAATGTTCATTGCAGCACTATATACAATAGCCAGGTCATGGAAGCAACCTAAATGCCCATTGACAGATGAATGGATAAAGA
This sequence comes from Lipotes vexillifer, assembly GCF_000442215.2. Classification (NCBI taxonomy): domain Eukaryota; kingdom Metazoa; phylum Chordata; class Mammalia; order Artiodactyla; family Lipotidae; genus Lipotes; species Lipotes vexillifer. The sequence goes on along the minus strand of NW_006779031.1, from coordinate 2,410,074 downwards.
AGATGTGGTACATATATGTAATGGAATATTACTCAGGTATAAAAAGGAACAAAACTGGGTCATTTGTAGAGACGTGGATGGACCTGCAGTCTGTCGTACAGAGTGAAGTAAGTCAGAAAGAGAAAAACAAATATCGTATGTTAACGCATGTATGTGGAACCTAGAAAAATGGTACAGATGAACTGGTTTGCAGGGCAGAAATAGAGACACAGATGTAGAGAACAAACGTATGGACACCAAGGGGGAAAAGTGGTGGGGGGTGGTAAAAAAAAATAGTGCTTCAAACAAAATGGCATAAAACAAGAGAAACTGCTTGGAACAATTTGACAATAAATTACGTCTCAAAAAATTTTTGAATAAATAAATAAAATAATGCTGCTATGAACATTGGGTGCATGTATCTTTTTGAATTAGTGTTTTGGGTTTTTTCAGATATATACCCAGGAGTGGAATTGCTGGGTCATATGGTAGTTCTATTTTTAGTTATTTGTGAAACCTCCATACTTTTTCCACAGTGGCTGCACCAATTTACATCCCCACAACAGTGTATAAGTGTAGAGAAATAATAATTTTTAAAAGAGATAGAGACCAAATGACCTAGCATTGGCCAGGCAAAATAAAGATAGTCTCCTTAAGTATGACATTATGAAGGCAAATGGAGAAAGGTTAAGTGGAGTGTCAGAGGCTTAATTTCAGGAAGGAATGAGAAATATAGAAATAAATATTGAAAATAGGTTATTCTTTAAAAAAGATTTGCTAAGTAGGGAACCAGTAACTTGGGCACTGGGACTGGCTACAGCTCAAATTGAGTGACTTTTCTTTAGGATTAGAAGGCATTTAAACATATTTATATGCTGAGGGTGAGTGGATAATAGAGAGAAAGAAATTTTAAAAAATCAAGTACTGAGAGATAACATATGAAGGAGCAAGTCTGAGGGAGAAACAACAGGTGGCACAAGAGGCAGACCTTCAGTAGAAGAGAGACACTCCTTCTCATACAGTAGGGACGAAGAATGGATGGGTACAGAGAAAAATCTGTATGTGGACAACGGGGAAGATGAAGGATTTCATCCCAGTGGACTCAGTATTGATGATATACGACTCTTTGAGTGTGAGGGAGTTGGGAATTGGGTAGAAAACTTGAGTAGAGAGGCAAAGAATTGGAATAGTTACTGTGAGAAATAGGAAAAAATTAATAATAGGTAAAGGGATTGATATGTGCTATGCAGGATTCAACTGTGGTGAAAAATCAGGCATCTGTAGAGGCATTCGTTTGCACAATTTTCTGAGATTTTCTTTACCAGCCCTCTGGTTCTAAAAATGAGGAAGGAAGATGGTGTAGGGCAGGTACAACAGCATCGGGGAGTATTGTGTTGTGGTTAAGAGTGAAGGTTTTAGTCACAGACATGGCTTTGAGTCCTGGTTCTGCTACTTACTAAGCGTGTGGGCTTGGGCAACCTACTTATCCTCTCAAAAACTTAAGTTCCTCATCTTTAAAATGGAGGCAATAAAAGTAACTACCTCATAGGGTTGGTAAAATTAGATAGAAGAATCAATGTAAATTGCGTGATACTTAAAAGCTTTCTTTAAATATTAACTAAACACAAAAGGAAACTAAAACAGGAGTGAGAGGGAGTTGAGAGGGCTGATGAAACAGAAATTCATGGTATTGACCATGGGTTCCAGGCAGCATTGGGAAGAAAGTGAGACTCTGAGGGGCTGCTCAACTGGAAGCAAATAAAGGAATCAAGGGAACAGTCTTGTAGTAAGTGTGAAGAGCAGTAGTAAACGGGGTGAGAATATATAACAGGTAACTCTGAGACTGGTATTAACATTTGAGATGTAAGAGATGGAACATTTCTTGTTAATTACAAATCCAGGTCGTGGTCTTACACACTCAATATTGATGATATATAGGAGTCTTTGAGAGTGAGGGAGTTGGGAATTGGGAATTGGGTAGATATTAAAGGATGCTACCCCTTTTGTGAAAGGTCACCAGGGTCTGATCATTCACCTTTGAGCCTTATTTTTCTGGAATGATGGTGATGATACTCTCATGAAGAAATTACCCAGCTCATGTTACCTAAACTCTCATTAGCCTTTTTGATAAATCATACCTTAAATCTATTAATTTAGAATGATAAATAAAAGTTACAAGGAATCTGAAAAGCCCCTGTTAGCCAAATAAGCCCAGTCTCCTTCCAGAAGATCACAAGATCTAAAGGAAGATTTGTGTGGATATTTTCCTGGTTGAGGGAGGATGCAGGAAGGTCATAAGCTCTTCCTGACAAATGAGTGTTTGCTCCACTCCGAGTGCCCCAAACCAGGTGTTAAGTGGTCAAGGCACTATCTTCCTGGACATAGCTGGTGACACTGACAAGGGCACCCTCCAATTATCCTTTTTCTGGACTCTGACATGATTGTTCTACAACTGGTACTTGCCATTACATCATCCTTCCCATTTTAATAGATTTGTAGAACCTCTTATCACTTTCAAGTTGATAACTTATTTTACACTGATTGCATTTAAGGTTGGCTGCTTCCTAGGAAGACACTTTTTAGTCTTATTAGTAATATATCATCCTGCCGAATGGGTAACTTCGGGGAAGGTTTCCAATAGCCAGCTGCTTCCACTCACAGACAAGTTTCAAGAAGAAAAGATTCCTTTTCAGGTCTTTTCCTATTTTGCTCTGTTTACTCTTTCATGTCCACTTTGGTTCTACAACATCTTAGCTATTTTCAACCTCCGGGAGACTGTTCATAAACCAATCAAATAACTAGAGTGCATACTGCTTATGATGTGTAGTTTTCCATAAAAGCCATTGTTTGAAAATTTGTTTCAAGTGTCAAAACATAAAACATCCAAGTTGTAAAATGTAAAATGAAGTTTAAATTTTCAGATGAATCTTTACTACACAACTTTCATTGGGAAAGCCTTTCTGCAGAGAATATATCAATTAACACCAAATCATCAAATTATTAGAGATAGCCTCAGACAGTTTCTTCATGTTATACTTAATGAAACAAATCCACAAAAGTTAACCTCCTTTCTCAAGGTCATACAGCTAGATCAGTTGCAGTTCAGGACAAACAGGAGTGTTCCTATGGCTGTTCAAGTTATATGTGGGGGAACTTGTAACTCTCATCCTCTCCTTCAAATCAGTGCTATCTAACTTTATATGGAAAATCAGTCCTTGATCAACATTATCTAGTGAACATCCATTTATTAGAAAAAAATCATGCCATTAGTCGTCTTGAACATGGTAATTATGGATACCCTCAAACTCACTTTTAAAGGAGTGTAAGAGAAAAGCAGGTGAAAGGGGTAGATGCACTGACATATGTATCACATATGGTTCTGTTGATTTGGAAACGCAAGTGTACACATCTCATTATGTCCAAACCAGAAGTCAAGAGAATCTTCACAGGCTACGTGGACTTTTGCACAGATCCAATATTTAGGAATAAAGAGTAAAGATAAACCACATTGCTCCAGGAGTACATGAAAGAAGCTTTGTTGACATGGATTTTGATTGAATTAGTCATTCAGGCTGTGCCTGATAAATGCCACAATTGCTGAGTTCATCAAAATGTATGAATCAAGACACCGTTTAATTTTATCTAACTGAAGAGGAGAAAAGGTTGCCCTTTTAGTATGGTTATTTTCATCTTGTGTACTTTAGTTTAGGTTATCGACTTTAGGAGAGACCAACTCTGCAGCCTTCTTGGGGCCAGCAGAGGGAGCTCAAAGACAAGTTGTGAAGCTGTAGCAACATGCAGGAAAATGGGGGCTTTGGGGAAGGTGGGTGGGAGGGTGCTCAATAATGTATATCACTTGAAAGAAAGACAGCAGCAAAAATAATTGCCAAAAAAGTGCAGAGATGACATAAATGAAGCCAAGTTTGGGAATCTATTAAAAGGGTCATTTTTCAACACCCACATTTACCACTCCCATTTCCTTCCATCCGCTAATTAAAATGAATTCAACAAGGTAATATTAACATCTTTTTCCAGATATGTGGGAGGAGTAGCTAAGCAGTTTTGGAAACTTTCTACTTGACTCTTTTTACCATTGCTCCAAAAAAATCTTAAAATATTTGCTCTGATAAAATCCAATTAATTAATTATAAATTATATGAAGTTGGTTTTACCACACAGTGATTCTTCATCCATCTTTTAATGTTCATGTACCTTTATTTTAAGAAATTTTTCTTTTCCTGAGCATACATTTACTCATAAGCTAGATCTAAGTAAATTCTATGCCTGTATATACATGGAGTGCTAACTTGAACCACTGTTTTTAAACTTGATGACTCACATACATTCATGCATTAATTTATCCAACATATATTTATTGAGGACCTATGGTGTTCCAGATACGGTGCTAGGACCTAGGGACCTGCCAGGGAATGTGACAGCGAAACTTACTCTCTAGTGGGGTTAACAGGTAATAACCAATCAAACAAGTAAGATAATTCAGAGCAGTTCTGTGAAGAAATTAAGAGGATAATGTGAAAGAGTGACTGGGGTGGTAGAGGGGACATGTCTCTCTGAGGGGGTGACATTATCACCAAAACCTAAACAAGGAGACAGACATGCAAAGACCCAGCTGGGTTTGGCAAACTTTTGTTTATAGGGCTTGTGGGTCATATATGATAGCTGTTTCAACTACTCAACTCTGTCATTGTAGCACAAAGCAGCCGTAGTCAGTAGTAAATGAACAGGCATGGCTGTGTTCCCATAGAACTTTACTTACAGAAACAGACCCGCGAAAGGGGAAGAGTCTTCCAGGCAAAGGGAACGGCAGACTCAAGAGTCCTAAATCAGGGATGAATCTGGTGTATTCTAGGAACAAAATATCCAGTGTGACTGTTGTATAATGAGCAAGGTAAAAGTGACACCAGCTTAAGTCAAAGAGGTAAACAGTGGTCAGATCACAGAGGGCCTTATAGGGCATCGTAAGATGTTTGAATTTGATTCTAAACATGGGGAGATACTATTGGAGAATTTTAAGCAGGTGAGTAACATAATCTGATTGCATTAAAAAAAATAAACTCCAGCTGCTGTGTGAAAAGTGGATTGCATGGAGGAAGAGTAGAAGTGGAAGGCGAGTTACTAACTGGTCCAAATGAAAGCTGATGGCAGCTTTGATTAGGGAATAACAGTGGAGAAGGACATCAGTGGATGGATTCAGCATGTGTTTTGGAGATAGAATCAGTAGCAATTGCTGATGGACAAGAAAGAGAAAAGGGGGAATCCAGGGTTTTTAACTTGATCCACTGGGTAGGTGGTGATGTTTTTCACTGAGTTGGGAGAGATTAGGAGAGAAGCAGGATTTGGGGTAGGATAAAAATCATAAGTTTTGTCCTGGGCATAAAGTTTTATCTGCCTGTCAGACATGCAAAGAGGCAATTGGATATACAAGACTGGAACTAGGTGCACAGGTCAAGTTTAAAGATACAAAACCTATGGGAGTCATTAGACAATATCAAAGCCATATAGTTGATGAGCTCAGCTAAGGAGAATGTGTCAGATAGAGAAGAAGAGGACTAGGGCCAAGCCCTGAAGCCCTCAATATTTAGATGATGAACACAGGAAGATAAGCAGAAAAGGAAACTAAAAAGGAATGGCCAGTGGGATAAGAGGAAATCCAGGAGAATGGGCACTTCCTGGAAGTTAAATGGAAAAATGTTCCCAGTTGAGAGAGAAGGCAATAGTGGTCACTCAGTTCCAGTTACTGGTCAAGCAGGTAGCAAGCAGGGAAGCTGAAATCAGAGGACGAGGCCTGTTGTGCCTCCAAAGTGGGAAAACATGTATAGGGTATGTTAAGCACCAAATTATCACTGTACTTTTTGTAAAGAATTATCAATTTTAACACTTTGGAGGTTGTGCTGTACACTCAACCTATAATGTTCTTATTTTAATCATCTTAATTGTTTTCACATTTGTCCCCCAGTGACAAGGTAGTGTTCTCAATTAGAGAATGCCTAGTGCTGTTTTTTTCCTTAAGATTGACTCCATCTTATCCAGCTTCCTTCTCAGCTTTCTGTTACCATCTCTAACCTGGAATGAAATGACACAAAACCTTATTTCAAAACCTAAGTGCTGGAATATTTGAAGCCTCCATCTCTTGAATAAGTGAGAAGAGGGGATAGGAGGCCACAGCAGGCATCAGGGAAATGCCTGGCAGGAAAGCAGCATTATTCTGGGTGCATGAAGAGTATATTCCTTAATTTTAGAATATTTTCATCACTCCAGTACCCAGAGAAGTCATTTTCAATTCCCCTCTCACGCCATCCCCTGGCTACTGCTATTTGGTATGTCTGTGGATTTGCCTATTCTGGACATTTCATACAATGGAATCGTATAATATGTCTGACTTCTTTCACTTAGTGTAATGTTTTCAAGGTTTTTCCATGTTGTAGCATGTATTAAAACATGCCTTTTATGATGAAATAATATTCCATTGTATGGGATATAGCACATTTTGTTTATCCATTCATCAGTTAATAAACATTTGGCTTGTTTCCATTTGGGGGCTATTAAGAATAAGATTGTTATAAACACTCACGTAGAAGTTCTTGTGTGAACACATGTCTATAGCTCTCTTGGATATGATACTGGGAGTGGGATTGCTGAGTCATAATGGTAACTGTATGTTGGACCTTTGAGGAACTGCCAAACTGTTTTGCACAGTGGCTCCACCATTTAATATTCCTACCAGCAATGTATGAGGGTTTTATTTCTCCACATCTTCACTAACACTTGTTATTTTCCATTTTTAAAAAATTATTTTTATAGCCATCCTAGTGGATGTGAAATGGCATCTCCTTATAGTTGTGATTTGCATTTACGTGATGACTAATAATGTTGAGCACCTCTTGATGTGCTTATTGGCCATTTGTATATCTTCTTTTGAAAAACTATTCAAATCATTTGCATACTTTCATAGGGTTGTTTGTCTTTTTATTGTTGAGTCATAGAGTTCTTTATGTATTCTGGATACTAGATCTTTGTCAAATGTATTGCGAATATTTTCTCCCACTCTGTGGGTTGATTTTTTACTTTCCTGATAGTATCCTTTGAAGCACTTTAAAGAAAAATTTTTGACAAAGTCCAGCTTGCCCAATTTTTCTTTTGTCACTTGTCATCTTGGTGTTGTATCTAAGAAACTGTTGCCACATTTGAGGTCAAAAGATTAACCCATATGTTTCCTTCTAAGAGTTTTATAATTTTAGCTCTTACATTTAGGTCTTTGATCCATTTTGAGTTCACTTTGTATATGGTATAAGGTAGAGGTTCAAGTTCATTCTTTTGTATAGGGGATATCCAGTTGTCCCGGCATCATTGTTGAAAAGACTATTCTTCCCACCATTAAATAGCCTTGGCATCCTTGTCAATAATCAATTGACCATAGATGAATGGGTTTATTTCTGGACTCTAAGTTCTATTCAGTTGATGTACATGTCTATTCTTATGCCAGAATCAGACTGTTTTGATTATTGTAGCTTTGTAGTAATTTTGAAATCAGGAAGTATGAATCCTTCAACTTTATTCTTATTTTTTCAAGATTGTTTTATCAGCACCCCTTGTATTTTCACAGGAATTTTAGGACCAGCTCGTCCATTTCGGCAAAAAAAAAAAAAAAAAAGACACTTGGAATTTTGACAGATATTGTACTGAATATATAGATCAATTTGCAGAGTATTGCAAACTTAACAATACTAACTCTCCTATGAACATGGGGTAGGTTTTCATTTATTTAAGTTTTCTTTAATTTCTTTCAATAATATTTTGTAGTTTTCAGAATATGTTTTGCAATTCTTTTGTAAAACGTATCCCTAAGTATTATATTCTATTTGCAATTAGACGGGAGTTCAGACTTAACTTGGTAAGCAGTAACAGGTTATTGTAGGCTCAAATTGGAATATAATGAAAAAATGGCATTTCTGGAAGTTATGGAGATATGCTACCTGGATCTCTCTTCAAGAAAGAATTTGCCATTCAGCTGTAAGGAATGCATTTATCCGACAGCCTCCACCTGTTAGCACATTTAGGTTCTGCCTCAGCCGTGCTCCTCATCTCTCTGTCAGTGACTGAGTATAGTAAGGGTATTAGGGTTTGGACATCTCTCCTCATTGTGAGATTCCTGTAATGGGAAATTTTTGCTTGAGAGTTCACCACTGGGTTGGATGCGGCTTTGTGAGATCTGAACCTCAGTCTGAGACTCTATCTAATCCTACTTCCTGTCCCTTTTCTTTTCACAAGGATCACATCAGCATCACAGTCTGAAATTTTTCCCTACCCACTTCTGCCTACCCCTCCTTTTTCCTTTCACAGGCATTACCTCCAATAAACCTTTGCATTCCTAACTCTGTTTCAGTATCTGCTTCCCAGAGAGAGCCTAACTCACACCCAGCTGAAGAAAAGAAAATAATAAAAGGATTTTCAGAAAAAAAGCAACCTCTTTTAAAAATCTCTTCTCTTTGGGGTCTAATACAGTCCCAGTCAGGATGATACTGTTATAGATAATAAAAGTCAATTTAGTTATGCCATAGTTTGAAGAGTGACAGAATGTAAGTATAAACAGGCACTTATCAGTGCCAGTTTCCTGCCAAATATCAAATGTTGATCAGATTCCCATATAAATAAATTGTCCAAATTGCTCTAAGAAATATTTCGTAAGCAAATAGTTAGCCCTTCATTCAACTGATATTAGCCAATGTGGCTTAGATCCACAAATCCAACACTTACCTGGTACTTAAACATGTGGATGAAAAATGGGGAAAAAACCATCCATCAAGATATTTGGTGTAAAGCAGCCAAATGCAAAGTTAAGTGCAGAATTCAGATGACCATCTGGTTAATTTGGGCTGTAAATGCTATCACCTGAGATATGTAACTAGTTGAGTTATTGGGCTTCATGTGGTAGAAAGAACCTAAAGATCATCAAGGAGGAAGTCTACTCTCTCACAGAACAGAAGCAGAAACCGAGGCCCAAAGGGAGCAAATGACTTGCCCAAGGTCACACAGCAAGCTAGTAGTTGAGCTAGGATTAGAACCAAAATCCTTGTAATTTGACAGAGCTCCTTCCCTCTCGTTTTTGTGGTCACCATACTTGAAGTGTCACTGATTCTGGCATATTCCTGTCACCAGGGAGCTGAATCCAATAAAGTATACTCATCCTCACTTTTTACCCTGCAACCCAACAGAAAATCTTCTTTTTACATCTTCAGGGGTGATCTTTGATATGTGGCAGAATAGAAATCCACTAGAGGTTACACAATTTAGATTATCCAACTCCAAAGCAAAAGAAGCCCTCAAGCAACACCATCTGATTATACAACTTTGCTGTTATAGAGAATTAATCAAATTCATCCTGGAGGCTCATCTGCTGCATGACACACTTATTCCTTGATATCAAAACTCCCTAACAAATTTTAACATGAGAATTGCTCTTGACTTCTTTTCCTAGTAATTTCTGATTTTATTAAACCCCCTAAGCTCCAGAAGTTGAAAATGTGTTGGTTACTAATCTTCAATTTTCCAAAATGTTTCATAGTCAGGCTTTCTGGCTCCAAGATGTCAAGAGATAGGTCAAGATAGGTCAGCTCCAGGAAGGACAGCAAATTTATTGTTACCTTTGTAGGAAAAAAAAAATGGAGAACAGGTACAATAGAATCAGGTGCAATTGGATGTTTCTCCCAAAACACCAGGTTTGGTGATAATTGTACCTTTTGGTGATTCAGTAGCTGGCACTTTCTCTTAGTCATTATTTAACTCATGTTCCAACAAGATATCAGGGAGTACAAGGCTCTATGAAGTACCAAGCTACTGGCCAAGCCTAGCTGCAGAAAATCCTATGAAAAATGAAAGGATCTAGCTTGACTCCTCTGTGTCCTCTCTTTCTCACTTTTGATAGTTGTCTCTGAGGATGATCTTGAGGTTTGAGATTGGCACTTCCTTGAACTGGTGAAACTCAGGCAACTTGGCAGAGTGAGATAGGCAGAAGGTTGGTAATGGCTACAGCTAATCAGGGCTATAAAAGGCTGTAAAGACCGTAGAGTTTATTTCTGTATCCACTTTGGATGAGTAAATGCCCTTCCTGGGTAGGTGTAGGTTGGTATATGCTCCTATGTCAAATTTTCCTATAGCAGAATCAGGTTTAAATGAATTTCAGTGATAGTTTACAAGGCAAACCTGTGTATGTATGCTTGCGATAGCAAGATATTACAAAGGCAACGTTCATTCATTAATGTGTGTGTGTATCAGATACTGGGCCAGACAGTGGGATTATAATACTAAATAAGACAGAAAAAGTATCTGACCCCAGAGAACTTATGATTTAATGGGAAAGAGAAACAGATAAATAGACGATTATAATACATTATACAGTGATGGGTCCTATGGGAGTGCCTAGAAAGGACTTGGGGGATAATGAAAGACTTCGTAGAGGAAGCAATATCTAAGTTAAGACCTAAAGAAGGTGAGAAGTGAGGCACAACAGAGTGTGTGCTCAGTAGGGAGAATGGCATGTACAAAGCAGATTAAGAGAGTGAGGAAACGTGGGAGAAAGACTTGCTAGATGAAGGGACTGAAAGAAGTGATGTATAGATGGAGCATGACATGTGAAGTAAGGAACAATAAGGCTCTGAGGACTGGTTAATATTCTGAAGAATAAAGTTAGGACTTTAACATCATAATGTGTATATGTCTGCTTCAAGGACACTGTCTGTGAGTATTCACCTTATGTGGAACTCTGCATCGGGTACTCTGGGAGCCAGAGCTTTTAGTAATTTTTATAGCAAAAACTTTTGATCATTCAACTCTATGAATAGGTGCTATAGTTATCCTACCCCCATGTTGCATATGAGAAAACTGTTAAATAAATGAGAGAAAAACATAGAGCTAGACAGTAAGTACCATGGACATTCATGAAAAGAAAAGGTCACAGGACTTGCGTAATCAAAGAAGATAGAAGACCTTGAGATGAAAATACAGGACTGTAAGGGAGAGGTCACGGTTGGATTTGTAACAATAGCCTTAGCTAGACCACCTCCCTGAAAGGAGTAACTGTTTCTAGAAACAAGCAGAGGCTGATGATTGAATCTTAGAAGATTCATGGTTTACTAAAGAGTGAAAAAGAGGAACCATCAAATGAGAACAAGCAGGAAATTAACCTACAGTGTCCTGGAGTCTAAAGGTGGAAGGAATTTCAAGGAATGTGTGAATGGGTATGTCAGCTAAAACCAAAGGAGGAGGTTACTGTGTCCTCCAACAATGCAGTTTTACTTTTTCTTTTTTTTGGTTTTTTGTTTTGTTTTTTTGGTTTTTTGTTTTTGCGGTACGTGGACCTCTCACTGTTGTGGCCTCTCCCGTTGCGGAGCACAGGCTCCGGACGCGCAGGCTCAGTGGCCATGGCTCACGGGCCCAGCCGCTCCGCGGCATGTGGGATCCTCCCAGACCGGGGCACAAACCCGTGTCCCCTGCATCGGCAGGCGGACTCTCAACCACTGCTCCACTGGGGAAGCCCAAATTTTACTTTTCCTTTTCATTCCTCCCCGAAATGTACTATGTAATGAAGTAAATGCTGATAGTTTTCTTATAACATATGAGAACTGAGATGCAGAAACATGATGTGTTGACAGGTATTGAAGACAACTCTTTGATGTAGTCAGATCCTAGAGATGTGTCAGCATTTCCACAGCCAGAAAATTTTTGGGCTCATCACCAGATCATTTCTTTGCAAAAGTATTTGATGTTTCAAAAATAAAATGATTGATTTATTTCACGAGAAGAAAGAAGAATCTTCTGCTCTAATAATTTCTTCTTCCCCCTCCAACAAAAGTCACTTCTCTTTAGTAGAGAAATCTGGCTCAATGGCATAAGCTTAGGATTCACAAAGTGCTTCAGTTAAAGCCATATGTAACTGCTAGTTATGTGTTCCTGCTAGAATTAGAACCCAGGAATGTGAAGTTCTAAATTGTGTGCTTTTTCTTCTGGCGGGACTCTTAATATAAATCAAATTAAGAAAAAAATTAATCCTTAAAATAGCAGCTCTCTTAAATTCATTCCTTCCCAAACAGTTAACATACCATTTGGATTTTTAAGGGGCCATGACATTTTAGTGAACAGTTCCTAACTTATCATGAACCAGGCTGCTTGGTCCATTGATCTTTGACGCCACATACTAAACCACAGAAAGATAGGTTGAGAATATTACAATCCAAGTTTGCTTCTTTCACTTGATAAGCTACAACTTGTAGCTTGAGAAGCAGTACCTTATGTAAAGACATTTATAAAATATATGTCAAATTTTCCCCATAGCTTTAATGGCTGAGCCCCTACACACGTGCCTATTTGAATCTAGCCAACACTCGCAAGGGTAAAGGGAATGTGCACCATTTCAACTAACTAAACTAATGGAATTTTTGTTTTCAGATACTTTATCTTCATGTAGACATGGTCTGATAAACACATTTTCAGGGCAAAAACAAGTTAAAGATGCAGAATAGATGAGAACAAAGGAAGGCTGAAAGAATAAAAGAAAACCAAGAGAAGCTTGAGGCATTCTCTTAGTCTGTCTGACCTTCTACTTAGGTGGCCACTGGAAAAGGTCAAGTCTCTTTCTCTAGACAAAAGTGAATCTGATTTAAATGGAATTATTGGATTTTTCAGATCACTGCAGAATGGCAATCATGCTATTCAAATGATTCATTTCTTTTGTTGACTCCACTTTGTCTTCTAATCTTTATATAACTGAATAGCAAAAGAAAGCTCCTTAAATAATGAAAGGAACTTCAAACACACGAAGAGGCTATTTGTTTTTCTCTGTCCACCAGCTGTAAACTTCACATTAACCCTAGCTAGCCAGCTCTCAAAAATGCTCTACCAGTTGTAAGGATGATTTGTGGGGAAAGGAAGAAAGTCTAGGTCTACTTTCTAGGTTACTCTTTCTGTGAGAATGATGCATAGGGAACATTGTCTACAGAGGGGGCACACAGGGAGGTTAAGTGGAAGAAGGTATAATAGATGTTTGGTGTGTCCTCAGATTCCCACATCAAGAATGAGGCGTCCTAACTACAGAGTGTTAGCTGTCTCCAAGCTGAGTTTCTCTCTGAGAATCACCATCATCCAAAGAGAATTGTCTCACCCAAGGTGATTCTCACTCCCCAGAAACAGCCCACATCTAATGCCTGGCAATGTGGATGTACAAATCCAGAAGGCCTTATGTTGGTTCAGGACAACTCAAAAGACCCATCCCAGCTCTAGAACTCCCCATAGGATCAGCTGAAGTCTCTGTTGCAACTGCATCTCAGTAGACCCTCTCTCTGCCAAATCCTGCTTCCTCCACTCCTTTATAGTGCTGTTCTACCCAAGAAAATGCCTGCACACAAATTTTCATCTCAAGATCTGTTTATTGGAAAATTTGGCCTAAGACAGAGTGGGAAAGTAGCGATGTTGCTGGCTAGCAAAAGAAGAAGGCCTCTAAGGAGTTGATGTTCTTCCTTTCTTCTGCCTTAGTGGTAAAATACCATATTCCTTGCCTACTAATTTCAGCCTAGGAGTTTCTGAGACTTTACCAGTACAGAGTGGATTTCTGATCTATTTATACTTGGCTATATCTCGTGTGCCTCCGTCCGGATGAATGAAATACCTTCTGATATTTCAGCTGAATTAACTAATCAATTCAGTTAAGATGGTAGACCAACCCAACTGTGTAGATAACAGTCAAAGAAAAGTGAGTAAAATTGGACTGGGGAATTTAAGAATAATGACTAAAGACTTACGTGACTCATAAATTTGAAACTTCTTTTCTCAGTAGAGTGAGTGATTAAATAAAGGGCTGAGGTGCAGAGAAAAGGAATGTATTAGTGGAGGTGCTGAGACAGGCATTATTGATTAGTACATAAGCTATTACCCTTGCACTTTCAAGTGATCCAGGCTGACCAATAAGGGACAGGAATGTTTTGTGTCTCAGTTTGATCATCTTTAAAACAAGAGATTTTGACAAGTCCAGTGAGTTACAACTTTCTCACAACCAAAGAGTCTTTTAAAAAATCCCTATCCCCACCCCCAATAATACCATGGACTCCATGATTTGAAACATTAAACCCACTACACAAACTGCTTTTTATTAAGTAGCAATTTATTTTCTTATATTTAAGTGATTATATATACAGGGATCTTTCAGTAAGACCTTCTGATGAACGTGAGGTAACCACACATTAAACCACATTAAGCTCATAAATCTCCAGCCCAACACAAAGACACTTGATATTCTAGTTAACCTGTGCAGCTTTATTTTGAGAAGCTAGAGTTTCCAATGGAAAATAAATCCAGGTATCCCATTATTGGCTTAGAAAACCTATAGGAACCCCAGGACTTCAGATTGAAACATATTATTTTACCTTGAAAGTCCCTCTCAGGTCTAATGTTCTATGTTTTATGAAATTTCCAAATTATGTTTCATTTTAGCAATTTATTTTTACCCACTTTTGTTCAATAATGAGAAGTCACATCTGATTCTGAGCCTTTATAAATCCAAGAAGTAATTGCCTTGTCAGTTGATTATACAGAAAATTTTAGTATAATTTTTATAATTGTCTAATTAGAGGTGAGAATCAGAAGTTCATTATAACGACCTGCAAGACAGCTGGTATCAACAAAGTCACAATGACCTTCACCTCCTATTATAATTCACCATGGTAAATCCATGGGCCCCAGAAATCTGGGATTCATTATTCTAGCAACATGGCCGATACCTTCCAGTGTATGAATCCTGCCCACAGAGCCAGTTCTTTGCATATGTAGTCACATCTATCATCTGAGTTCTGTCTGCAATTCCACCTGATTTCATGGGTTTCTGTGTTTGTAAATGAAAAAGGAACATCATCTATCATCCATCAGGGTCAACATACATTTTGTACAGACATGGAAAACATTTGGCCCTGGCCTCACGGGAAAGTAATAGGATAGATTATCTGTGCTTATTGGCAGGACTGGTGCAGTTTACGGGCATGCCTAAGGAATTCCCAACCAATATGCAAAACCTCTCCATTTATGGACAAGATGGCTTTATCATGCAGTAGCAGGGAGGCTTGGCTGAAAGGAAAGCCAAAGCCTCCCTTCAAGCTGCCTAGCTCCACACTACAAATATCAGCCCGAGTGTGAAAATTAAAATCTTATTTGATTCTAGGTAACATTCCACTTTGGTGTGAGGGGAGTGGAAACATGTCACATGTTAAATAATGATGACATATTAATTACTCTCTCTTGAAAAAAAAATGACTGAAGGCACAGAAGGACTACAGAAGAGCTTCTTGGGCTACTTTAAATATACTTCTACAGTGATAAAAAAAAAATATGACATTAATAGGGTGAATTTTGGGTTCCTCTGATTCTTGTTTACCTGAATTCATCAAATGTTAATGGGCCAGGATTAATCAGTTTAGAAATGCATTCAAAGCCATGTTCAGAGACCAATGCAGTCAGATCATATATGCAGGTTTCTGCCATTTTGGAAGTTACTTGACATCAATGCCTTGATTAATGGTTTTGCTACAATGCAGAGGTGGTACAGAATGCTTTTTGTGACTTTATAAGAACCACCTCTGTTAAATTGCTTCCTGTCGAGGTGCATTAGCTTTCTGGGAGACTATCACTGTCACTTAGACTCTATGAATTTAGTAATCTGGGATTTAGGATGACTTACAGCTAATAGAACTGTGATTCTCTGGGCTTGAAAAACACCCAGGCTTCTTCTTTACTTGTTTATGAGATGCTTGGAGGGCAACCTTCTTTATTCTGTTCTTAGGATTCAATCAGGTAGCATCTCAGAGGCATTGGAGAACAGGCACCTTTTTAATCCTATCACAGTTTCAGTAGAATGAGGGGTAACAGCTGTGGTGTACTGAAAGGCATACTGGAGTGGAAATTGAGAAAGTTGCTTTAGCAGCAGTACTAACTTGCTCTCTGACTGAGAGCAATCACTTCATTCTCTAGGACGTGGTTCTCTGATCCATAAAGGGAGAGGCCCAGGGGCATGGGAAGAGAAGGAGGTTCCCTTTTATTGAGAGTTTTCTATGTATTAGACACTTTACAAATGCTTCAGTATACTATCTCATTTTGTCTTCACAACTCCCCTAGGAGGTAGACAGTAGCATTCTTCCCATTCCCAAAGGAGAAAGATGAGGCTCAGAGAATCTGGAAGTTTCAAATATTGCTCAGTAGAACCCTAAGAGTTCATAAAGGTGCCTCTGGAACCCTCAAGTTAGTGAGAAGGTAGATACCTTGACCCTCAATTTCAATCAAATCTACTTTGTTTTCATAGGTTGTATATATTGAGCTTCCATGTAAATTTTTCTTTGTATTCCAGATTCTGCCACAGAAAGACAGTTGAAAATGTTGAGTAATCCCAAAGATGCAGTCTGTCTCCAACATTCTGCACAACGTCCAGATACCACAAGACAATACGAAAAGGTAGGCATCTGCTGGGTATTCTCATCAGAGAGCGTCAATTTCTCACATGAGTTTGAAATAGTCCGTGTTGTTCTTGCTCTTGCTACAGAAACAGACATTCCTGAGCTTCATGTGACTCATGGTGTTTTGACTATACACAGAAAGTCAGGTTGGTCTGGACAGGGCCAGGGTGAAATGCACATGTGGATTGGCTGGGTAAATTTATGCCTTCGATTCAAAGGGTGAAATCAGGACTGTCCCCAGTTTTCTAAGTTACTTGAGGCAGAGGTGAGCTATTAGGCTTGTCCCACTTAGATGAGGCCTGGACAATCTCCAATTTCCTGGCTAATTAGGCAGCCCCTACTGCCCTGTGGAAGTTTCCAATACTGAATACTGTCATAAATATGAGTAAAGCACCCCATCTTGGCTGTGAAATCACTCAAAATTACAGCTCGGTTTCACTTTAACACTCTTTACCATCCATCTCTGTCCAAGTTTATTGCTAACGACAATGTAAAAAAGGAAATCTCATATGAGAATGACATTTAAAGCCACCCAATCAACTTTAAAATGCTTTCCTGATCAATAAGCCGTTTTTGAAAAGAATTAGGCAAACAGAACTACGCAATGTTACAAATTAGAGTTTGTACCAAAGCTGGGAATGTGACCTGTGTATTAATTCCTCCAAATAGGCAGTGGATTCTGCCATCAGGAGCACCATTGTCTTTGTGACCCCCCCCGACCCGTCAAGGCCCTGGGTTCCTTGGCCTTCTCTCCCTCCCATGGCCCTACACCCTGGGTATAAGTGTAAGGAATAAGAGTCTACCCATTGGGCTTTAGTAATAATCTCTTGCTGTTGGTGTTTTATAGTCTCTACAGCAGTATGACAGTCATGTTTTTTCTCTTATTTCTCCAACAAATGTTCCTTTTCGAGAGGGAGAGATATGTTCACTATATCTTGATTGTGGTGATCGTTTCGCAGGTGTATAATATCAAAACTATCAGATTGTATAACTGAAATATGGGCAGTTCACTGTATGTCAATTATACCTCAATAAATCTGTTAAAATGTTTATTGGATGCTTCCTCTGTGCCAGGACAGTACTTGATACTGGAAAGACAGAGATAAATAAGACCTCACAATTTGCATCCTGTTTGGTTGAACCATATGAAATTGCCGTTTGTATATGTGAAAAAATCAACAAATATTGGTAATGTTTCAACCTAACATAAGTTAACAACTACAGTCACCATGAAATAGGCAATGTGAGTATTAATACCAATTTACAGATGAGGAAATTGGGGCTCACACAGATAAGGTGACTTACCAGAGAATACTCCCCCTGGAATTTGCATGATTTAGCCACCCCTTGTCTGGGTTGTCTGGCCTGAGTATACTGAGAAGGCTATAACCCATACAGGGCTGGACACACGGACGGACCGTTGATCAGAGTTATAGAAGGGTAAACTCTGGGCATGAGATTATTGTGGCTTCTATGTTCCAAGTGGCCCTCATGAGTGCTACTCCTGAGATTCTGTTCCCCATGTTGACACTGGGCTCTTTGCTGAGGTAGTCTCTTGTGCTTGGGACTTGTGTGTGGGTCTCAGGAGCTTGCCTCCATTTCTTGCCACCTCACATAGTTTTTGGTGCTTTGGTTTCTACTCATCACCTGCTTTTTTACTCTTATTTCCAAATGAACTGTCTTAGCCTCTGACTTTCATTTTTCAATGGCCCAACTATAGTTTTCCTGCCCAATAGTGAATATTACCCTCTAGTTAGAAACAGTGCCTTCAAGTTCAGGGGCTAGAGGGTCCTCAGGACATTGCAGTGTAATAACTATTTGTTAAATATTTTTTGAGTTCATGAAATGATTCTTTCCATCAGTGGATATTTATTATCTATTCTTATTGAGTTACTTTACATAAAATGGGGACAACGATAACCCCCTAATTCACGGAGCTGATACAGGCATTAAATAAGACAATCTATGCAGACAACTTAGAACAGTGCCTGGTGCATAGTTAAGAGTCAATAACATTAGCTAATATTACTATACACACAACATTTATATTAAATGGTCAGTCCATGGGTACGGGTTGGGGTGGAATAGGATTAAGGACACAACAGAGATGAATAGCACAAAGCTACTGCCTGCAAGGAACTTGTAATCTTATCAGCTAATTTTAGTATAAAGGTACAATATGATTATTAAAATTAAAAAAAAAAGTATAGTAGAGGAAAGGTGAAATTCCAAGTTAGGAATAGGGGATTAGGGACAACCTCATGGAGAGTATGGCATTTGAAGAGGGCCCTGAAGGGCAAGACAGCCTTTGACCTGAGAGATGGGTAGGAATGGAGAGGATATGAAGGGCAAAGGGAACCACATGGGCAAAGGCACAGTGGTAGGAAAGTGTTCCTGGGCATTTGGAGGAAAGGCAAAATAGGTATCATAGGAGGTGAAGCTATAGAGGCAAGCTACGGCCATATTTCCAGTGGATTTTAGTGCGGAGGCACAGCAAGTACCTGTCAAGGTCACTTTGTTCATTTGGAGTCCAGTGTTAAGTGCAGCTGGGTGTTTGTTGCAACTAGTGCTGAAACTGATTCAGAAGCTAACCATGATGAGTAGCCCTAAAATTTGCTTGTGTTTGAACCACGTGATAAGATGCTGTGAGAAGAACGCAGCATCCCTTGTGTGGTATTGCTGCCAAATATGTACAGCTCGAATCTAATAATGAGGAAACATCAGACAAACTCAAAAGGAAGGGCATTCTATAAATATAATAACTAGCTGGAAATATTCAAAAGTGACAAGATCTAGAAAGTCAAAGAGATTGAGGGGCTGTATAGGAAGGAGACTAGAAAGACATAACAACTAAATATAACACATGGTTGTGAACTGGATCCTTTTATTATAAAGGACATTATTGGGACAATTAGTGAAGCTTGGATGGGATCCAAGGATTGGACTATAGTTATGCATCAGTATTAATTTCCCATATTTCCAATATTAATTTTGATGGTCACATTGCAGTTATATAGGAGAATGCCCTTGTTTATAAGAAATAGTAAAGTATTTGATGGAAATGGGGCATCAGTATGGCAATTTGCTTTTAAATGATTCGGGGAAGAAAAAAACTCTTGTACTATATTTACTGTATGTAAGGCTTTTCTGTAAGTTTGAGATTGCTTCAAAAATATGTATAAAATTACTAAAATAGATTCCCCAGGGGAAAATAAGATTAAAATAAAGTTAGCAAGTTATCTTTTAAACAAATGCTGCTGACTGGCTGCCGTGGTTTCCTGAAGAAGGCCCCTTAGGCTGCTAGCCATCTGTGTGTAGGATGTGGTCCAGGAGGTCTGCAAGGCGGAGACTGCCATGCCTTTTGAGGGACCACACAGGGAGAAGCAGTATCTGGGAATGGTCTTCTGCTTTGGACCCTTCAATCATATATTGTGAGCTTTGGCCCCCTCTCCTTGCTGTATGAAATAGAGGGCAGAGAGAAATTAAAATGTGGCCCAATCAGAATTTGCGAATTGACACATGGGCTGCTCTTCTTTTTCTTGTAAGAAACATTAGCAGGTGTATTTATGCCCTACCTTATACATTTTGATAAGCCCTATGGGAACCTAGAAAATAATTTATCATGCCTCTCCTCTTTACCCCAGCATAATAAGAAACAAGCTCTGGATCAATAGTTGAAATGCGCAGGGACCACCTACTTAAAGTGAGGTTTCAGCAGGCTAAATTCCTCTTTGAGCATGGTTAGGGATTGTCCGTGTCTTCAAAACCTGTCACAAAGGAAATAAAGTTTAGAACATTGTCAGTCCCCACTTTATACCTCAATCCCTACCATAGTCTCTGCCACCACCACTACTACTACAACTACAACCTGCCATCCAAACACTGGCGGCATCTTTCTCAAAAGCCCAAGACGTGTGCTCCCTTGCCCACTTGGCTGAAACCCCTCCTGATATCCAGCCGGTGTAGTTCCAAGGGCCAATGAGTCAATCCCTCAGCCAGTTGCCTGTTAAGCACTTTGAATAATTTATGCTAACATGTTATTTGTGCTTACTGTATGCCAGGCACCATGCTATGTGCCTTATGTGTATTAGTCCATTTGATTGTCATAAAATCTTATTAGGCGGGTGCTACTTTTATTCTTAATTTTATAGGTGAGGATGCTGAGATTTGGAGAAAGAAAGTGACTTGCTCAATGTCACGTACACGCCTCTTAAGTTGTAGAGCTGGGATTTGATCCCAGATTGATTTGACCCCAAAGCCAATCTCTTGGTCACTTTGCTATATTGTCTCTCAGGCCACTTGGTCATACCAACTAAATTATGTACAGATCTCAACACCTCAGTCTAACTCAGATTTTAGAGCCAGACTGTCACCTGCGAGTGAGGCCTTGGGCAAGATACTTTAAGTCTTTGTGCCTCAATGTCCTCACCTGAACAATGGGGATAACATTGCCTACCTCATAGGTGGTAGCAAGGATTAAATGAGTTAATGTAGGTAAAGCACATTTAGAACAACACCTGGCACATGGTAAGTACAGAATGGTTAGTATTATTATTTAAATCGGAATGTGCCACGGGGAATACTGTGTCCCCTGAAACAATATCCAGATGATGCTAGCCTAACAAACTATGGTAATCCCAGTAGGCAGAGATTATTGTTTGCTCTAACATCAGCATAATATATTTAGGAGTTCTGCTCTAGTCACTGTCTGTCTCCTATATAAATAGAGAAACTTCGTTTTTCCCTGTAAATCTCTTAATCCACAAGTATTATGGAGAAACTACTAGCTGTTTTAGCATTGTACTAAGAGTGAGACCATTACAAAAGAAATATGAGATAGGAGCCCTGTCTTCAAAGAACCAACAGTCCAGTGGAAGAGACTAGCTCAGGACAGATAACAGTGAGGTTGCTGGGCAGTACCAAGTAAGTGCTCAATGATACGGTCCTTATTTGAAGAGACGTAAGAGTTCAGTAGACAAGAAAGAGGTGAATTGGAATCAATGTTCACATCTAAGCCAATTGATGAGAATATTCACTCCTAAAGCATGCCGCAGAGCTGTCTGTTTGCATGTTCACCAAAGCCAGTCAGTCTGGCCTAGTGGGCATTGGGGCAAATGTCACCTAGTCGCCCAGCAATTCCCTATTTACTCTCCGAACTGTTTCCTACCCAGCTACCTTCACTGTTTATCTCCTTACCCTGTGTTCTTTTTCTTAATAGCATTTATTACTATCTGACTGGACCATATATATTTACTCATTTTGTCCTTGTCCGTCTCTCCCACTGGATTTTCTGCTCCTTGACAGCGGGAACTTCGTTGTCTTCACTGCTCAATCCCCAGGCCCCACAAGAGTGCCGAGCTCACAAAATATTCTTTGGAACAGAGGAATAAACCCTTACCAGACCTGCTGTCTCCAGCTTTCTCCTTTGTTCTAAAGCCAGGCTGTCCCCACTGCTGCTGCAGATAATTATAATAGTTACTGTTTATTAAGACTTCCTACGGGCCAGGCTATGTAATGTGTTCCACACAGCCACCCCAATGAAATCAAGAATGTTATTCTTTCCAGCTTACCAATGCAGCAACTAAGGCCTAAAGACATTGTGTACCTTGTCCAGGTTCACATACTTAAGAAGTGACTGACTTCCAGTAAGCATTGACCTTATGCTCTCTGGCTTTAATCTAGCAGTATTGGGACATGGCCAAAATTTGACTCCTTTTTTTTTTTTGGCTGCCCCATACGGCTTGTGGGATTTTAGCTCCCCAACCAGGGACTGAACCTGCACCCTTGGCAGTGAGAGAGTGGAATCCTAACCACTGGACCACCAGGGAATTCCCGAACGTGCCCAGAATTTAAAGCAGAGAAGTAGAACCCTAAAGAGGCAGGAGTGGTGGAAGGGTGGATGTGAGTCAGTGGGTAGATGTGATGGGTTGAATTATGCCCTGCACCCCTCCCAAATTCACATGATGACGTCCTAACCTCAGTACTTTAGAATGTGACCTACGTGTAAATAAGGTTGTTGGAAAAGTAATTGCTTCTGATGAGGTTATACTGAGGTGAGGTGGAGCCTAAATCCAATATGACTGCTGTTCTGATGAAAAGGGGAAATCTGGACACGCACACACAAGGAGAATGCGCTGTGAAGATGAAAGCAGAGACTGGAGCGATTGCCAGCAAACCACCACAAACTAGGAGAGAGGTGTGGAATAGATGTCTTCCCCGCAGTTCTCAGAAAGTACCAACCCTGCCCATACCTTGATCTCAGACACCTAGCCTCCAGAGCTATGAAGCAATACATTTCTGTTGTTTAAGCCGTGCAGCTTGTGACATTTTGTTACGGCAGTCCTAACAAATTAATACAGTAGGAGTAGGCAAGGAGAAGACAGAGAGAGGAAAAAACTCTCACAGCTCCTGGTGGGCGTTCTTGCTCGTATTCCGTCCTTGCCTCTTCTGCCTTCACCCACAGCCCAGTCTGGCATTCTGAAGACATAGCTTTCTTCTGGCAAGACCCTGGCAAGCCTTCTGAAGGAACTAGTGATTTCCTAGGAGATGAAAGCGAGCTTCCTGGTTGTCCTTGTTAACTCTGTTAACCAGGCCCACAAAGTGTATCATAGTGCGCAGACAGCCACTTAGAAATTTCACTGCTCCTTGCAAAGAAATCTACAGAGACTTCACAGGCTCTGTGGCCTCTCCAAGGCCAATGTTGCCCTGAACTATCCCAGATCTTTGTATGAACGTAAGCTTTAGAAAATCCCATGAAGATAGCTCCCTCATAATTCATATGTTGGTGGCCCTGCTTGATGGGAAAAGTTGGAAACAGGACGTTCAGGAGGACGATACATCCCTAATATCTGCAGCGTCTACTGCAGGATATTGATTCCATTGTCCTTTAACTCGCTGGCACTGGGTTGATAGTATATTACTGGTAATGAAGAGAGAATCCTGCCAGGAATTGTTAAATGGTTGCAAGTCACTATAACAAATCTTTTCACAGTAAAAATAATGAGGGCTCAAGACTGATTTCAAAAAGAATGGCAAGAAAAAATGTTTCTCTCCATCCCAGGCCCAATACCCATCCCCACAAACCGACTCAGGGAATTTCAGCAACGTGTAGTCTCCTTCCAAGCCCCAGAAATTTCTGTATCGGACAGAACTTCCCTGTCATGACAAAAGGAACCTTTCCTCATGAGTGGGGTAAGTGTTTGATTTCTATAACACAGTGGTCAGCAAACTTTTTCTGTAAAGGGTCAGACAGTAAATAATTTAGGCTTTGAGGGCCCTCACTGTTGCAGCTGCTCAGTCGTGCTATGGTTGTGTGAAAGTGGCCATAGATCACACACAAATGAATGGCTCTGGTTATGTGCCAATAAAACTTTATTTAAAAAAATAGGCAGGGGCCAGATTTGGCCTATAGACCATAGTTTGCCGACCCCTGGTGTATAGCACAAAAAGACTAGAACTTTGCTGCCAATGGAAACAGTGCTCCTTTTTCCAAAGTTTTGGTGTCCAGCTCCTTCCTGGGAAGTGTCATCTCAGGGCTCACATTCTTTTGCATCGCTGTCATGAAACAGAAGAGAGAAATGAATGAATCTATCTCATTATTCCTTTTAGGGCTCCATATGGCCAACACTGGACTAAAGTGATGCCAACCTGTGACCCATTAATTTCTTCCCCTAGACTTTATCAGCTCATAACTTTTGTGATAAAGAACAAGGAAGAAATTGCCTTGCAGAATGTCTCCTTCAGTGATGAAATGGCATTGATAGAAGAATACTAGACTTTGTCTAGAGCCCTGGCTTTTTGTCCCTGTCTCTGCCCCTGACAAGCCCAGTGACCCCTCACAAGTCATTTCATCTTTCTTGTGTGACAACTCCTTCCCTCCCTACTTTATGGGATTGTCACGAGAATAAACTAAAAAGACCACAATAACAGACATGAAAGCATTTTACAAAAACTTAAATTGTCACAGATCTATTTGTCCAAGGAAGCAGGAGGATGAGAGGGGTGCTTTTCTGCATAAATGGAAATGGTACAACTAAAATAGAACACTGAACCCTTGTGATGTAGAGGGACCAGGACAGGAGAGGGCAAAGGGCTGCACGTGAAGCTGTGGCAGTTTCAAGCCTTCCCATTAGACTGGCTGGCTGTTGTGTCATTTATATCTAAATTGATTCCTTTCACTTTTGGTTGTTTCCCAGCAAGTCTATTGGAAAGAGCAGGTGCTCATTATTGAATTCCCTTGTTTATTTTTCCCCCAAATCTATTAAATCAGTACCAAACACTTAGAATTCTCTGACACTAAAGCAAGTGATTTATTTATCTATAGCTATCTATTGCATCTGACTTTGATAGGCTTTTTTTCTATGTGCTAAAAACACAGAGCCCTTTAAAAGTTTGATTTTATTGCAAAAAGGAAAACAGCTGTATAGGGGAACCTGGATGGGAGTAAAGGAGAGCAACTCTCTGGCTGACAAGTCTAAATGTCAGTGCTTTTTTCAAGCGCATCCAAACATATAGAATCCAGTTGTGGACCAAGAGGCCAGACTTTCATAAATCCTTATAGGGAACTTTGTTTGGGTTTAAGCCTACAGT
This sequence comes from Lipotes vexillifer, assembly GCF_000442215.2. Taxonomy (NCBI): domain Eukaryota; kingdom Metazoa; phylum Chordata; class Mammalia; order Artiodactyla; family Lipotidae; genus Lipotes; species Lipotes vexillifer. The sequence continues at coordinate 2,385,001 of NW_006779031.1, read as the reverse complement.
GGGAGATTAGGTGTAGAGGAAAGAGCGGTGGGATCAGGAACCCTGATTTAAGTCTGGGTTCTGCCACTAACTTGCTGTGTGATTTTAGCTAAGTTACTCAGTCACTCTTGACCAGTGTCTTCTCGTTTGTAAAGGGAAGAGATTTTAATTTTAAGACTCCTTTTCCTACCCACTCTCTAGGAATTAAGGATTCAGTCACCATGATGCATAAACCAATAGTGCCTACTATGGATCTCATCATTCATTTGTTCAGGAAACATTTATGGAGATGCTACCGTGATCTAGGCACTGAGGGTATAATGATAGACAAAGATAGACTCTGATCCATCCCCTCTTGTATCCCATGGAGTAGAGACGACCTCTCTCCTCCCTCCTTTGCATCAGAGAAGCAGAAGGGCTTTGATACGATCATTGTTCAATTGCTATTTTATTTTATTATCCTTCACATTATTTTATTTTTTAAATTTTTATTGGAGTATAGTTGCTTTATAATGTTGTGTTAATTTCTGCTGTACAACAAAGTGAATCAGTTATATGTATACATATATCAATTATTTTAGCCCATTCTTTTGAATAGCACAAATTTTACCCAAGTCTTAACACAATCTTGACCTGACCTAGAAACAGATTCTGATATGGTAGTGAACACATAGTTTGACTATGCACGTGGAAGATATTTTTTGACTTAAGGCTTATTGGAGGCTGGTTTCCAGTTTGGCGCAAGAGTTGCCAAGCTTTTAGACCTTATCTGTTCAGGGACTCTGGTTAGCCCTGTAACCTCACCAGAGGCCTTGAGCCCAACTAGGTCTACCTGTGGACTGGGCCATGGGGGGCAGGACTAGATAGAGGAAAAAGCAGCTTGAACAGGCTCTCCAGAGAAAAAGACAAACCCAGAGCTCCAGAAAGCGTAGGATGTGAAAGAAATGGGTAGGATAGCACAGAAGTGTTTAAAAGGGCTGGAATGACTAGGAGGAATAGGTAAGGGACAGGAAGAAGGAAAAGTTGGGCACAGTTTTCTGGGCTCATAATAGACAAGCAGAGCCATGCTGGGGCTACTACATAGCTGTGAAAGTTAAATATTCACCCACTGACATTTATCTGCTGAGTGCCTAATAGGTACTTTGCTAGATTCTGGAGATGCAGAGGTAAATTAGACTTCATCCATGCTCTCAGAGAGCTCATGGTCCATTGAAGGAGGCAAATGAACAAATGGCCAATTAGAATACAGACCTGAACTAGGTGAGGACAGTGTTCTAGTCTGCTTCATTCACTGCTGTTTCCTTAGCTTAGTATATAACCTGGGACAAGACTTTGTTGTAGACCAGCTGATGGCTCAGAGAAAGAGGGAAGTGGAAGAATCAAAGAGATATTAAGGAGAGAGACTAGACTACATTGGATGATGAATTGGAGTTAAGGGCAGAGGGAAGATTCAAGGATGACCTTCAGCCCTCTGACTAGGACAGTTAAGTGGACGGTGATGCCATTCCCTGAGAGGTGAACCCAGAAGTTTGAGGCAAGTACAGAGACTGCTGAATAAGGATTGGGAGGCTGGTAAGTCATGACTTAACTGTGAAGCTCCAGAGGCCGCCAAAGGAGCTGACTGTGGTACTGACCTTTCTGTTTCTAACTTCGTTTCTGCCCCAGGATGTCTGTTTGTGTGTCATATACTGAGAAAAAAAGAATTTGGATCTTTTTGAAGAGTTAGTAGAAAGTGAGCATGGTCTGCAGTCTGACATGATGAGAGTTAAACAAATGTGTGTTCAGTAAATAGTGTCTAGTCCCTCTGTCTTCAGGAATTCCAATGCTTGAGTAACATCCTGAGGTTTCTGAAGGGATAAAAGAGAAAATCTACTTGGGGATATTTCACCTGATGTCGGTGATGTATCTCAGCTGATAGACATGAGTATAGGGTTTGCCTTTCATCTACAAAGGACTATGACCTCATCTGTGAGTCCTTGAAAATTTGAGATTATCATTCTCATAAAGGCTTCTTTTTAGCACTATTATGGCAATTAAGTTCAGGCAGAATGGAGCCACATCCCCAAATATTATATCAGGCAGCAAGATGAAAAACGAGCACGTTACCAGAGAAAAGTGCTTCTGTCTGGAACTTCTTGATGGTTTCCTTGGGGACATAAGTTTGAGATTTTATTCGTTGAAACTGGCCATAATACAATACTTGGTATGTATTTATGTGTCTGTGGGGCAGGGGACCTGTATTGGCATATTTGACCTAGAAGTTTTAGTAACAGAATTTATTTATTTATTTGAAGCATAGTTGATTTACAATATTGTGTTAGTTTCAGGTGTACAGCAAAGTGATTGAGTTATATATATATTTTTCAGATTATTTTCCATTATAGGTTATTATAAGGTACTGAATATAGTTCCCTGTGTTATACAGTAAATCCTTGTTACTTATCTATTTTATATACAGTAGTTTGTATCTGTTAATTCCATACTCTTAATTTATCCTTCCCCCCTTTCCTTTCCCCTTTGGTAGCCATAAGTTTGTTTCCTATGTCTGTGAATCGGTTTCTGTTTTGTATATAGATTAATTTGCATTATTTTTTAGATTCAGCATATAAGTGATATATATTTGTCTTTCTCTGCCTGACTTACTTCACTTAGTGTGATATTCTCTAGGCCCATCCATGTTGCTGCAAATGGCACTATTTCACTCATTTTTTATGGCTGTGATATTCCTTTGTATCAAGATGTATGTGTGTGTGTGTGTATATATATATATATATATATATATATATATATATATATATATATATATATACCACATCTTCTCAAGCCAGTCATCTGTTGATGGGCACTTGGGTTGTTTCCATGTCTTGACTATTGTAAATAGTGCTGCTGTGAACATTGGGGTGCATGTATCTTTTCAAATTTCCTGTTTTCCAGATGTGTTTTCATCTTTTCCGGTTATATGCCCAAGAGTGGGGTTGCTCAGTCACATGATAGCTCTATTTTTAGTTTTATGAGGAACCTCCATACTGTTCTCCATAGTGGCTGCACCAATTTACATTCCCTCCAACAGTGTAGGAGGGTTCCCTTTTCTCCACACCCTCCCCAACACTTGTTATTTGTTGTCTTTTTAGAAGTTTTAGCCACAGAATTTAAATTGGGGGTTTTGTACAAAGGCAACCTTCATGAGTGAGTTAAGTGTGGAAGGAGCATTGGACTGGAGTCAGAAAACCTCTATTGCAGTTTTATCCCTGTTGTTAACTAGCTGCACGACCTGAAGCAAGTCCTTCCCCTTTGATAGATCTGTTTCCTCAGCTATAGAATAAGGGAGTTGGACTTAATGGGCTTAGTCTCTTTCAGCTCCACTTAGGAAAATGAACTGAGAATAAAACCACTATGACATAACTACTATAAACTACTACGAAATGAACTGAGAGTAAATAACTACTCTGCTCAACAGCTTTGCTGCAGAGTTCATTGAAAAGGCAGTAACTGGGCTTCCCTGGTGGCACAGTGGTTGAGAGTCCGCCTGCCGATGCAGGGGACACGGGTTTGTGCCCCGGTCCGGGAAGATCCCACGTGCCGCGGAGCGGCTGGGCCCGTGAGCCATGGCCGCTGAGCCTGCGCGTCCGGAGCCTGTGCTGTGCAACGGCAGAGGTCACAACAGTGAGAGGCCCGCGTACCGCAAAAAAAAGGCACTAACTGGTAGATGAAAAGGTCATTAAAACAGCTTGTTATTTTCATTAATCATGTTTTTATCCTAGAGATTAATCTAATGCTTTTATCCCGAAGGAGCTGGCCTAAGGAGCCAAATTACAGTTCTGAGAAGTAAAGAGCTCTCTGTTCCTTTGAGAGAACGCCAGTTGGCCTTAGTTTAGCCCAAGCACGCTGGCTTGGGAGGCTCTGCTAATCCAGAAGGTGACTACAGACTCAGATAAGGGTAATCAGATGTTTCCATCCTGAGACTTAGGTGAGGGCTATGGAGCGCCCCCTTCCCACACACACACACACACACACACACATGCTATCCCTGAGCGCTCTTCTCCCTCCCCCCGAGTGGAAAGGTGGAGTGCCCCCATAATGCACTGGGGAGCTGGGACTGCTTCTCAAACAGCAAACACAGCCTTTCCAATTTCATAAAGAAAGAAGCTGAGCTAGCTGACACCTCTGCAGTTTGGCTGGGGATTGTAGGAACTAATCACCTCCACTAGAATTGTGGTGGGAGTCCTCATCACCTCTGGACACTGGGTCTCTCTGTCGCTGTCGACCCAGAGCCCACAGGATGAACATAACCAAGTCATGTTCTCTTTAAAGGCAGAGGGTGGAAGGTGTGAAGCCAACTGTGTGGGGTGGGAGATGTAAAGTGCTTGACGAGTCTGAGTCACGTTGCTGAGCAGCAGAAATTAACACAACACTGTAAATCAACTATACTTCAATAAAATAAATTTAAAGTTTTTAAAAATAAAAATAAATTAAAAAATAAATAACGTACTTGACGAGCGGTGCCAGATGTTGGACTTAAGCCCCTGAAGTTTCCCCTTGTTGCTCTAGTTTGGGAATGGACCCATTTGATGACAGTATTATTCACAGCCTCTGCTGACTATAGCAGTGCAAGAGAAAGAACATGAGTGTTCTCACCCTGTGAACCCCACCAGTGCCTCACCACCCACAGCTCCTTTTCTCACACTTACAAACTCAGCTGAGAGGGTCCCAAGAGATCTTTCTGACCTCCTCCCCCAAATCTGTAGCTGAAGAACCAGGAGTGCAGAGCCTCAGCAGCCAGGCCAGAGACATGCCTCAGGTCACAGTAAATTAATGGAAAATTAAAACTCAAAATCAAGCTTCCTTTGGTGAATAGTGAACTATAGCTCGTTTCCTTACCAGTGATTGTCAACTGGAGGGACATTTGAAAATTGTGTGCAGACATTTTGGGTTGTCAGAATGATTCAGGGTAAGGGTGCTCCTGGCATTAATACTCAGGGGTCTGCAGTGCATTAGACAATCCCATGTTACAAAATGCCAGCATGTGCCGTTGAGAACCATTGCAGGTCTACACCAGGCTGTATCCACTTAGAAAAATACAGAAGAATACAGAGTCATGGCTTCGCCTTGTCTCCTTCTCCTCAGCAGAAAGCATGAGGGTGAGACTGGAGACCTCAGTTCTAGCTCTAGCTCTGGCATTCCATCACTGTGATCATGGTAATCTGGCATTACATCATTCACACAAGCCTTCCTCTCTGGACCTCAGTTACCTCATTTGTAAAATAGTGGTTTTGCCAAGACGGCCCTCAGGAACGCTTCCGATGCAACATTCTGGGCCTTCTTCTTTCAGAATAGGGTCCAGGCAGTGCTTGGGCTGCAGCTTTTTAAGAACCTAGATTTCTGGACCCCGCCGTAGACATGCTAAATCAGAGCTGATGAAGCTGGGGCACTGGGATCTGTATTCACCTCCCCCCACAGTGATTCTGAAGTGCAGTAAGTTTGAGAACAATGCTGCTGTGGCCCTGAATGGGAGGTGGGAATGATCTCTTTATACTCTGTAAGTACTAGCCGATCGAGTACAGCTCTGCCATTTAAAACACTAGAAGCCTGGTTCTTAAACTTACTGTGGGCTCCCTGCCAGGCTGCTGAGGCCTGTGGGCAGCGGCAGGGGAGTCAGCTCAGGGACTGGGGCTGGTGGAGGCAAAAGGTCTCAGAGGGTGCAGTCTGACTTTTTAAGACTGTAGGGCTTACTTCTCTGACACCTGAGAGGAGACAGCCTGCGCCTGTTACAGCTGCCCACCTGGCACCTGCCTTCTCCAGCAGCTACCCTGACGAGGCTGCAAGCTCAGGCTCCGTGCTCTGATGGCTGCTAACTGCAGAACTTCTTTATTTGGTCTAAGTAGGGCCTCTGCAGCCTGTCCCCTTCATCCCAGCACAGGGGGTGGAGCCTGCAGTGAGCATGTTGTGTACAACACACCCAGAGTGAATTGATGGCTTCTTCCTGTTGGCTTGTAGAATGCTTTGCTCTTCCATCCACCAGTCCAAACTTGAAGGCCTTCATCAGTGCTCAAAGCCAAAAGGCTAAGACATAGAGTTCACCTTTGGCTAGTTCGGTGGAAAAAAGGTTTGTTCTTTGAGCTTGGAAATAACGTGTCAAACAGACTGCTTTTATTCATCATGCAAAAGATGCGAGAGTTGTGTCCCAAGGAAGCTTTGAAGGTTTATTGCCTGGCATTCTCGATGACCTTCAGGCTGACAGGCCATCGGTAATCACCCTGCTAAATAATGCAAAACATGTTGGCCACGGTTTCCTCAGGGAGTCTCAGGGATTTCGAGGCCTCTCAAGAGAATGGAGGAAAGCAAGAAGTTAACAGCCAGACATAAGCTAGTGTCCCATTTTAGGATGTGCCCTCTCTCCTATAGATAGCAATCTCTCTCAGTTTATTTTGCCTACAGTCATAAAATATAAGATGGGAGGTTATGAGTGAAAGTTAAAATAGCAAAATTCCAGCGTACTTTTCGTATGTATTTCTTAGAAATAAACTGTGTTTTCCCCTCTACTGCCCCCCACCACCCCCAGAGGGGGGGAAAAAAATCACCATTAAAGTAGCGTTTACAGTTCCTGAGCACCAGTTTCTGCTCAGAGAAAAGGCCAACGAATGCATATGTCCATCATTCAATGGTTGGATGTAAAGATTTCATTACAGATAATTAATTTATTGAGAGTAAAAAAATAAGTCAAAACAAAGGCCAAAATACGATGCACTGTCAGTGAGGTAGGGCCCACTTTACACCTGTTGGAAAGCTTGCTAGTTATTTATCTGCCCTGACAGGAAGAAAGCATTTTTGTACCTGACAGCATTGATAAATGTGGCCAACACTGGCCCTACATTTTAAAATCAATATGGAATGTTTTTCAGAGCAAACCTGGCTCAAGCCAGCATACCAAACATAAATGGCTAACAACCAGCATGGAGACTAATTGTTTAAATGAGTTCCAGGGGACGAACAAAAATCACAAGAGGGAAAGACAGAAGACAAGGCTGATAAAAGGAAAATGGGCTCAGCTTGGTTCAAGGAAACTTTTCTCTAATAAAAAGGATCTTTGGAATGTGAAAGGGACTTGTTATGGCAGAAAGCAGTAAAATGCAGGCAAGAAATGAGCAGGCATTCATACAATACTTTACAGCTAGTATGCAATTTGGGGCTGAAAGTCTGAACTATGAATCAGAATCATACAAAGCTATAGTGCAGAAGCCCTAACATAGCCTCAGAATCTTCCAAGTTAGAAATATCCAACTGTAGCTTTTAATTTGCCTGGACTCATTTATTTCTTCAACAAGCATTTGTAAAGAATTCTGGAGAGTCGTTAGTGAACAGAACAGTGTCCCTGCCCTCAAGAGGTTCACAGGAGAGTAAGATAGAGATATAGAAGAAAATTTCCAGCACCATGCAATAGTGCGGTGATTGAAAGATGCATGGGAGCCTGTGAGAGCACAGAGCAGGGGAACCGAGTCCAACGTGGCAGGAGGAGAATCCAGGCAAACCTTACTAGAGGGAGACTATGGGGTCAGACAGGCCTGAGTTCTTACCCAGGTTCTACTGCCTTGTAGTTGTGTGTGGCTTTGAGCATTTACAGATGAAGAATAGGAGTCTCAGAGAGTCTGACCAACTTGTCATGATGGTTACTTTTATGTGTCAGCTTGACTGGGCCACGAAGTGGCCAGATATTTGGTCAAACTTTTGTCTGGATGTGTCTGTGAAGGTGTTTCTGGGTGAGATTAACATTTGAGTCAGCAGACAGAGTAGAGCAGATTGCCCTCCCTAATGTGGCTGGGCCTCATCCAATCCACTGAAGGCCTGAAGAGGACAAGATGACTGAGGGGCCGCCTCCTACCAGACTGCCTTCTAGTGGAGATATAGGGGATTTTTCCTGCCTTCAGATTCAAACTGAAACATTGGCTTTTGCCTGTTGGCTTTTAAACTGGAGTAACACCATCAGTTTTCCTGGCTCTCAGGCTTTCCTACTCAGACTGGAGCTACACCCCGGGCTGTCCAGGGTCTCCACCTTGCTGACTGCAGGTCTTGGGGCTTGTCAGCTTCCATAATCACATGAACCAATTCCTTATAATAAAACACACTCATTCCCCCTATTGATTCTGCTGCTCTGGAGAACCCTGACTAATATACTTGCTCAAGTTTACATTGCTGGAAAATGGCAGAGCTGAAATTTCGGACAGGGTCACTCTTACTGCAGAGCCCATGCTCGTGACCACTGCACTGCCAGGAGAGTGCTTGCTACCTGGGAGCTACCATCCCACACCGCCACCCCTTGGTAGGGCATTTCTGTATAGAGTGCTCAGGGAAAACTTGCTTTCTAGACCCTTTTCTTCTCTGACAAGGAAAGGAAGCACTTGTGCCTGCTTCTGATTCCCCTTTTACCCATACCTCATTCTAGGGCTAATGTGTTTTTTACACCCAAGACAAATTTAGGATTCTTTCTGTTCTAGATATTTGAAATCATCATTTTTGCATGAAGATCTCAATTGCCTACAGATCAAACAAGAAACACAGGAATCATATGTGTATGTATTCAAGTTGATCAAAATGATACTGGGAGCTTGAGTTATACATACTTTGCCTAAATTATTTTCTCATTAAATAGGTAAGCCTTCTAGTTGCTTTAACCGCTGTGGACTATATCACTACTGTTTAAAGGCAAAGAAAAGTAAAACTGTCATTTGTTGAACATCTGTTATATGCCTGGCTCTGTCACTGTAATGGTTAATTTTATGTGTCAATCTGACGGGGCCACAGGGTACCCACATAATTGATCGCACATTATTCTGGGTGTTTTTGTGATGGTGTTTTCAGATGAAATTAACATTTCAATGTGTGGACTCTAAGTAAGGCAGATTGCCCTCCACAATATGGGTGGGCCTCATCCTTAGCTGAAGGCCTGAACAGAGCAAAAAGATTGACCCTCCCCCGAGTGGAAGGGAATTCTCTAGCTGACAGCTTTGGACTTTGCACCATCAGCATTCCCGGGTCTCCAGCCGGCCAGCCCACAATGCAGATTTGGACTTGCCAGTCTCCATAATTACACAAGCCAGTGCCTTATAATAAATCTCTTTAGCTAAATATACACATCCTATTGGTTCTCTTTCTCTGGAGAATCCTGACTAATATAGTCGCATATTTTATTTTATTCTTTAAAAAGTTCTGTGAGATTTAAACATTATTATGCACAGTTAACAGACAAAACAGTGAGACACAGAGAGACTAAGTACGTGCCTAAGACTACAGAGTTAACCCATGCTTTTCCCCTTCCCCAGGCTGATTCAAGACCCCTGTTTAAACCTCCCATTTGCGCAGAGCAAAATGTTACCAGTGGCTTAGAAACGTTACCCGTGATACCAGTGTCACTCGTGGTTCCAGACTATAGTGCATCCAGCCCAAACCGTAATACCCATTGAAGGACATGGCACAGCACACACAGACACGCAAATCTCTTTGCTCTATGCAAATAGAGCTGTCAAGGTGGGAGTGTACTTCAGTATTCACAAAAGCTACTTCCTTATCCAATATGCATTTCTCCAATCTGAGAGCCTGCTCTGCACAGCAAAGACAGACCTCCAGCAAATTTAATTTTTCTCCAGTGCTGAATAACTCCAAGTTTGGAAAACTCTTTCTCATTTCTTTTCAAGGTGCTGGATGTCCTGGGTTAAGTCCAGCCCCTTATGAAACGACTAAAGGAAAAGGGCATCACAGGACACTGGACAGCAAAGCAGAGTCAGGAAGAACTGGGGAGAGGATCAGATGGTAGACAGGGATAGATTTAGTTGAGGAGTAAGGCTGGCCTCAGGTTTTCTGGTGAAAGGTTGTTTCATCCAACATTTATTAAGAACCTGTGCTGTGCCAGGCATGGGAAATCCAAACACAAGTAAGACACTGGCTCTGCCTTCGAGTCCATAACCTAGCATATCTCACAGGGTGACAGGGAATTCATTCATCTGTAGAACAAATAGAACAACTGCCAACTCTGTGCCAAGCCAATGTGCTAAGTGCTGGGCATAGAGTGGTGAGTAAATCATGTATTATATACAGCAGAAAGTAACACAATATTGTAAATCAACTATACTCCAATAAATTTTTTTTTAAATAAAATAAAAAGGTATAGATGCATACAAAAAATCATGTATTATAGACTCCTAGCCATAATTAGGCTCACAGTCTACTGGGCCATTACACCTGGCTTCAGAATCCCCAGAGTGGGGGGAGGACCCTGTAGCTCCTCTCAGATCTCCTTTAGTTGGTCTCTTTTGAAACAATGTGCTGTGTCTCTCTTTGTAGATTCTGAATTCACTCCCTACCTCAAGAACATTACCCTGTGACTGGGGAGAGATTATTGTATTTTCAATCATACAAAGCCTAATGCTTTGGGGAAAAAAATAAGACAGACAGACACTATATTCAGACATTCAGTCTCCTCAGCCAGGAAGCAAGGCAGCCAGGGGGAGCAGTGACGGCCATCAGTCTTCCCTAGCCCAACCCAAGAACAAACAATCTTCTCTGAATATTAAAGGCCCGGGAACAATTTAGAGAGAAAGTCTGCACTTGCTTTTTCTCCCCTACCATATTCAATGAAATGCAATTCTGATGTTCAGAGAGGCTCCAGCTAAGTAGATAATACAGCCACATTTTTCAAAGGGCCTGTCATGGCTTTTTATCCTCCACAGCATCTAATACCTGTCAAACATTTTAGATTAAAATGAGCATGACAAACACAGCCTCACTCAGCACTTCCTTTGCTCTGTAGACAAGGGACTGGGATGAAAATCAGCCTTGGGGTTTAAAGTCCATACTGGGATGCCCCCCCACCCTGTGTATTAAGCATCTACTATATTCAGAAACAGTATATTAGAGATAGCATTGGCTTTGGAGTTGGGCATGCCACTGACCTGATGCTGACTTTGGGAAGTCACTTCAGCTCTATAAATTTCAATTTCCTCACTTTGAGACCAGGAATAATAATCCTTATTCCCCTGACCATAGGATTATAATGAGAATCAAATGAGATCACATATATAAGAGCTCTGACACATTGTAGGCACTCAACTGATAGCCACCCATCTCCTTCATGTCCCTCATCTTGCCCTAAGATTAGCTGGAGAGCAGTCTCCCTCTCAGGGACTATACCCGTTTTTGCCTGGGCTTCCTTTCTACTTCTTTATTCCCTTCAAGTAACCAGGAAATACCAGAATTTCTCCTGACCTTCCTTCAGGTTTTTACTGCTTCATTCTGGTCTCCCTTTTGCTGCTAATTAGGAGCTAAAGTCATCCACTCAGTATTTGTACAACCCAATCAAATGAGAACGTTCTGTCATCACTGAGAATCTGTATCATTTAGCTGATGCAAATCCTCCAATAATGAGAAAGTTTCATGTTCTGTATGAAAACAAATCTCCGGTAATTAGCATCCTCTTGTCATCAGTGTGTTCCGGCAGGTTGGCTGAATGGCCTGGGCCAAGGGATTGGCAGCTCTCCAAAGCCTCAGTCTGTTGGGAGTTCAGGCCTCTCAATAGTCTGAAAGGAAATAACTTGAGAAAGAGGGAGAGTGCTCCGCACTTTTCATTTCACACCATAGGAGTGGCCTAACACTCAGCACCCTCTGTGCAGAAAGCCCCCAAACACTCTTCTGTCATTGTCACTTTCCCATTCAACCTTCTTTGGTCTATTGCGAATTCAATGTTTGACTTGGGAAAGTCTCCTTCCCTCTCTTTGTCTCAACCCTTTCTGTTAATTGAGTAATCTAGGGGAGGGCCAGGAGGAACTCTGGATCTACTGGATTTGTATTCTTTGACTGTCTTCACCCCCACCACTACCACCAACACCGAAAAACTCCCCAGGTAACTAAAAGGGGTTCTACACTGAATTCCAGTGTGATGAGGGGAGGTTCCCCACACCAATGAGCACTTCTCAGACACCAGCTGGGCATTCTACAATTCTTCTCAATTCTGAAACTCTCTACCCGGAGACAGCATCAGATTCCACAGGTTAAGGGTTCAGTCCTACAAGGCTGCCCCACCCCCTTCAGACGGCAGTCACAAGCCCAGGTTGTCACTTGTGCTTCTGACCGACCAGCTATGTATTAGAGGTTCCAATGGCTTCCTCCTGGGGTTTGATTAATGTGCTAGAGTGGCTCACAGAACTCAGAGAAACATTTTATTCACTAGATCACCAGTTTATTATAAGTGAATATAACTCAGGAACAGCCAGATGGAAGAGAAGCATAGGGCAAGGTATGTGGGAAGGGGGGCCACCCTCACAGCACCTCCAAGTGTTCACCAACCTGGAAGCTCTCTAAACCCAGTCCTTTTGGATTTTTATGGAGGATTCATTACATGGGTATGATTGGTTAATTCCTTGGCCATAGATGATTGATTCAACCTCCGGCCCCTCTCTTATCCCCAGAAATCAGGGGGAGTTCCAACTCTATTCATGGTTGGTTCCCCTGACAAGTCCCCCATCCCCAGCTGCTTTCCAAAATTCACCTCATTAACATAAACCTAGTTATGGTGCAAAGGGGCTTGTTATAAATAAGAAGACTCATTTCACCTTCATGGCTCTGAAGTGATTTCAGGAGCTGAGGACAAGAGACCAAATTTATGACAAAAGATGCTCGCATTGCTCTTATTGTTCGTGAAATTCCAAGGGTTTGGGGAGCTATGAGCCAGGAACTGTGGACAAATATTGCAGTAACTGAGACAACAGCAAAAAAGGGCTTTATTGGCAGGATATTGGGAAGCTTGCAGATGCAATGGGAGGCTGGAGACAAGGCTAGGAAACAGAAAGGAACCAGGAGAGAAACAATTTGAGCTTAGACTGCTGCTTGCATGGATGACTTTCAATCATGTGTATTTTGTGCTTACATCACTCTGCTTAAGATTGAAAGTGCTGGGATTTAGAATCTAGTTGTCTCTATTTAGGTCACCTGCTGGCCTCTTGGATTTGGAACAAGGGTAGGGCAGAAGGAGCCTCCAGGAACCCCTTTGACTTCCATTATGGGAAGGCAAGCTTCCTGATCACCTCTGCAAATTCAAATAGCATGATCAAACTATTCCGTTTATTGACCCGTTAACAACAAACAAATATCTTAGCTTCCTACTTTTGTAGCCTGAGAAGCTGGAGTCACATCCTTCCCTTTTCATCTCCTCACTACCTTCCTCCAGCTTTTATCTGCTTGTTCCTTTATTTTTCCTATTGCCAAGGTTGATAAAGTGTATGCTTTATTTTGCAACCATGCTTAAGTTTTCCACGCTTTTTCTATAGATTAATTTTTTAAATAAAGTTTAACATTTATTATTTTTATTTATTAACTATTTTGTTTACACGTCAGTCCAGTTGATGTCTCTCTAGTTATTTTGGTTGTCTAAAGCTCATGTTCTAGTAGATTCCTGAGGAAGGACTCATGGGAATAATATCCCCTGATTTCTTACATGTTGACAACAATTTGTGGGCCTCTATTCTTGAAAGTCAGTTTTGCTGGATAAAGAGTCCTTGGCGCCGACTTTTCTTTCCTAGATGTCTTAAATTTATTATTCCATTTTCTTCTGGCATAAGGTCTGATGATAATCTAATTTTCTTTCCTTTATAAGTAAAATGCTCTTTTTTTTTTTTTCTATATGTCCAAGGGATTTTTCTTTTTCTTTAAAGTCCATTGGTTTTACTAGAATGTGCCTTGGTGTTGTTGGTTTGGGGTCAGTATTCCAACACATGCAGTGTATACTTCCAATATGTAGTTTCAAAAAAATTTTTCCAACCAAGAAAGGTTTCTCAATTGCATTTATGGCATATTCTGTTCCTTTGGCCTTCTTCGGCAATTTTTATTATGTATATATTCACTATCCTTTGCCTATAATCAATATTTATCATTTTTGTCTCTCAAACTCATTGTATCTCCATTTCTAAGTTATTAAAAATATAGTTTTACCTTCTATTTTAAAAGGCTCTATTGTGTTTTTTCACTCCTTTATTCCTTCCAGTTAGTCTTCGTTTTTCAAATGATTCTTCTTTGTTTATAATTCTTTCCTGAGTTCTGTCACCTACTTTCTGAGTGTTTTAAATTCTGACATATATTGTTCTTTCACATACTGTATCATTTTCATAATATCTTGTGAGCAGATCTTTCTGGCGTACTTTCATCATCGGTGGGATGTTATGCTTCTTTCTTTCTTTCTTTCTTTCTTTCTTTCTTTCTTTCTTATAATAAATTTGTGGGAGATTTGGCCTTGATAAACTTTGGTTGGCCATTTTTAAGAGAAATTAATTTTGTGTTCTTTGGTGTAGTGTTCACAAACATCGTGTCTGGCTTTCTGAGATTCCCTGGCTTTCTCTTCTCCCCTAATTTATCCTGGACCTTCTCTCTGCTTCGTCTCTGTTGTCCCTCTCCTGATCAATTCTGATTCCATTACCATTAATTTCCCCTCACTCTGGGGCTCAAAGGAAGCCATGGGCCAATCAGTTTTTAGTTTTGACAGTTCATCGGGGCTGGAGTGCTTCAGTCCCTTTAGCAGTTTTTTCAATTTTCAGTCGTATGATTTCATCTGTGGAGGCCTGAGTTTGTTTGTTTGTGTGTTTGTCTGTGGGGCCTCTCAAGAACACGCCATGTACCCACTCTAATTCAAACTTCAAACTGGTCATGTTTCACAGCCTACAGTGATATCTTAAGAATTTCCTTCAATACTCTTCTAGGGTAGATCCAATAACTTCTTTTTTAATGATTTATTCTTATTTTGCTGGATTACATCTGTAGGGAATGCTTTAAGAAAAGGAGTTAGGAAGATGAACTTTCTGAGTCCTTACATGTCCAAAAAAAGTCTTTATTCTACTATGAGCTTTCACTAATAGTTTCAGTGAGATAAAATTGTAGTTTTCCTTATAACTTTGTATATACTTCCTGATTGTATTCTAGTTTCCAGTGTTGTTTATGGGAAGTCTGATAGCAGTCTGATTCTTATTCCTTTAGAGGTGACCAATTTTGAACCTCTGGAAATCTTTAGGACTTTCTCTTTCTCTTTGTTGTTCTGAAATTTCTCAGTAATGTATGTGTGTGAGAGAGAGAAAACAAGTCATTCTTCATTATTTCTTTTTGAGGACTAGATGGGCCCTTTTCATCTGGAGACTTACGTCCTTCCACTCTGGAAGAAATCATCTTCTACTGTTTTCAAGGACAGTTTCCTTCCTTCCATTTTATCTGTTCTTTTATTCCGGAATTCTTATCAGTTAGCTGTTGGACCTCTCTGTGTTAGTTTTTAAAAATCAATCTTATTGAACTATTGTTCAGTTACAACAATAAGCACTTAAAATTGTGAGTATGCATTTACCCATGTGACCACCACCACAATCAAGATATAGCATAGATTCATCATCACAAACATTTTTTTCATGCTTTCTTGCAGTTATTCCCCCCACCTCCAGCTGCAGTCAACTGCTCTGCTCTCTGTCTCTATAGATTACTTTGACCTGTTCTGCAACACCATATAAATAGGATGATATCAATACAATGTGTATCTGGCTTGTTTGTACCTGGCTTCTTCTGCTCAGCCTGATGTTTTGTTTGTTTGTTTTTTGAAATTTATCCATGTTGTTGTACTTATCATCGTTGTTTCTAAGTAGTATTCCACTGTATGAATATACCAAATTTATTTACCTGGGTTGATATTTTATATCAGAGTTTAGCAGTTCAGAGTACATGCTCTGTAGTTCATGATCTTTGCCCTCTGGTGTCACACTTGTGGTTATGTTCTGTTACTTGGCAAAAGGGACTTTGAAGTATTACTAAACTGATCTTAAGATAAAAAGGATATTCTGTATTATTTGGTGGGCCCAATGTAATCACATGAGCCCTTAAAATCATCAGAGGGGCTAAGAGTGATGTAGCAGTGGGGAAGTCAGAGAGATTTGAAGCAAGAGAAGGACTGCATGTGCCTTTGCTGGCTTTGAAGATGAAGGGGACCATGGGCCAAGGAATGTAGGCAGCCTCTGGAAGGTGAAAGTGATCTCAGGCTGACAGTTAACAAGAAAATGGGAACTTCAGTCCTACTACAACCTCAAGAAACTGGATTCTGTCAGTAACTGAATGATCTTGGAATTAAATTATTCCCAGAGCATCCCAGTAATAGCCCAGCTGACCAACAACTTGATTTCAGCCTTCTGAGACCCTAAGCAGTGGACCCAGTTAAGCAATGCCTGGACTTCTGACCTACAGAACTGTGAGATAATGCATGAGCACTGTGTAAAGCCACTGTCTGTGGTAATTCGTTATGGCATCAGTAGAAGGGTAGCATAGAGCCAGACTGTCCGGATTCAAATCCTGGCTCCACTGCCTTGTAACTGTGTGACCTCGCTCATGAACTTCAATTCAACACTTTGGATTACTGAGTATGGATGTCTTGCCAGCCCTCAGATTCAGTCAGTCTCAAAGTACACTTGCCTGTGCTTTTCAAGTCTGACTTTTCCCTTGACTTTTTCTTTTTGTGAAATATTCATTTTCCAAGTGCCACTGAGAGAAATTCTGGCATTGGTTTTGCCTCATCCTTTTCTCAGTTCCCATATCTAATCATACACCAGACCCTGTTAAGTCTCCCTGCACAGTGATTTTTGAAAATAACCCATTCTTTTATTTTCACCCCTACTGCCTCTGCCTTAGTACAGCCTCTCACATTCTCTCACCTGGATCGTTGCTGCCTCTGCCTCTAATCTCAGCCTCTTTAATTCAACACTCCAGACAGCCATGAGTGCCTTCTTGTCTAAATACCACTCTCATCATGCTACTGCCTTATTTAAAACCAACAAACCAACTAACCAACTAACCAACCAGAGAACCAAACAAACAACCTAAAAGCACCTTCTTTGGTTCCCAAAAGCTTCAGTACAAGTAAAAGTCAACTACTTATCCTGCCAGTCAAAGTCTTCCACAGTCTTGTCCCTGTCTTCTTTTCAAACTTTGTATTGTGTTTCTCCCCAAAGGAACCCTTCCATTCCAGCCATATGGTCCATTTGACATCCCAATACTCATGCTGCTTACATGACCTGCAATGCAATTCTTTCACTTATTCTTACCTAATATTCTTTCCATCCATTAAAGTCCAACTTGACTCTCACTTGCTCCATCCACCCTTCTTCCACCCAGGAAGGATGCTGGGAATACAATACTAAAATCAATAAGCCTTTTCATTCACCTTTACCGAAAATTATCTATCTCATCTTATAGAATCTTCTAATGCCAACACTGAAAATTCTCACTGTTCAGGAAAGTGAGGTCCAATGAGGAGAAGTGTCCTGCAATGGTGACACAGTGAGTGGATGACTCAGAGGTGAGTCTAGAATCTAGATCTCTGACATCTCAAGTCAAAGCATTGACCACTCCCCCCTGCTCATTGCATTATAATTTATCCTATGGTTCTTATACACTGCTGTCTTAGAATATAGATTTTTCAGCTGGTTCCCAAATCCCTCATTAGTACTGAGTTCCAGGAGGGCAGGTGATATTTCTCCTACTTCTCTGAATTCCCCACAGCACGTAATCCATTGTTTGGGGCAGAACAGGCATTAAGCAAATATGTATTGATTGAACAAGATGTGATACATCACAACCTGACATAAAGAATCAATTTTCATTGTCTCATTACCATATTCTATCAATTAAAATTAGTAGTGGCCTTGGGTCCCTGGGCAGTTATAATGACAAAGCATGGTATTCCAAAATAGTCAGGTAAACTAGAGGCCCTAATGTATATTTCATAAAGCCTTTGAAGGGCAGAGCTGGAATTGCCCTAGAAGGTCATTTGACATAGCAGTCTCCTTTATTCCCCCCATTTTATTGATGGGAAAATTGAGATTCACAGAAGAACAAACAGGGCTTGCCCAAATGTGCACATTAAATGAATGGCATAGTCAGGACCAGAAACTAAATCTCCAAATTCCTGAGCCAAAATTTTCCATAACCCAAGAGAACAGGTTACATACTACAATGGTTGAACTGTTAAGTCCCTAGAGTTTGGAGTCTGACTGACCTGGCTCAGCCACTTGAGCAAGTCATCTCATCCCAGTGAACCTCAGTTTCTTCATTTTCAGTCATAAGCCAGCCGAAGAGACAGTACTCTCTATAGGTTGTGACACTTCCTGCACTGGATGGAAAAGACCCAACCATCAGCTGAGGTCCAAGGCCATGCAGACCCCTAAAGACACTAAGGGGAAGCCATGGATGGCCCAGTACATGCACAGATGTGCCCCAGATGTTGTCCATAAGCCTGAGATCAAGCAGTGTGGTCCTGTGCCTGCCTGGCGTGGAGACAGACGTGAGGAGCATTGGGGAGATTAACTAATACATACTGTGAGGAACCAGGGAGTAGGCACTGAAGTAATAGGACAGCACCCTCAGGAGCGGTCATTCCTCCATGAAGGGCCCATTGTGAAACTGTCAACAATGGCAGTTGAAAGTCAATGAGTAGAGGAGGACGTCTTGTCTCCAAGGCACTCAGTTGGAACTGCTTAGTGCTAGGACAGCCAGAGGGACTTTGAGGTCTCACCAGAGGTTACCAGCAAAAGAACCAGAAAATGTAGAGAATAGTATTTCAAGGGTAAGTAGCACCAGCCCCTTGAGAAATTGTGACTACAGGGACAAAGATACTAGGGGAATGCTCTGACCTCCAGGTAGAGTTCAGACAGGACAAGGCTGGGTGTACGGACACCAGGGGCACTTAGGAATTAAGTCATGGGAGATGAGGTCTGATCCGAAGCATGGGAGACAAGAGGAAGAAACCCATGACATGGAGTCCAGATTTAATAAGTGTAAAGTGCTCAGATATCCAAATAAGTGGTAGAAGGAAACTGTGGTTTATTGAACAGTTACTGTACATACTAAATTACCACAGACTTAGTGACTTAAAAACAATATCCATTTATTATCTCACAGTTCTGTGAGTTGAGTATAGAATGGCTTAACTGGAACCTTTGCTCAAGGTCTCACAGACTACTGTCAGAGTGTCACCAGGACTGAGGTCTCATCTGAGACTTGGAGTCCTCTTCCAAGCGTATAGGTAGTTGTTGGCAGAATTCATTACCTTGCAACTTGCTTCTTCAAGGCCAGCAGGGGAGAGACTTTTATATCTGATCTCCACTGTCTTCTATAAAAGGCTCACCTGAATATCTCAGACCCACCTGGAATAATCTTTCTCTTGATTAAGTCAAACTAAATAGGGATCTCATTACATCCGTTAAGTTCCTTCATCTTTACCATACAACATGATCTAATACAGATGTGACATCAGTCACATTCACAGATTCTGCTCACATTCAAGGGAAAGGATTATACACCAGGAGACAGGAATATTGAAGACTGTTTTAGAATTTTGCCAACCACTGTCTGTCCTCTGGCCTCCAATGACGCGCATCCCTTCTAAGTGCAAAATACATTCACAGTGTTCTCAAGAGTCTCATCTCATTATAGCATCAGCTCAAAATCCAAAATCTCATTTAAATCTCATCAGCTAAAAGATCCAAATCTCATCATCTAAATTATCTCTGCCAGGTACAGATGAGGCTTTCTCTCCATCTTTTAAGCTCTTTACATGTATTGTACTATTATACTTAATTCTGAGGACAGTCCTGTGCATAAATTTTCATCATCCCCATTTTAAAAATAAGGAAACTGAGGCATTTAGAAGTTAATTAACTTGCCTAGGGTCATTTAGAGATTAAGTTTCACAGTTAAAACTTGAGCCCAGTTATGTGGAAATGTGTTAACTGTACTCAGTGTCTCTAGAGAAGCATGTTCTGAAGCCCTCTTGGCAAGTACGGGATCTTAAATAATCATCCACATCACCAGTAGCCACGCTTTGGGGACTGTTAAAATTCTCAGACTGGAGAGTTAAATGTCAGATAGCATCACTAACATTTTAGTATGGATGAAATTCCCTGCTTATGTTTCCATGGTGGAGGTGAGAATTGGGTTGAGAGAAGAGAGTGTGAATTAATGAGAAGAATAAAACAAATGTTAGTAGCTCCAATTACATGATCTAAGAACCAGAAAAAGGAGGGGGAAATATGTGAGTACTAGCTCCTATCCTGCCGTAACTTGATATATGACTTCGGGCAGATAGCTTTTTTCCTCTTTGAGCCTCAGTTTCTTTCTTTGTAAAATGAACATGTTGAATGCCAGATGGTCTCTCTAGGCCATTTTCAAAGGCCTGCAATGTTAACAAGAGGAGCAACCAACAATGCAGACAAATGTCATGATTTGGCATTTGGTAGAGCAAAGAGACCTGGTTATTTAAATTCCGTGACATTGTTCTTAAACAGAAAATGCTTAAGCATATGGACATAGCCTTGACCTCAGAACATGTGATGGAGCCTTACAAAATATTGCCAGGGAAGAGCCCAGGACCTTTGAGAAACAAAGGTGATATTTAAGCCATTGATGACCATTATTTTTATAGTCTATAAAAATATAGACTACTGTATTTTTAAAAAGCAGGGTCCTGAGGAGCATCAAAGTGAACAAAGCCACATTAGAAGTAGATATACCTTGAATGCCCTGGTTGGGGAGGGCCAGAGGACTTGAATGCCTGGATAGAGGAAAAGGAGCTGTGGGCATGGGGGTGCAAGGTTAAACGGGGAGTAAACACCTCCCTCTCAGGACTCCACTGATTGACCCCAAGTAACCATACACATCCTGCAGTTCCCTTCCCTCCATTCATGAAGCCCTACCAGTTGGTTTCACTCATTCCACAAATGCTGATTGTACAACTACTATGTGCCAGACACTATGGGGGACTATGTCAATGATAAATGATATATAATCTAGAACCATCCTACTCACTCTTTATTCATGATGTCTATCCCTTGATCTTCCACAGAGAGTATCTGAGACAATTATTCATCCTTCAAGTCTCAGGTCCATGTCTGCTTCTTGCATGAAATTTTCTCTGGTGAATATGCTCTTCTCTTGTCTCTTCCCTTCCCTTCCATTCTCAGCTCCTTCTGTGACCTCCTCACATAATACTTGCTACTACCAGTCTTATGCTTCAGATACACATGCATAGCTGTGATCTCCCCTGGTAGTTTGTGTGAGGAACTTGAGAACAGGGAATGCTTTGTTTATCATACAGTAGGTGTTCAGTGCTGCAAATTCTTCCTGGGGCTGCCCTTAGTGGCACGTTTCAGAATCATAATCACTATTATCACTGTTCCAGGGACTGTACTGAACACTTCATATACACCATCTAATTTAATCCTCATTATTCTACAGAGTCAATTGGCTATTAAAATAGTATGGTTCCTACAAGAACCCAGGTCTGCCTGATCCTCAAACCTGTTAAAATACTATGCTAATCCACCTCCCAGAGGAGCCAGTAATGCACTGTCATCCTTTTATGGCTTCTATAAAGGTAGTTTTAGTTAAAAGCTAGCTCTTCTCAGCTTTGTTTAGGTCCAGTCAATCCTGAAGTGAATTTGCATTTGCCAAGCCCACCCAACTGCAGGTTTGGGTATGGAAGAAGGGGAGTGGAGGAAAGTGGGATGAAAGCAACCCCAAAGCTCACTGAGCCAGGGGAGATGATCCTCCAGGATCCCCAGTGTTAGCGGATATGATGAAAAAGAATCTTGAGATAAGAGAAAGAGAGAAACCAGCCAGAGACAAAAGTGATGACAGGTGGCATAGCTAGGTTTGCCAAGTGGCTACTTGGAGGTTGTTTTCAGGGAAGAGCAGAAGAGGGAAAACCCCCACCCGATGTATTCAGTTCCTTTGAGCACAGCTCCTTGAAGCCACCCCACACATCCTGCTTACTTTTAGTAGGAGCCAGTGAAGGCCAGTATTGGCTGCTTCAGTGTCACCTTCGTGCCCTCGGCAGTGATAGACTCCACTTGACACTAGAGGCTTTTACCAGGTCTGTGACACATAGATGTATTTTTGGCTGAAAATGTAGAAAATATTAGAAAACAAACTGGCCGTTGTTTGTTAACAAAAAGCAATGAGCAGCTTTTTGAGCAAGCATCACAGTGACCCTTCCATCTGAGCACTCGTTTTTACCTTTCTGCACCAGAGGATGAATACTTCTTTATATATTTACAGTCAGTGGCAATAAACTCTGGGCTTTACAAAATTCATTTACAAATTGAGTTTTTAATGCTGCATATCAGATACAAATTAGGTCCTCTCCCACTTTACTTAATAGTTTATATTCCAGTCACCTTTCTTTGCTCACATTTTTTATTAACAATTAAAAATTTGTCTCTAGGGTGATTTTTAATAAATCATTTGGTGGTGCTCAGCCTGCATATTTCAGCATTCTCTGCACACACACATTCAGCTGCCCAAGACAGTTGTTCACACCTAAGCACTTGGAAGACTCCAAGAAGCTCCTTCTTCAAATGTATTTTATCAGCTGCAGATATAGATAAGTCGCCGTGTAACGCATTGTTAATATTGAAAAATGTATTTGCACACACCTGTGCAAGAATATATTTATATCTACGTATTTATATATATTTGCTTCCATTTGTCAGGGATGCTGAAAGATTGCAGGTGCTGATGGAGTTTTGCCTTTACCAAGGGCTTTAGAAGTTCACATTCTCCAGGGTGAAAACTAGAGCCCTAATAAGAGGATGAGGTACTGTCCCTTCCAAATGGGGCTGCTGGCTCCCCAGAAGTAAGAGCAAATGGCACTCCTGGAAGGGCAGGAGGAGGTGGCATGACAGGAATGAGGATGCCCAGCTGCTACACACTCAAACTTCACTGTTCTGGAAGAAGGCAAGCTTCCTGGAGAAGTAGTCAGACTTACCCCCACTCCAAAGGGCAGCCAGGTGCCCAGAAACCAGACACAGCCACTTCTTTGAAGCTGGAGCAAGACAGCCAGAGCACATCAAACAGGTTTAGAGTTCAGGGCAGTGCAAGCAGAGGGAAAAAGCCCATCGTGGAAGGGCAGGATGAGGCAGAGATCCAGGGAGGCAGTAAGGTGGAGGTGTTGGTCAGCAGGTTCCAGGTCTCGTCTGAAGCTGGCTTCTGGAATGGGAGACGTTAAGTGATTAAAAGCACACAGTCTTTGGAGTCATACAGACCTAGGTTTACATCCTGGCCTTGGGACTTAGAGTGCGACTTTGTGCAAGTTACTTCTTACAGCTCTGATTCTCAGTTACATCATCTGTTGAACAGGTGTAATTGCAGCAGTCACCTCCTAGGGTTATGGGGATGACTGGATTTGTTGGCACAAGTTGCTCAGAAAAGTGCATAGCCCAGAGTGAGTGCTCAAAAATAGTACTCATTATTAAAATTAGACTAAAATAAAATAAGACATTTAGACTTTAGAGGAAGGGTAGGTGAGGATGGACCCTTACCCTTACCTGGAGAACCTGGGTGACCAGATCCCAGGTGGGCAAGTGTTTGATCATAAAGCTTTAGTTTAATCTGTGTCGGGGGGCAAAGCCACAGGAAAAAATAAGCTCAGTTGCTAGAATTTCGTCATTGCATTAGAGAAGGATTTTATGATGAGGTCCCTGAAATGTTTAACCAAGACTTCCTAAGTCCCCCTTATTGGTTAGGCATGATTCTCTGGTTCTGCAAGGGGTGGGGGGAGGGTCGGCTGGTCCAGCTATAGAGAAAGGAAGGCTGAAGGGACAGAGCACTAGATGCTTCCCCATCTTGCGGCCATAGCCAAGTTGTTGACAGGGACACTCAAAGCCAACTCGTGCTCCTCTGGTTCTCAAAGCACCTTAATCCAAGGCATCACCAGCTTTGGCCTAGATTATTATAACAGCTTCCTAACTGCTGTTGCTGCTTCCACCCTTGTACCCTCTGCCCAAAATCTGTTCTCAAAATGCAGACATAGTAATCCTGCTAAACAGTGATTCTCAGCCCATAATGCACGTTAGAATCATCTGAGGAACTTTTGAAAATACCCTATTCCAAAAAGTTAAATCAGAACCTCTGATGTAACATTTTATTTCTTGCTCAAACCTTTTAGTGTCTTCTTTTCTCTCTCAGAGAAAAGACAACTTACTACCATTGCTTATATGATTAGTTCATATGCCTGTTTTTCTGACTTGATCTCCTACCATTTTCCTCCTTGCTCACTATGTTCCAGACACACTGTTCTCTTTGCTCTTTTTTGAATGTGCCAGGCAAGCTTCTCCCTCACATACTTTTCACTTACTGTTACCTCTGCCCAGAGCACTCTCACCCTGACACATACATGACTCACTCGCTCACTTTCTTTAAGTCTCTGCTTGAATGTCATTTCATCAGAAAGGCCTTCCATGCTGAGTCTACCTGCAGTACCACTCCAGTCACACTCTGTCCCTCTGTCCTGCTTTCTTTTTTTCACACACTATCACTACCTGACTTTATATTTCAGATCAATTTATTTCTACTTTCCCCACTAGAATGTAACATCTATGAAGACAGGGATTTTTTTCTATCTTGTTCATATCTATATGCCCAGCTCTTAGAGCTGTGTCTGGCACATAACAAATATTTTGTGGTTCGTTGGTTGAATGAATGAATGAGTGAGTGAGTGAGTGAATCTCTGTTCCATCTTGCTAGGCTCTGAGTGTATGGGAAGAGCCAGAGGAAGCTCCCTGGCTGTAACAGTGCATATTCAGCACATGGGTAGGTAGAGCTGGTGTGCAAAGTCTTAGCTCAAGACTACATTAATTAATTGAAAATCTATTAATAATCAATATGTCCCGATGGCTTTTGTTTCAATGGTCATAGGATGGATTTCTAGCCATCCTAAAAGCTTGTTGGTACATAACTTGATAGGTATCACAAAGCCTTGTTTGGAGTCTTGGGGTGGAAAGACTTCTGAGCTTAGCTCTAAAAATGTAGCAGATGGCTATGCAAATGTGGTAACTGATAGTAATACCACATTTGCATAAATACTGTATTTTCAAAGCAATTTATTGCTTTACAAAAAGCTGGACCAGAAATGGTACATTATTTGTTTCCCATTAGCCCTTGAATGTGATTCCAGTTCATATAATAGGCTGGGTGGCTCTGCAGTGCTCAGATTTACCCTGTAAAACCTTGTGAAGCCACCATGTGGATCCAAGCAGATCTCGAAATAGCATGAACCTTCCCCAAAATGGTTATGCCCTATTTTTCATCATTGAGGAGTGACAGAATTGGCCCTCATTGCTGCCTTTTTGCTTTATTTCCACTTTACCCAGCCCAGCCCAGCTGGACAGTTCACTGTCGCAGGAACAGTCCTGCCTTGAGCATTGCCACTTCTACAGCTGTGATTCTGGAATCTTCCCTGCCTAGGAAACTCTCTGTCTTTTCAGCCTGTTTGAATTCTAGCCCCCCTCCAGGGACACATCAAGTAACCTCTGCCCAGTAAAGTCTTCTCTGACCATCCCAGATCAAACCGATGACCCCTCTGAACTCTGGGGGAAACCACTGCTCATGCCATCGACTGGGCCCTTCAGTAGCTTCATCTCTGGACGTCACGCTGTAGTAGCAGAACTAAAATAGTCCTAGACTTAAAACTATCCTAGACCCCACTTAACAAAGTTTTTTTAGAAAGCCATAAAATGATCAAGTTGATCCACAAGTAAAATAACTGCCTGCCAAAACAAGTTCTTCATTAAAGGAAGACAATAAAATGTAGACACTCAATAAAGTAATTTTTACAATACCCATCAACCAATCAAAAATTAATAGGCCTCGGGGCTTCCCTGGTGGCTCAGTGGTTGAGAGTCCGCCTGCCGATGCAGGGAGCATGGGTTCGTGCCCCGGTCTGGGAGGATCCCACATACCACGGAGCGGCTGGGCACGTGAGCCATGGCCACTGAGCCCACGCGTCCGGAGCCTGTGTTCCGCAACAGGAGAGGCCACAACAGTGAGAGGCCCGCGTACTGCAAAATAAATAAATAAATAAATAAAAATTAATAGGCCTACAAAGAATCAGGAAAATGTGATGTATAACCAGGGGAAATGTTAATTTAAAAAATAGACCCAGGGCTTCCCTGGTGGCGCAGTGGTTAAGAATCCGCCTGCCAAGGCAGGGGACACGGGTTTGAGCCCTGGTCCAGGAAGATCCCAAGTGGCACAGAGCAACTAAGCCCATGCGCTACAACTTCTGAGCCTGTGCTCTAGAGTCCGTGAGCCACAACTGCTGAGCCCGCATGCCACGACTGTCGAAGCCTACGCACCTAGAGCCCATGCACCGCAACAAAGAGTAGTCCCCGCTCACTGCAACCAGAGAAAGCCCACGTGCAGCAACAAAGACCCAACACAGCCAAAAATAAATAAGAATTTATAATAAACGATAAAAAATAGACCCAGAAATAACATAAATGGAGTTAGCATACAAGTATTTTAAAACAGCTATTATAAATATTTTAAATAATGTAAAGAAAAACATACATATAATGAGAAGAGATCAAATCTCTAAAAATGGACTAAATAGAACTTCAACAGCTGAAAAATACAATACCTGTAATGAAATGTTCACTGGATAGTTGTAGGAGCATATTAAACACTGCAGAAGAAAATATCATTGAACTTGAAGATGTTGTTGTAGAAACTGTATAAACCAAAGCACAGAATAAAATGATTGAAAAGAGCAGAACAGCAGTGGTCTGTGGGACAACATCAAGAGATAAAGCAAATGTGTAGTCACGTTGCCAGGAGGAGAAGAGAGTGCAGAAAATTATTTTAAGTAATGGTGGCCAGGGGCTTCCCTGCTGGCGCAGTGGTTAAGAATCCGCCTGCCAATGCAGGGGACACAGGTTTGAGCCCTGGTCCAGGAAGATTCCACATACCACGGAGCAACTAAGCCCATGCACCACAACTGCTGAGCCTGTGCTCTAGAGCCCACTAGCCACAGCTACTGACCCCATGTGCCACAACTACCGAAGCCCGCGTGCCTAGAGCCCATGCCCCACAACAAGAGAAGCCACCACAGTGAGAAGTCCACGCACCACAACAAGGAGTAGCCCCCGCTCGCTGCAACTAGAGAAAGCTCGCGGCACAGCAACAAAGACCCAATGCAGCCAAAAATTAAAAAATAATAATAATAAATAAGTAAATCAGAGTGGATTCAAAAAAAACAGAGTGGAGAATATGTATGCCAATCTTATCACTGATTCTAATTGGAAGAAAAGGCCTTTAGAAGTTCATTATTTGGATCATCATTTGTGAAAATTATTAAAAGCTTTTATGAACCATTCTAAAGTAAAATGGGTTTTAAAAATTGAGGTATAATTGACACAAAATCCCCAGATATTAAGTGTACAGCTTGATGAGTTTTGACAATTTGTATACAACCAAGTAACTACTAGCCAATCAAAATATAGAAAATTTCTTTGTACCCCTTCCAAGTCAATTCCCACCACCCAGAAGTAACCAGTTTCTGATATCTATCACAACAGATTAGTTGTGTTTGTTATATAATTTCACATCCAGGAAATCTACAGTGTTTACTCTTTTGTGTATGACTTCTTCCACTTTTCATAATGGTTTTGAGGGTCATCCACGTTGTTGCATATATTCGTAGTTCATTCCTTTTTATTGCTGAGTAGTGTGTTATTGGATGAATATAACACAAATTGTTTTTCAACCTCATGCTAATGAATTTTTGAGTTGCTGTTGTTTTTTCATATTATGAATAAGGCTCTTGCCCAAGTCTCTTTGTAGACATGTTTTTCATCTCTTGGATAAACACCTAAGAGTGGAATCTCTGGGTCATAGGGAAAATATAGGCCTAACTTTAAAAGAAATTGCCAGTTTTTCAAAGTAGTTGTCAGTTTTTACACCTCTACCCTTAATGTATGAACATTCCAGTTGCTCCACATCCTTGCCTCTACCACGTGTGAGATGGTATCTCTTTATGGTTTTGTCTCCTGATTATTGATGTTGAGCGCCTTTTCGAGTGCTTATTGGCCATTCATGTATCTTCTTTCGTCAAGTGTCTGTTCAAGTCTTTTGCCCATTTTTTATTGGGTTATTTGTTTTCTTATTACTGAGTTATAGGAGTTCTTTATACATTCTTGGTACAAGTCCTTTATGAGATATATGTATTGCACATATTCCTCCATTTTGAGGCTTGTCATTTTCTTAACGGTATCTTTTGATGGGTAAAAATTTTAATTTTGATTAAGTCTACATTGTGAACTTTTTTTCTCTTAAAATGTCCACGTTTTGCATTCAACACTAATATACCCTAGTATCCTCCCCCAGCAAAGGCGGTTCCCTCACCCGCCTAACAGCCTGGCTGGCTTTACTCCTATGAATGCATATTGACCCTTGTTACTCAGCATAATATGAGAACATATTAAAAATGCGTAATTTGGGGCTACACCCCTAATTGGCTGGATCAAAATCTCCTCTTTAACAAGAACCCAGGTGGCTGGTAAGCACATTAAAGTTTGAGGAGCACTCATCTGTGTAAAAGTCCAGCATCTCACCATTAGCCTAAAACCCCATTGTGAGTTTCCTCCATCAATGCCGTAAAGAGATTCCACTAACTACGCAGTGCTCAAATAACTTTTTAACCTCTAACCTTTTTAACATTAGAGTAAAATAACTTATCAGCATGTGGACGGGTGGATTTTCATGTTCATTTGTTTTCAGTCATCAATATTTAGTTCAACTCCAGATACTCTACTGCAGCCAGGGAGTCTAAGTAGAACAGCTGGATTCGTTTATATATTTTAGAAAACCTGTTTCTTGCCTCTCCTGAGAGACCATTGAGTCAAGCAATGCCTTTTTCCCACCATCCGGTTAGCTCCTGTGCTAATTCATTTTGTCGCTGCTCTGAAAAAGCTTCATTTGAAACTCATGATCTGGTTGAGCAATTGCTTTCTTTCCCTCTGTGTTCTTGGTTATTCTCAGAGGGACTTACTGAAAAATACACTTTTTTGCCCATGAATTTGCCCAACCGTCTTTAAGACTCGTCAGTGTAGGTGAACAACTAATTTATGCAACACCACGTGCTGCATAGAAAAGGACTCTAATTGCGCCATATTAAACCACACTGACATCTGCACTTGAAGACATTTAAATGGATATAGTGCTATGTGAGGCAGTTATTCTACTAGAGCATTTGTTGATCACTGCATGAGACCCACACTTGCATTCAGTTATTCCATTGTGCTTCCCAAATCAAGGTTGATAGAGCCTGAATAACCCTTCAGATCTTGAACAAGGTTGCCATATTTTTTGTGGGCAGTGAAATCAATAACTAAAGAATGTGCATAGTTGGTCAGGGAAACCTGGGCTGCAAGCCAAGTTCTTTTGCTCACTAACTGTGTGAACTTGGGCAAATTACTTAGACTCTCTGAGTCTCAATTTCCCTCATACATGAAATGGTGATAAATGAAATGTGAGGCTCAAATTCAATAATGTTAAGAAAACATTTTGACAGTTTTCCTGGCCCATAGTATGCATTCAATAAGTGCATGCTCTAATCATTATTTCATAGAGCACAGCTAGCCTGGTCTGATGCTTAGAATCCTTACCTTTTTCCAGCCTGGGAGTGAAGGTTGCCTTTTATGTACTCTGTATGTGTGCATGTATGTATGTAAGCGTGCATGTGTGCACACATACATGTGTGTACGTGTTTGAATTGGGGCTACCAAAGAGAGACTTGAAAAGCTGTGGATGACTGGTGCGGGTTAGAATAGGCAAATCAAAAGTTTTCAAACTTTTGTCAATCCTTTCTAAAATATCTTCACAAGTTATCTATTGTGTCATGCTTTGTTAGAACCTCATCGCATAGAGCAGTAGCGGCTATATACACTTAAAAACACAGAATTAAATAGCTTATATAGGAATTATTATTTTGTAGCCTTGCTTACTCATCACACATTCAATTTTTAAGTATTTGAAGAGAAACTGTGGGCACAAGTGCTCTGGGATAGGACAGTTGCTTCAAATGCCCCTGCTCATTAGGCCAGCTGAGAGACTAAGGATGGATTCAGAATTCGCCATCTCTGCCTACTAAAAGAAAATGTCACATCATTTTTGAATTTGCTGTATCAGAAATCCTGGGAGATTTCTGGACATAGGCTAGAAAGGTGATAATTAAGCATGTGAAGAATTTTCTCCTTGCTAGGAAAAGATTTTAAAAAAATGAGAGTGACTGTTGGGTTAGATAGTATTCCACATGAAGAATTGAGTTTTCTCAGTTTCTGATACCAGCTCTCTGAGCTGGGCTTATTTGTAAGGTTCCTTAAGTTCGGCTGACTCTTGGTAGGGACTGAAGGGCCTGTTGCAGACTGCTTCGTTTGGAATCATGGGCAAGCGCATAAACGCAGAAACACAGAAAGGCAATGGACTTTTTACTGCTGTTCATTAGGACAGTGAAAAGTCAGAGACTGAAGTTCTTCATGGTGGGCTTCCCGAGTTAAGAAGGCCGCAGAACCTCCCTACCTATATCCTCCTCCCTCACCCCTCAGCCGGGTTAGGGTGTGTTGAATGAGGTACCTGCCTGTTGGGATTTTATGTGAGCATAAATTAGTGAGCTTCTACTGCAAAGGTAACAGCTTGATAGGCAATCAGCTTAATAACTAAAGGTTACTCTTAAATATTACATTGCACATTTATTTTTATGTCCACCTTGCAAAAGTGCTTACCAAGGAGGTGTTTGCCAGAAATCACTATTGATTCGAGAGCCCTTTGCTGCACTGTGGTATGTACTCTCATTAGGCCAGCATCTGCGATGTGAAGGACTCTTCTTGCACCAGGAACTACGTGAAAACGGCCAGGAAACTAGCGTGTTGATGACATCACGCTCTCACTCCTGCTTTTCCACTGTTGAGTGCAAACACCCTTGGCCTTTGCTTGTGGTGTTCTTGGGAACTCTGAGGCCACTGGGCAGTGCGGGGATGCTTATCAGCCTGAATTCTCTCAGCATTCCGCAGCTACCTTGCCTTCCTCATGCCACGCTCTCCTACTGTCCACAATTGCCGCTTGCTCTCTTACTGGTCACTGGGACTCTGGATGGAGGTGCGCATGCTTCAGCGCATTTAAAGCCAGCTGATACAGTGAAAGAAACTGTAAAGGGAGACAGACTTGGGTTCCACTCTGGACTCCGACCCTCACTAGCTGTGTGCCCTTGGGCTAGTGACTTCATGTCTCTGAGCCTCACTCTTCTGATCTACGAAATCAAGGTAACAAGAGCTCATTTACAGACATGGCAAGAGAATTAAATGAAAGAATGTGTCTGACAATTGGCACAATGCCTGGTACATAGTAGCCACTTGGCAAATATTACTCTTTACCTTTCTCTTAGCATGAAGCAATCCCCATGGCCCTCCAGGATCCCCCAGAGGCCCCAGGTTCTCTCTGCTCCCCTGACCCATTCACAGACTAAAGTGTGTACATGCCATCTGTCTTCTTCCCCTGACTCTGCTCAGGGCCTTCCTGCTAAGATCTCCCCTCTCAGTCATGACCCCCTCTTCCTCTTCTATCAGTATTCCAAGGGTTTACAGAAATTAAGAGCATCCCCTGTTCTCACAATGGTTGAGGACCCTTGGCCTGGCCCGTAGCATCCAGAGATTAATCTTTTCCTTTACCTGGAGCCCTCTTTAATGGGACCGATGCCTTTGGTATCTTGACAACTGGTTTAAGCCTGGCTTTAACCAGCAGATCCTTGATTCTAGCTGAGCTGGTAATGGAAGGGGGAGAGACACTAACTTACAGCTTCCACCAAACTCTGACCAAATGCCTCAAGGACTGGCCATAGCCAAGACCCAGCTTTAAGGCAGGCAGAGGCACTGGGCTTTATTTTACTCACTCCGCAACTCTATGAGCTTGAACTTGGCAAAGGCATGGCTAGTGACAATGTCAGCCTCATGAGACTTCATGGAGGGAAGAGCAGAACTTTTAGTAGCAGTTGTCAGTTTTCTGATGCCTAAGCTCGTGGAGCCCTGATGTTTACACTGCAGTCTGGGCTGCTTGTGCCTGAAAAACCTGAATGTCTCCAAGCTTCACAGAGCTTCACAGAGCTAGGAGGCAGCAAAAGAATCCTTTGACTTTACTGAATTCCTTGGCTGTGTCTACATAAGCATAAAGCAAGTGGTGGAAAGAAGAACCAGTCTAGTCAAATTAGCTCTTTGGAAGACAGTCCAGCTGGTTTAGGTCAGAACTAGAGGGACTTCCTCAGAGGTAGCTTTTTCGAAGCAACAGGCTAAAATATCATATATTCTTACAAAGCAGAGTGGTACATTGGAAGACAGATGGGTGTGGAACTACCTACCCGATCATGCAATGTGGTGATGAGTTGCCAAACCCCAAGTCACTTTGTTCTCCTATGTAGTATACTTACAGAATACTTTCCTGTAATAATTATCTGATCTCGTTGGCCTTTCTAACTACAATCTGTGTTACCAATTTCAGGAGATAAGGAAAGAAGCTGCTTTACCCTTCTTATCCTCAGTAACTTATTTTTGACATTCTGATTTCAGCAGAGAATGGAGCAAACAAGGCAGGGTACTATCTCTGTGCCCTCCAGCAAGTCCTTCCACCTCGCAGGCTCAGCTTCCTCATCACAGAACGTATGCAATCATATATGTTGACTAAATGGATGAATAAATGAATATAAATGGGGATAATAATAACACTGAGCTTATAGCAGTTTTGTGGAGAGTAAATGAGAAGCTCTGTGCATTTATGTTCCTGGCACACAGCAGCAAGAGATGCAGTAGGTGTCAGCTCCTTCTCTCTCCCCTGCACACACATAGCCCCACCACCTTCCAGGCAGCCCTGTTCAGATTGCTGTAGCAAATATTTCGTTTCAGGCTGTCTTCCTTCAGCACCTCTCGAGACTGCCTTCCATGCAGCTGCTGTGCGCATGCTGACGGCAGGTGACTCAGGGACAGTGTTAACAGGGTGATGGAAACCGCCACAAAATAAGTGGGTAGTCTGAAGGCAGAAATAACTACTGTGAGCGCGAGTGCCCATTGATCATTGTTCTCAGCAAGCTGAAAAGGTGCACTTTGGGGCTTCCCTGGTGGCGCAGTGGTTGAGAGTCCGCCCGCCGATGCGGGGGACACGGGTTCGTGCCCCGGTCCGGGAAGATCCCACATGCCACGGAGTGGCTGGGCCCGTGAGCCATGGCCGCTGAGCCTGCGCGTCCGGAGCCTGTGCTCCGCGACGGGAGAGGCCCGCGTCCCGCAAAAAAAAAAAAAAAAAAAAAAAAAGTGCACTTTGGCTCATTGGAAGTTTTGCTGAAACTAAATTTCTTAGAATATTTCAAGATTCTTAGTCATTTAGATACTTTGCCAAAGCAGAGAAATCCCAGCAGGAAACAAACCTGATAGTTTACACGCAGTACCTGAGCGCATGAACTAGGCTTCAGATTTCTTTGAGAGCTGATGCGTGCTCAGTGGTGTACGAAGGAAATGGGGGATATGGGGTTAGCTGCTGTCGCCACTGAAGACCCTCATGGCCCACCCCATGTCAATGAAATGTCGCTCTCTTTGTGGTCTCATCCTCCTGGCCTTAGCAGCTTTTTCTCGACATGCTTCTTTTTGACCCTTTCTATGTCATATCTGATATTTTTATCCTCTTCTTCCCTTTCCCTCTTGTGAACTCACTTCTTACAGGTTGTTGATTTTCCCCCTCTATCACATTGTCCATTCTCCTGTGCTGGACGTGGCCTTCAATTTGATCTGCCAGATTATCCCAGATATCTCATCAAATTTCAAGTTTGCAGCTAGAAAGGATATCATTCAAGAAAATAAAACTGCCCAAGAATTAGAGTTGCATTAAAACAAATGGGCTTCCTAGATAGATTGTGAGATCCCCTTCACAGGAGGTATGCAAGCAGTGGCTCACTGGCCCACTGATGTAGACATTAGAGGGAAGGTTTTAATATCTGATGGGTCTCAAGGATTCTGAGATTCTATAAACCTTAGCAAGACCAACCTTCTCATTTTACAAATGAAAAAATTAAAGTTAGAGGTTTAAGGAGATGCATTCAGTACATAAACAGGGATAAGAGCCCAGATTTCCTGACTTGTAGTCCAGGGCTTTTCTCACTATAACATACTGGTGTCCTAATCCCACATTTGGTCTCACTTACCCTGAAAAGTTCTCCTGGATTAGATGCATTTTGGCCTAAGTTGCACTCTACCTCAAGTATAACACCTTATCTTCCAAAAACATTTCACCACCACCATGACCCCCACTCACACTCCCATAACGTGAGGGAGGGGCATTGAAATTTTTATTAAGAAATGTCTTTGCGCCAAGCTATTGGATATACCATTGCCAATAAAAATAATCAAATTTGGAAGAGGTATCTAGGAAGTTAGGTTAATACCCTTCCCTTTCAGGTGCTGTCCATGCCTTCCTTCTTGGTTACTTATGGCTCCTTAGGCACAAAGACATAGCTGAACCTTTAGGTTGGCCCTGCTAAGTTCAGCATTACAGAGGATGAAGAAAACTAGAGTCTTGCCTTTGGGGAGCTGAGATTCTTGTTGGGAAGATAGCACACATGTGAGAAAAATACTCGAGGACAATTACAAGTAACATGGCAATAAGTATGCGACCATATGCTTCTAACTGAAACTGTAGGTAAGAGCTTAGGGTACATGAAGGGGAAAGATTAGGGCTATTTTTCCATCGATTTTTTTTCACAATAATTGCTCTACCATCATCATCATCAACAAACAACATTGATGTGTGCCTGCCCTGCTGGAGGGGGAAAAGAGGAGGCATTCATGTCAGGATGGAGGTCAAGGCCGCGCACGTATCAGGCAGCAAGTGCTTCAAGGCCAAGAATGTTCGGGTGCATAGATGGGCAGAGGAGGTGGTGAAAGCAGAGATCCCCAAGGGCCTGAAGAGAAAGGGAGGACTTTCCTGCAGAATGCTGGTCTCAAGCTGCTCCTTAAGGAATAGCTAGGAAACAGAGAAGTACAATGTGTGTCAGGTGAGAGAAACTATGGAGAAAGGTTTAGTTTACTATGAGGCTGTAGAAGATAAACCACAAAGGACACATTAAATAAGGAGTCTGTGCTTTTTATCCTATAGCCACTAGAATACAACTGAGGATTTTGAAAGGAAGAGGAGACGGGTAAACGTTACAAAAAGTCTTTTAGAAGGATTCATTTGACTTCCAGGTGTGGGCTGTTAGTTGTAGTGATAGTGGGGGATCTGATCACTTAGATGTGCATATGGAGTCAAAGCCTAGAGCTATGGATTTCAAGAAGAAATGGGTAAAACCAGAGCCCTTCTTTTGGTGAGAATATATATGGAAAACAATACACTACATTTGAAAAACAAAGATCAAAGGAAGTTGTTTACTTAAAATCAATAGGTAAGTCTTTAGTGATTTGGGGTATTTCACCTCTTCTTCCAGTTTCATGTTTTAAAGGGAATATAAGAACAAGGTGAATATTGATTTCTTCTTTTAATTATGCATGAGTAAAAGTATCTTATATTACTGTGAATATCTTTTCTTTTTTAAACCTAAATATACCTAAAATACTACTTATTGCTAAATTAACAATTCAGCAACATTAAAGTGAATATTTAAAAATAAGCCCTTGTTCCTGATAGTACAACCCTTTTTCTTTCCCATATTCCCTTCCAGACTTAATCCTTATATATAATTTATTTCACATGATTGTCATTACAGTTATTTATGTAACTGTCATTAAAACCTACATATTAAATGAATGTGTTTTAATTGAAAACTCACAAGAATAAACCAAAATGTTACAGAGTTTAAAATAAAATGCTGTGTTGACACAATTTTGTTATGATTCCCCAACTTCTCTCTAAACTACACCTAAAGTCATGCAAGATGTTAAAAGGCCCACTCATATTTAAGAACCTGAGACTTGGCATCCCAAGAACATACAGTGTTGATATTTTGAGGATCATTTTACTTTTCATAAAGATATAAAATGGGCTTTAAGATCTGGAGCTAATAGTGGCAATACTTATTTAATTTTTCCAATAATAACAGCAGTTGCATCTTTTGTATGTCTATCAATTGCCAGGCACAGGTGCTAAGCAATTTACATACTTTAATGATCTCACTAATTCCTTACAGCATCCTAATGGGGTAGGTATTATCCTCATTTTACATGAATGGAAACTGATGCTAGAAAGATTAGTGACTGAGACAAGATCACAAAGTTCAAAATAGCAAAGGGGGATTTCAGATTTAAGTTGGCCTCATTCCTGTGTCTGAACTTTTAACCGGCTCTCAAGATAATATTTTCAATTTTAACAGGAAAGGAGCAATTTTTGTTCCTCTTATTTAGTGCCTCAGTCCCAGCTCCCATGTAACTTTTTGTTTCAGCAGTAGCAACGCTACGAAATCCTTGATCAGAGCCGTAAGCGGAGTGTGACCAACCCTGTGGCTGACACTAAAGGCATGAATCCCAGGGGAAGTGGGCACATTGAGAAACTGCCCTGACCAAGCCTTTGGAGGATTCTACCTAGTAGGAAATTGCTTCTTCCTCCAATGATATGGAGCCCAGTTTCTGAGCTGCTAGGAATCACTTACATAATCCATGTGTTCTCATATTTCCATATTGTAATACCTGTACGAGTTAGGAGATGGGGTAGGTATGTGAGTAAGCACAAATCCATCCCGTTAGTCTTTTGACAAATATTCTTTGAGTACCTACTCTATGTCTGCCATCATATTTGATCAACTCTTGTCACTCTCATTTGTGTTTGCACAAATGTCTTCTGTTTCTTTTATTGGAGCTTCAGTTAATCCTTTCATCTTACTTTTTGCTTATTTTTCTCTGCTGTATATTTGAGGAAACAGAAACTTCCGTGGTAGTTTCTTGCAGGCAGTCCGGGCTAGCCATGCCAGGCACCCTCTGGTCACTTTCCTGATGGAGTACTGCCTGAGGAAAAGTCTTCCGAACACTCACTATTAGTGCTTTTGGCGGGGCAGGGGCCAGGTCCAGCCTCCTGGGCATGCAACCCATGTAGTCAGAGGGCTGTGCTTAGAAGGGCCCCAGACTTGGTTGAATGCTCTGCTGTTGCTGTCTTGAAATGCTTAATGATTTTTGAACAAGGAGCCCTGCATTTTCATTTTGCACTTGGCCTCACAAATTATGCAGCTGGTTCTGGATGGGGCCGTGGCGCACTGAAGCCAAAGGGAGCTGTGCTCACATACACAATCCTTCCCAGCCTCGCCTAGATCCCCTTATTGGATTGCAGGTCGATGTGAAGGTGCATGGCCAATTCACCTCACTAAATGGTAGTCTGCTCTCCAATAACCAGGGTTAAACATCTTTCAGTTATATTTTGAAAATTGCTCTGCAGTCAGACATCCTCTAGGTACAGAATGGTAGAGCCAGAAAAGTGGCTTACACTTAGCTCTACCACTTGCAAGACGATCTTAGTCACTTAATGTCTTGGGGCCTCAATTTTCTATCTGTAAAATGGAAATAACAGGGTCTGCCTTACAGACAGGGTGTTTGTGAGACAAATAAGATAATGTATTTTAATATCATTGAGTGCTACTCAAGCTTTGAGATCAGTATAATCGTTTATTCTTTCCAAGGAATATGTACAATGGCTTAGAAGTTTTTCTACTTAACAGAATAAGCAGAAGTGATTATTTTAAGAAATAACTGTAGGAGTTAGGAAATCCACAAAGAAATAGATCAAAGGAAACATAAAACTTTGCAGAGAATACATGACATTTCTGGTGTTAGAAACTACCAAAGTGATTAAATAACCACCATGATATTTTTAAGTTCTTGTTGCAGTTCTCATTATTTTAAATAACAGTTAAGATCTCAGGAGCATCATTTCACAGCTACAAATCTATTGTCTTTCTGCACATTAGCCTAACACTTCAAAAAGTAGAACTGGAAATATTTGGGAAGAATTTGCGACTATGTGTCTAACTTCCAAATCCCTGTACTCATCTTTCTCCTGTCCTTCTATTTGTTGACAGCTGATATTAAATTCTTGTTGTGGTTGTTTTTAAAAAAGAAAGAAAAATGTTTAAAATAGTATTTCTCTTGGTAGTGTATATATGTCCATGCCACTCTCTCACTTTGTTCCTTCCCCCTCCCCGTGTCCTCAGATCCATTCTCTACGTCTGTGTCTTTATTCCTGTCCTGCCCCTAGGTTCTTCAGAACCTTGTTTTTTTGTTTTTCTCTTAGGTTCCATATATATGTGTTAGCATACGGTATTTGTTTTTCTCTTCCTGACTTACTTCACTCTGTATGACAGACTCTAGGTCCATCCACCTCACTCCAAACAACTCAATTTCATTTCTTTTTATGGCTGAGTAATATTCCCTTGTATATATGTGCCACATCTTCTTTATCCATTCATCTGTCGATGGACACTTAGGTTGCTTCCATGTCCTGGCTATTGTAAATACAGCTGCAATGAACACTGTGGTACATGACTCTTTTGAATTATGGTTTTCTCAGGGTATATGCCCAGTAGTGGGATTGCTGGGTTGTATGGTAGTTCTATTTGTAGTTTTCTAAGGAACCTCCATACTGTTCTCCATAGTGGCTGTATCAATTTACATTCCCACCAACAGTGCAAGAGGCTTCCCTTTTCTCCACACCTTCTCCAGGATTTATTGTTTGTAGATTTTTTGATGATGGCCATTCTGACTGGTGAGGTGATACCTCACTGTCGTTTTGATTTGCATTTCTCTGATGATTAGTGATGTTGAGCATCCTTTCATGTGTTTGTTGGCAATCTGTATATCTTCTTCGGAGAAATGTCTATTTAGGTTTTCATACACTACCAAATGTAAAATAGATAGCTAGTAGGAAGCAGCCACATAGCACAGAGAGATCAGCTTGGTGCTTTGTGACCACCTGGAGGGGTGGGATAGGGAGGGTGGGAGAGAGACGCAAGAGGGAGGAGGTATGGGGATATATGTATATGTATAGCTGATTCACTTTGTTATGCAGCAGAAACTATCACACCATTGTAAAGCAATTATACTCCAATAAAGATGTTAAAAATAAAATAAAATAAAATAGTATTTCTCCTGTGTGTCAGAAGATGCTGTTAATTTATTACCTCCCCTCCCTTTCCACCCAGCTATAGGCAGTTACCCTGGTATAACTTTTATTAAAAGTTTTTTTTTAAACCGGGGTAAACTATACCCACCAGAACCGCCAGTCTTCTGTCTTGTTAGCTAGTATGAGGTGAAGAGCCTAGCCATTTTTGAAG
Source organism: Lipotes vexillifer (assembly GCF_000442215.2). NCBI lineage: Eukaryota > Metazoa > Chordata > Mammalia > Artiodactyla > Lipotidae > Lipotes > Lipotes vexillifer. Next base: position 2,345,853 of record NW_006779031.1, on the reverse strand, counting down.
GTTGTGCTCTTTTTTTTAAATTTATTTTTTCTAAAGTTTAGTTGTTTTATTGACACAATGTTGTGTTAGTTTCTGTTGTACAGCAAAGTGATTCAGTTATATATGTGTGTGTGTGTGTGTGTTTATATACATATACATATATTTTTATATATATGTGTGTATATGTATTCTTTTTCATATTCTTTTCCATTATGGTTTATCACAGGGTATTGAATATAGTTCCCTGTGTTATGCAGTAGGGCCTTGTTGTTTATCCATTCCATATATAATAGCTTCCATCTGCTAACCCCAACTTCCCACTCCATCCCTTCCCCACCTCCCTCCCCCTTGGCAACCACAAGTCTGTTCTCTATGTCTGTGAGTTTCTTTCTGTTTCATAGTTAGGTTCGTTTGTGTCAATATTTTAGATTCCACATATAAGTGATATCATATGGTATTTGTCTTTCTGTTTCTGACTTAGTATGATAATCTCTAGGTCCATCCATGTTGCTGCAAATGGCATTTCGTTCTTTTTTATGTCTGAGTAGTATTCCATTGTGTGTGTGTGTGTGTGTGTGTGTGTGTGTGTGTGTGTGTGTACCACATTTGAAGGACGTGCTCGTAAATAAGCTTTCTCTTATCCTCCATGGCTGTTCTGACAGTTTTCTGGAAAGTTGGCTCATCCACTGATTTATCTAGTGAGTTCATTTGCTACATTTCCAGAGTAAAATGCATAATGTGCATTTCTGATTTACAAGCTGTGCTTTGTATCTATTTCTTCCAATCTAGAATTTGCTTCTTGGTTAAAAGCATCATATTTCCAAGTTAGCAGAGAAATAGATGGAGCATATGCTGCTCCAGAAATTTAGGGAGGGGCTATCTCACAACCACTGCTAGGGCTGTTTCATTCCCAATCAGCTCATTCTAGAGGTGGTCAGCCTTGCCTAATTTGTGCATAAATGATCCCAACACCCAAGCAGTACATACCATTTGGCCATTAAGATGGTCAAAAGCATCGATCAACCATTTGTGGTTCTGTTTTGCTTATCATATACACATGGCTTCACAGCGTAAAATGTGAAGTTAAAAAGTAATTTTACAGTTCCTTATATTTCATTTCATTTTGTCATATCACCAAGAGCCATTCATAAAAGAATCTTCATATTCCTATGTCTTAGCCCCTGGTCTTACACAGATCCTGCCTTAGCACTTCGGCTATTTAAAAAAAAATAGGCAATAACCCTCCTGGATTAGTGTCCTCTGAGGTGTTTCACTAGATTTGTCAAACTCGCCTTCCCCGTAATACTGCGAGGCTGATAGGTTGGAGGACTTTGGAAGGTGCATATGTGTACAGCCTTAAGCAAAATATACCCTCATTCAGAATATTAATGACAAAAGGGAAACAAAATGGAATGATTCCATTTGCCTTCAAGCCAGCAAAGGGACTTTGTTTCTGACCTATGCTCAAGCCCTTGAAATCAAGGCTGCTAATGACAGTGGGACCAGAATTGTGTAAGGTGCTCACAGAGAAGATGCCGCCCACCCAGCCCAGGAGGCTGGCTGCCCAACGTCAAGGACAGAGCAGGTTATGGCTGAAGTACGGGCTCTACCAGTGGCCACTTGGGCCCAAGGCAAGCTGCTTCTCCTCTCCAGGCTCCTTTTTCTGCAGCTGTAAAAGGGGAGTGTTGGGGTCCTCAGAATAAGTGGGTTTTGATAGGGAGATGACAGATAAGAGACTGTAGAGCTTCGTGACAAAGAGCATATGGGCTATGTAGCCAGGCTGCCTGGCTCTGCCGTTTCGGAGTTGAGTGGCCTCAGGGAAATTGCTTAAACACTCTGTGCCTTCAGCTTCTTCCTCCAGAGTGAACAGGAAGTTACAGTGCTTACTGCACAGCACTGTTAGAAGAGTGAAATGAACTCATACAGGGAAAGACCTTAGCACACAGGACCTGGCACACGGCAAATGCTCAATAAATTGTCGCTACTATTATTGGTGGTGGTCTGCAAGCTCAGAAAGATCCAGAATTTCTGATTAAGATAATGTCTGGTTCCGGAGTCCCAGAAAGCCCAAAATATCAGGCACCCCCCTCCCAGTGGCCCTCAGCCGCCCCCTGCTGAATACTAAGTCACTCTCCGCTTCACCTAGCTGAGCCATCGGTGACTGGAAGGTTCCCCCTCCCTGCCCCCATCAGCACACGCACCACATACACCCTAACGCCCCCATCCCTTCACAGTGCTTTAGCCAAACCGAAAGGACATCCACAGGCACCCAGCACACGCAGGTCCAGCATATCACACTTCCACACGCACACATCATTCAGAGCATGCTCTCACATACACACACATACACAAAGTCTCTCTCTCTTGCTTGTTCCAGGACCACTAAATGCAATCACGACATTTACAACACGTAGACTTAGGATAGTGGCCCGAGCCTACGGTGTGCCCCAGGAGGCCGCCTCCCTCACAGCACTCTGCACCTCGCCTCTGTTAACAGAAGCTGTGCGCTCTGGCTGGGCTTGCACTGCCCCTGTGCAGCTGGCTGCAGAGCGCACGACCGCGCCTCGCATTCACTGACCGACTGAGACCGTCGTTGCCTGAAGTTCAAAGCCCTTCTCTTTCCAGCTCTGTATGGGCCCCAAATAACAGAAAGAGTCCCTTCCTGCATCACAATCACTGCCATAATTGCTGATTCAGAGGTCAGTGCAAAACTACAGCAAGAAACACCAGTGATCTATTCTCTTTCCTGAGCCTCTCCGCTGCTTCTGTGACCTGTAAGTTGTTCTAACAAACAGATCATGTTCTTCCATAGTTTAAGGTCCGGGTACTAATTATTGGGCCTGAAGAACATAGCATGTTTGGAGCTCTCACTTATTTGGTTAGCTTGAATTCTCTGCAACACTGGTTCAGGGGTCAGGGTCAGTTACTGAGAACGGTGGGAAGCAGGAAAAGCTGCTAGTGATGGAAATTCAATTTAAGCAAATGAGTTCCCCCTATTCCAGCTGCCACCTTACACAGTGACCATCCCTTCAAGGTTATCGAACCTCTATGGAGCACCCTCTAGCCTCAGATTTCCTTTCACTCTGTTAAAACGCTTTCTCTCCACTGCCCTGTCAGTTGGTGCACTAGAGCAGCAATGCGGGTGTCAACGTGCTACAGGAAAAGTATCAGGCTCCAGTAGACCACAGTCCTGCTGGGAGACCTTGTGCCAGACATGTCTCCACTTCTCCCTGGGTAGCAGTTCCTCCGTTGGCTACGTAAAGGTTATAGGCCATGTTCTTGAACTTCCTCTTTGGTGAACTGTCTGAGATTATCATTTGAGCTGTGCTCACTTATTTCTAAGACCATACAAGGTTATGTCCTAAATTTGAAAAGTACCCCTGACCTAGGAGCTGCCCCTGTACCTGTAGTCATTCCCTGAACTCCACAGGGTTCACTGATCAGGGCACTGAGTGAGGGAGTGGGGCGTAAAAGCCTTTACCACTTATAATTCTAAAGCCGCTCTGAAGAAATCAGATCTCAACTTCCACAACCAAAGACACCTGAAGGCAGAAGCCAGGACTAAAAAGCCCAAGAGCCAGCACGGTGGGGAGGAAAGGGGGTTGTTCTTGCGGTCAGAGGACCCAGCTTCTGGTCCTGCTTTGCCACCCATCTGCTGGGTGACCCATTTATGTCTCCTCTCAGGACGCTTATTTTTCCTTTTTAAAGAGAGTTGGACTAAATGGTCTCTAAGGTCTCTTCCAATTTTGAGATCTGTTTTTTCTCCTAACGCTTTTACATAGAATGTAACCCATTCTAGAGTTACACACTCTGTCCCCAGTCCTGGGCCAGTGTTTGGTTGCTAGGGGAAACAGGCAAGCAGACGTGTATGACAATCCTTCCTGCCCTCACCAGTCACCAAGGGCACATCCGTCCTCCTGACAGTGTCAGCAGGGTCACCTTTGTGTCTGGACAACAGCATATTCACATTATTTCTTGATTGAATAAGAGCACCATTGACTACCTGACAGACGAAAAGGCAGTGGGTCCTGCATGACTGCATATGCGCTCCCACTGTCAAGGAAACCATTTGATCATGTGAGCTGATAGATGTGGAGGGGCTGTGTAAAATATAAAGTATGGTGGAAACGAGAGCTGTTATGAAATTAGTAAAACACTTATCCAGTGTTCCACTGTGGCTAGTTCTTGCCATTTTTGTTGAAATAGGTAATTGATCTCAGCATCTACGTAACCACAGGAAGATTACCCAGCATGTTGTTTTTATAAGCTCCTTCTTACCTAAGTGAAAGAAAAAAAAAATTATCTAGCCTTTTTATTCCTGGGGCACTGAATTCAATCTTAGTCAAGGTTTTCGAACTTCCTTAATAAGAAAATGCCAGCTTTTCTAGCCTGTAATCTGGTTATCTAATATCTTGCTAAAGTGATTAAAACTGATTAAAATGAGGAGGGAACACTCTTTTAAAAAAAGAAAGGAAAAAGAAAATGGTTGGATTTCTATGCCTTAGGTTACACTTAAGGAAAGATTGAATTAACTTGATCTTGACTGAATAAAGGACACTCTAAACAATTCTAAATTCATTCCAGGTCTGAACATTGTTTTCTGGAATGCTTCCGCACAAAATGTCACTGTCACTTTTATTTCATAAGCACAGTTATCTTTTAATACATAGATAATGTACTTTATAGAGGCTCTTTAAGAGCATTCACACATGCATAGATATTTATTTACAACTGTTTTTGCCAAACCAAAATAGAAAAGGCTTAGTTGACTTTCAAGCACTTGCATTTTCCAATTTGAAGACGAGAATTGACTGCAGAGTGCCTCATTTACATAACCAAGAGGTGGCAGTGTTACATCCATTATGTATTCACTGCACCAAGTATCATTTAAGGATAAAAAAGTGCAATGTGTAAATAAAAATATGTAACAAATATTTCTGTCCTTTTTAAATGGCTGCTTCAGTGATAGCCACTAAAAACATTCATTAAAGTGTGATGTTTCCTTGTAAACAGCAATTCCCCCTCTCCCCCCAGAGAATCAAAGCTAGGAACCACAATTTATTACCACCAGTGAGTTTATTGCAGCTCTGGGAATCCATACACATCCCCTTCAGTAATCACTTGTTTTCTGGTAAAACATTCACCTCCCTCCCAAATATAGATAAAAATCAACGTAAAAAAACAATCACAAGATTCCCCAAAGTAAAAACTTCTATGTAAAAAGCAATTTAGAAAAAAAAGTCAAAGAGTTGAATACAAACAGCATCCTACACACTGATTATTATCACAGAAAAGTAACTATTTGAAATCAAACCCTTTTGGTGACCTCCCAAGATTGTTTTGAGCATCTGCTAAATTATGCCTTGTGACTTGGGTTACAGTCCAATTAAATTTTACCTAAGCTACCTGAATCTGTTCTGTTTTATTTTGGGTTTTCTATTTCCAACCAGTCTAGGAGATTGAAAAACAATAACAGCAAAAGCAAGGAACATTTAAAAACTGGAACTGTTGGGCCACCAGTTTCCTGTAAAACTACTCTTGGTGAAAATCAATACCATAAATGTATCTGAGCAGTCAGGAATGGATATTTGGAATAGAAGTTCTTAGAAAAGTAGTTCAAATAGAAACTGAGTACTTTACATCTGGCCTTATAGAAAGTTAGGCAGCTCAAACTTTCTGTCACTCATGGGAAAATACATTATTTATTTATTTATTGGCCGCACCTAGCGGCATGTGGGATCTTAGTTCCCTGACCGGGAATCGAGCCCGTGCCCTGTGCATTGGAAGCGTGGACTCTCAGTCACTGGACCGCCAGGGAAGTCCCCCAAAATATGTTATTTTAAACCATGAACTACATAATGCAACATCTCTAAATGAACACCATCCCCTAGAACTAAACCATTTGAATATTTGGAAATATTTTTATGTTATTTAGATACTTCCACTACCTATTAGCCCACATCCAGAGTGTTTGTTGCACAGGTTCTAAAAGTTACCTAAAAACAAGTAAAGGGCATTTAGAACATTAGTATCTGACACATACCAAAATATTATGAGCTTTCAATTTCTAAAAGAAATATTCTATGGAAGAGTCATGAGATTGGCAGTTCTGACTGATTGTGGGCATTTGAATATTTTAGATCTGTCCTTTTTATTTCTTCTTCTGTATTTCATTTTAAGTCAGAAATTGTGGTTGCGATGGAGAGTACTGAATATTTTTTTTAAAGACGGCACAAACAGCAAACATTCAATGTATAGACTGAGAACCTAGTCTGGGAAAATTCGATCTATGGACAGGGTTCAAAGAGCATATTACGTAGTGAGGATTATGTAGTAGGATGGTAGAGAGGAGTAGTATTGTGCCAATGGCCACATGAGTGGATCACATACTCCCTTCCAGTAACTTCAAAGTGGGCAAGGGTTTCAATTTCTGAAAAGGGCTGGGGGAGTTAATTTAATTCTTACAGTCGCCCCTAAGAAATCTTCCAGTTTCATCACTTTGTGGAATAATTTCTAGTCTCAATTTCATTCTTAATCAAATTTGATGCATTATGTTATTTCCTCCAACATGAAAATAACAGTGTATTTTAATGTTTTAATTGAATTTATATTCTCATCCTGTGTATGAATTCTGTGGTTGTGTCATGATATTTGATGTCTCATCAATCAGGGACTGATGAGACTATCACCTTCCTCTGTATACAGATACTCCTGTCATGCACTGAGATTCTCCCCACCTACCCACCATGCCTCTATTTTTCCTCCTCACTAAGAGATTTCTTATTCTGAGGAAAGATATAGGTTGGTCAAGAAAAGGAGGAATAAACAAGAATAATATCAACATTTATTCATTTGTTTACAGCATGTCAGGTACTCTGCTAAGAGCTTTACACTGATTATTCTACATGATCCTCACAAGGCCGTTTCAGGTAGATACGATTATTATCCCGATTTGAAAAATGAGAACACTGAGACTCAGAGATGCGAACTGACTTGCCTAAAGTCACACGGCTGGTAAATGCCAAAGATACAACACAGTGCCACTTAAAGGAGGCACCGCCACCATCCGTTTACTGAATTGCATTATGTGCCGGGCACCATGCTAAGCATTTTACAAGCATCAGTTCGTTTAATCCTCACAAACTTTATGAAGCAGGGGCTATAACATCATCTCTACTTTATAGATAAGCAAATGGAGACACAAAAGTTATGTAACCTGCATAAGGGCAAATATCCTGTAACCTGGGATTCAAGCCCAGCTCTCTCTTGACTCCAAAACTCTTTAATGTCCTGCTCTAAAGTAGACAGAACTGAAGGTGAAGGTGGGCTCCAAGGATGACTCACCTTATGAAAGCACATTCAAATGATCCTGGAGCTGTCCAAAGATGTGAAATTCGACTTTATGCTTCTGGTTGGTAACTCCCCTTCAAAAGTAGAGCCAGGGGCTCTCTCTCTGCACACAAACTCACATCTCCCTTTCTCTCAACACAGTGTTTGGGTCTGTCCCGTAAGTAGGAGTCAATCCAGAAAGAAACGTGCTGATATCAACCTTCTGACTCAGAAAAAAAATCTTTTTTTTTTTTAAATTAAAAAAAAAATTTAGGGGGGCTGCATTGTGTCTTCCTTGCTGCGCGCAGGCTTTCTCTAGTTGCAGAGAGCAGGGGCTACTCTTCGTTGCAGTGTACAGGCTTCTCATTGCGGTGGTTTCTCTCGTTGCGGAGCACAGGCTGTAGGCGCTCAGGCTTCAGTAGTTGCAGCATGCAGGCTCAGTAGTTGTGGCTCACAGGCTCTAGAACGCAGGCTCAGTAGTTGTGGCGCACAGGCTCAGTAGTTGTGGCCCGCGGGCTCTAGAGCACAGCCTTAGTAGTTGTGGCCCGTGGGCTTAGTTGCTCCGAGGCATGTGGGATCTTCCCAGACCAGGGCTTGAACCTGTGTCCCGTGCATTGGCAGGCAGATTCTTAACCACTGTGCCACCACAGAAGTCCCCAGAAAAAAATCTTAATTGACCAGTTTCATCAAAAGAGTTGAAGATCTTGCCCATATAGATACCACTTACAGATGCAAGTGATTCCTTGCCAACACTTATACCACCAAAGCATCATGGATGGAACAGATCCCTTTGGATTTCACAGATCCTTTAAAGAGTGGTGCTGGTTGAAGAGGGAGGGGACTCTGGCCCTGAATATTTGCATTTGAAGGGACAAATCATTGAACAATAAGGTGTAAGAGATCCAAAGAAATGAATTAGAAATGGTAGAATTTCGTACACATTTGATGGACTACAGTGCAAACCTAGGACTCCAGAGCATTCTTATTCTCAGAAAAAAAGCTTCTTGGCACTAATGCACCAGGAAGCAGAGCTATCTACAAAAGACCACAATTTTTTAAAAAAACTTTCTTTTACTTTGTACCAAAGAAATGATTTCTATCTTAGTCTCCAAAGATTAAAAAAGCTCATGTGCAAAGATAGAGACATCTATGTCTTGAATTATTAAAGTTGTCAGTCCCTATTTTTAAAAAGTTAAATTAATGTGCAGTCCTGGATGTCTGAGCCTCACTTCCATTTGCAGGAGGCAGCAGGAAGGATGCTGGATCCCCCTCTCCATTTCTTTGTTAAGTAATGAATAATCTGAAAAGATGAGTTATTTGTAACCAACCCATCCACTTAAAAAAAGGGGGCATGTCTAAGAGAAATCCAGTCATCATCAGTTGAAGTTTGGGCTCAGTGGCAGGCTTGTCTTTGGAAAGCTAAGTATTAAATCTTATCTGTTGGTTTGTGCATCAGAAATTTATTGCAGGCTAGTCCACTGGGCTTTGCCTTGTGCGATGCAGTATGTTCCTGGTATATATCATGAAAGAGCTTGGTGGTACTCTCTTACATCAGAAGTTTTCTATTTAAGCATTGTGCATAAATATGGGTAATTTCAACCAGAGTAAATACCATGAAGATGTAACTTCAAGTCAAAGCTCTGTCTCTCTGACCTTGCACAAATTACTTAACCTTTCATGCTTTAGTTTTCTCTTGTGTAAAATATGATGTTTGATGCATTCATCCCACGGGTGTTTTCGGTATCTATTGTATGCTCAGCACTAAGGTTGTCATGGTAAACAAGACAAACCCCTTGCCTTCACATTGGTTGTAGTCTAAGTGGAGAGACATCCAATAAATGTATAAACAAATAATATAATGTATAATTTCACAGAGTAGTATGTTCTGTGAGAAATAAAGCAGAATAAAGGAATGGAGGAGGATGGGTAGGATGGATGGACTGTCTTTTTGGTAGAATATTTCACAAAAGCTTCTTTGAAGTAGAGACTTCTGAGCAGAGACCTGAATGAAAGAAAGAATCCAGACATGCAAAAATTTAGGGGAAGAGCTTTCCAGGCAGAAAGAGACAGCACAAAAACTCTAAGGCAAGTTGCTTAATATGTTGGAGGTACCGGCTGGAACACAGGAAAGAAAATTGAGAGCAGTAGGAGATATGGCAAGATCATAGAGAGCTTTCTAGGCCATCGTGACTTTGGGTTTTATTCGAAGTGTGACGGGCAGTTACTGGGAGTTTAAGCAAGGAAGTGACTTGATCTGACTTACATTTTTAAAAAGAGAATTCTGTCTGCTCTGCAGAGAATAGACTATAAGGGGGCAAGGCTGGAAACATAGAGCACTTGGAAACTATTAGAATAATCCAGGCCAGAAATGATAGTGGCTTAGCTCCTGATTGTCTTGAGCAGAGGTGGTGAGAAATGGTCAGATGTGGGACATTATCTTGGAGGCAGAGCCAACAGAATTTCTTCATAGATTAGGTTTGATCTGTGAGGGCAAGAGAGGTGCCAAGGATGATTCTGAAGTTTTAGGCCTGATCAACTGAAAAGTTCAAATTGATATCAGCTGGGATAGGGAAGACTGAGGGGACGGTTTGGGGCCTTCATAAGTTCTTATGGACGTGTGAAGTCTGACACTCCTATGAGATACTTAAGTGGATATGTCGAGTCAGCTATTGAATATATGTGTCTGGAACTTAGAGAGTGCTTAGATATGGAGAGAAAGACTTGGGAATGTTGATGGTTTTTGAAGCCATGAAAATGGAAAATCACCCCCTAAAGAAGAAAGTGTACATGAAAAAGAGAAGAGGTCCAACGGCTGAACCTGGGTCAGCCGTACATTAACAGATCAAGTAGATCAAATGGAATCAACAAAGGAAACTGAGAAGGAACAGCTAGTGAGGTAGGAGGAGAAATAAGAGAGTGGTACTTCAGAAGGAAATGTTTCAAGGCAGGAGGAAAGTGATAAATCGTATCAAATTTTGCTGAGAGATAAGTAAAATGATAACTGATAAAATGATAACCAAATCTAGCCACAGGGAGGTTACTGAGAAATATAATAGTGGTGGTTGCTGAAGAATGTTTTGTGAAAGCCTGTTGGAGTTGGTTGAGGAGACAATGGAAGGCGAAGGAGAGGCAATGAGTATAGACAACTATGTATTTTTAGGAATCTTGCTATGAATAGGAGCAGAGAAATGATGTACTGACAATGCTGATCTTACCTGATTATAATGAAGTTGCTTTGCAAACTTAAAATTTATATACAAATAATACAAATAATTAGGCTATGATAAAAGGGAATTACTTCCTAATATCCATAACTAGCAAATTCACTTTATGTGTTTCTATGTATTCATGCTTTGTAAAGGTTTCTTAATTATTTTTTTATGTTTTGTCAGATGCTTGTTTTTTTATTTTTTAAATAAATTTATTTATTTTATTTATTTATTTTTGGCTGGGTTGGGTCTTCGTTACCGCGTGCTGGCTTTCTCTAGTTGCAGTGAGCGGGGGCTACTCTTCGTTGTGGTGCGCAGGCTTCTCATTGCAGTGGCTTCTTTCGTTGCAGAGCACGGGCTCTAGGCGCGCAGGCTTCAGTAGTTTCAGCACGCAAGCTCAGTAGTTGTGGCACACAGGCTTAGATGCTCCGCGGCATGTGGGATCTTCCCAGACCAGGGCTCGAACCCGTGTCCCCTGCACTGGCAGGCAGATTCTTAACCACTGCACCACCAGGGAAGTCCAAAGGCTTATAAATATTTTTAATTGGCCACCTCCATGTTTATTTTAAGCACATGACAGTTTTGACTGAGTCAGGCACCTCTTGATATGAAACACAAACCTTTTGCCATATGCTCATTGGCATTGCGGATGCCTTTGTTCACTGAGAGACAGAATCTAAGAGAATGTCTATAATTTTCCCATCAGCCTATATCCCCTGACACATATACTACCCAGAGGGATTACACTTTCTCTTCAGTCTTCAATAGAAGCATAAGATCTGTGAGGAAAATAAAGCCGGATGAGTCAAAGTCCTGGAGAGTGGCTTGAGGTCAGTGTCAGTTATGGAAAGAGATGCATCAGATTAAAGAATGAAACATATCTTGATTTCTTTTTTTTTTTTTCAATAAGACAATTGTGGAAAGGAAAAGGAAATAAAACTTGTATTGAAATGAAACTTTCAAAAAGACTTTGAGGGATAGACATGTGATTGTCATTTTTTTTTCATTCCACGTTATTTAAGGATTTCTTTAGAAGCTGATCCCATTCAGTTAAAAAATGGAGATGGAGGAGAAGATTACGCCAGTAAGTGGCTGACAGTATTAATTAGTTCTGGAAGTTCTGGCTATCGCCAAGATTCTCTGTATTCTCAAATGATATTTAGAGTAAAAGAGAAACAGAATTTGACCTAAGGCAAAGTAAATATTGACTGCCATCTCAAGGGTTTATCTGGCAGGCATGGTAAAAGCAAGCGATGGCCAGTGTGCCAAAGAGAGAAAGGGCTCCAGTTACCAGGTACAGAGTCTGTAATCATCACCCACGGACATTTAGGTCAGGAAAGGGAGCTCTCAGCTTGGAAAACAACCTACAGTGTGGATTTTAGCCTACATACACTCACATGCGTGCACACACACACACATGCACATAACCTTTATGCAGCCTAACAGCTAAAGACCAACTCCAGATAATGTTCTTCATGGAGAGAGCAGTCAGCAGATGCATAAACTCTGTTTGTTGACATATTTATTCCCAGGGCTGATGGTGTTAATTTCCAAAAACTCTTGCCTCGATGAGAGCTAGTGGGGAGGAAAAGGAAACAAACTCTGTGGCATTGTATAATTATATCCACAGTTAACATTTTCTTTTTGTTTCTCATCAAGATGCAAGGCTTACCCTATATCACTGTGCACTGACAGCTCTAATAGTAGAAAATATAAAGCAAACAATTAGCCTTGGGGAAAAGATAAACTAATGCACAATTCATGAATTTGCTACTCATTCATACCTGCTGTGATTCAAACAGAGTTGAGGAAATATAACAGTGAGTGATTTTGAACAATTTTGACTTACGCTTCTGAAAAAACACTTGGTGTTGGGATTATTTAAAATGTGACTTCTTCTTATGGATTACATGCAGAATACTCTTTCTCTGAGAGAGATTGTTTCATAACATAATTTGGTACAACCTTCCTAAGGAAGCCACGGATGAGAATCAGGGCAGCTTTATTACTGACCGCATAGCACCCTTTGATGGCATATGGTTTCACAGATACGGGTTCCATCTGCAGTAGTCAGAACTCTAGGTAGATTCCAACCCAAGCCAGCTTATGCAAACTGAGAAGTTACTGGTTTAGGTTACCAAGTATAGAAGAAGGAGGGGTATAGCTGGTTGTCAACAATAACTGGAGCCAGGAACTTCCCTGCCCCGTAACGAAGCTCTTTTTCTCCATTGTCAGTTTCTATATCAGTTTTATTCTTTCAGGTTAGCTTTAAAAATACTAGGGAAGAGAGACCTTCAAGATGGCAGAGGAGTAGGACGTGGAGATCACCTTCCTCCCCACAGATACACCAGAAATACATCTACACGTGGAACAACTCCTACAGAACACCTGCTGAA
>NW_006779031.1:2325644-2332923 GCF_000442215.2 Lipotes vexillifer | reverse complement strand
GGGAGGGAGCTGTGAAGGAGGAAAGGTTTCCACACACTAGAAGCCCCTTCGCGGGCGGAGACTGCGGGTGGCGGAGGGGGAAGCTTCGGAGCCACAGAGGAGAGCGCAGCCACAGGGGTGCGGAGGGCAAAGCGGAGAGATTCCCGCATAGAGGATCGGTGCCGACCGGCACTCACCAGCCCGAGAGGCTTGTCTGCTCACCTGCCGGGGCGGCCGGGGCTGGGAGCTGAGGCTCACACTTCGGTCGGAGCGCAGGGAGAGGACTGGGGTTGGCGGCGTGAACACAGCCTGCCGGGGGTTGGTGCACCACGGCTGGCCGGGTGGGAGTCCGGGAAAAGTCTGGAGCTGCCGACGAGGCAAGAGACCATTGTGTTGGGATGCGCGAGGACAGGGGACGCAGAGCACTGCCTAAAGGAGCTCCAGAGATGGGCATGAGACGCTAAGGCTGCTGCTGCCGCGACCAAAAAGCCTGTGTGCGAGCGCAGGTCACTCTGCAAACCTCCCTTCCGGGGAGCCTGTGCAGCCCGCCACTGCCAGGGTCCCGTGATCCAGGGACAACTTCTCCGGGAGAAAGCACGGCACGCCTCAGGCTCTTGCAATATCACACCAGCCTCTGCACCACAGGCTCGCCCCGTATCCATACCCCTCCCTCCCCCTGGCCTGAGTGAGCCAGAGCCCCCAAATCAGCGGCTCCTTTAACCCCGTCCTGTCTGAGCGAAGAACAGACGCCCTCAGGCGACCTACACGCAGAGGCGGGGCCAAATCAAAATCTGAACCCCAGGAGCTGTGAGAACAAAGAGGAGAAAGGGAAATCTCTCCCAGCAGCCTCAGGAGCAGCGGATTAAATCTCCACAATCAACTTGATGTACACTGCATCTGTGGAATACCTGAATAGACAAGGAATCATCCCAAATTGAGGTGGTGGACTTTGGGAGCAACTGTAGACTTGGGGTTTGCTTTCCGCATCTAATTTGTTTCTGGTTTTATGTGTATCTTAGTTTAGTATTTAGAGTTTATTATCATTGGTAGATTAGTTTATTGATTTGGTTGCTCACTTCCTTTTCTTAAAAAATATAGATATATATATATATTTTTTTTTTTGCTTTTTCTCTTTTTTTGAGTGTGTATGTGTATTCTTGTGTGATTGTGATTTTGTCTGTATAGCTTTGCTTTTACCATTTGTCCAAGGGTTCTACCCATCCTTTTTTTTTTTTCTTTCTTTCTTTTTAGTGTAGTTTTTAGCGCTTGTTATCATTGGGTGGATTTGTGTTTTGGTTTGGTTGCTCTTTTCTTTCTTTCTTTCTTTCTTTCTTTTCTTTTTGTATTACTTTTCAATTTTTTTAAATTTTTTAATAACTTTATTTTATTTTATTTTATATTTCTTTCTTTTTTTTCCCCCTTTCTTCTGGGCCATGTGGCTGACAGTGTCTTGGAGCTCTGGGCGAGTGTCAGGCCTGAGCCTCTGTGGTGGGACAGCTGAGTTCAGGACATTGGTCCACCACAGACCTCCCAGCTCCACGTAATATCAAATGGCGAAAATCTCCCAGAGATCTCCATCTCAATGCTAACATCCAGCTCCACTCAACGACCAGCAAGCTACAGTGCTGGACACCCTATGCCAAACAACTAGCAAGACAGGAACACAAACCCATACATTAGCAGAGAGGCTGCCTAAAATCATAATAAGTCCACAGGCACCCCAAAACACACCACCAGACGTGGACCTGCCCACCAGAAAGACAAGATCCAGCCTCATCCACCAGAACACAGGCACCAGTCCCCTCCACCAGGAAACCTACGCAACTCACTGAACCAACCTTAGCCACTGGGAGCAGACACCAAAAACAATGGGAACTACGAACCTTCAGCCTGCAAAAAAAAGACTCCAAACACAGTAAGTTAAACAAAATGAGAAGACAGAGAAACACACAGCAGATGAAAGAGCAAGGTAAAAACCCACCAGACCAAACAAACGAAGAGGAAATAGGCAGTCTACCTGAAAAAGAATTCAGAGTAATGATAGTAAAGATGATCCAAAATCTTGGAAATAGAATGGAGAAAATACAAGAAACGTTTAACAAGGACCTAGAAGAACTAAAGAGCAAACAAACAATAATGAACGACACAATAAATGAAGTTAAAAATTCTCTAGAAGGAATCAATAGCAGAACAACTGACACAGAAGAACGGATAAGTGACCTGAAAGATAAAACAGTGGAAATAACTACCGCAGAGCAGAATAAAGAAAAAAGAATGAAAAGAATTGAGGACACTCTCAGAGACCTCTGGGACAACATTAAATGCACAAACATTCGAATTATAGTGGTCCCAGAAGAAGAAGAGAAAAAGAAAGGGACTGAGAAAATATTTGAAGAGATTATAGTTGAAAACTTCCCTAATATGGGAAAGGAAATAGTCAATCAAGTCCAGGAAGCACAGAGTCCCATACAGGATAAATCCAAAGGGAAACATGCGAAGACACATATTAAGCAAACTATCAAAAATTAAATACAAAGAAAAAATATTAAAAGCAGCAAGGGGAAAACAGCAAATAATATACAAGAGAATCCCCATAAGATTAACAGCTGATCTTTCAGCAGAAAGTCTGCAAGCCAGAGAGGAGTGGCAGGACATATTTAAAGTGATGAAAGGGAAAAAACCTACAACCAAGATTTTTCTACCTAGCAAGCATCTCATTCAGATTTGATGGAGAAATTAAAACCTTTACAGACAAGCAAAAGCTAAGACAATTCAGCACCACCAAACCAGCTTTACAACAAATGCTAAAGGAACTTCTCTAGGCAGGAAACACAAGATAGGGAAAAGACCTAAATAACAAACCGAAAACAATTACGAAGATGGTAATATGAACACACATATTGATAATTACCTTAAAGGTAAATGGATTAAATGCTCCAACCAAAAGACATCGATTGGCTGAATAGGAACAAAAACAAGACCTGTATATACGCTGTCTACAAGACACCCACTTCAGTCCTAGGGACACATACAGACTGAAAGTGAGGGGATGGAAAAAAGATATTGCATGCAAATGGAAATCAAAGGAAAGCTGGAGTAGCAATTCTCATATCAGACAGAATAGACTTTAAAATAAAGACTGTTACAAGAGACAAAGAAAGACACTACATAATGATCAAGGGATCAATCCAAGAAGAAGATATAGCAATTGTAAATATTTATGCACCCAACATAGAAGCACCTCAATACATAAGGAAAATGCTAACAGCCATAAAAGGGGAAATTGACAGTAACACAATAACAGGGGACTTTACCACCCCCACTTTCACCAATGGACAGATCAACCAAAATGAAAAGAGATAAGGAAACACAAGCTTTAAAGGATACATTAAACAAGATGGACTTAATTGATATTTATAGGACATTCACTCCAGAAACAACAGAATACACTTTCTTTTCAAGTGCTCATGGAACATTCTCCAGGATAGACCATAGCTTGGGTCACAAATCAAGCCTTGGTAAATTTAGCAATATTGAAATCGTTACCAAGTATCGTTTCCGACCACAACACTATGAGACTAGATATCAATTACAGGAAAAATACTGTAAAAAATACCAACACATGGAGGCTAAACACTACTAAATAACGAAGAGATCACTGAAGAAATCAAAGAGGAAAGCAAAAAATACCTAGAAACAAATGACAGTGAAAACACGATGACCCAAAACCTGTGGGATGCAGCAAAAGCAGTTCTAAGAGGAAGTTTATAGACCACAACGCCATGAGACTAGATATCAATTATAGGAAAAGAGCTGTAAAAAATACAAACACATGGAGGCTAAACAATACACTACTTAATAACGAAGTGATCACTGAAGAAATCAAAGAGGAAATTAAAAAATACCTAGAAACAAATGACAATGGAAACACAATGACCCAAAACCTGTGGGATGCAGCAAAAGCAGTTCTAAGAGGGAAGTTTATAGCAATACAATCCTACTTCAAGAATCAAGAAGAATCTCAAATTAACAACCTAGCCTTACACCTAAAGCACTTAGAGAGAGAAGAAAAAAAGACGCCAAAGTTAGCGGAAGGAAAGAAATCATAAAGATCAGATCAGAAATGAATGTAAAAGAAATGAAGGAAACAGTAGCAAAGATCAATAAAACTAAAAGCTGGTTCTTTGAGAAGCTAAACAAAATTGATAAACCACTAGCCAGACTCATCAAGAAAAAATGGGAGAAGACTCAACTCAATAGAATGAGAAATGAAAGAGGAGAAGTAACCACTGACACTGCGGAAATACAAAGGATCATGAGGGATCACTACAAGCAACTCTATGCCAATCAAATGGACAACCTGGAAGAAATGGGCAAATTCCTAGAAATGCACAATCTGCCAAGACTGAACCAAGAAGAAATAGAAAATATGAACAGACCAATCACAAGCACTGAAATTGAAACTGTGATTAAAAATCTTCCAACAAACAATAGCCCAGGACCTGCTGGCTTCACAGGCGAATTCTATCAAACATTTAGAGAAGAGCTGACACCTATCCTTCTCAAACTCTTCCAAAATATAGCAGAGGGAGGAACACTCCCCAACTCATTCTACGAGGCCACCATCACCCTGATACCAAAACCAGACAAAGCTGTCACAGAAAACAGAAAACTGCAGGCCAATATCTCTGATGAACATAGATGCAAAAATCCTTAACAAAATACAGGACAACTACATGTAGAAGAATGCAATTAGAACCCTTCCTAACACCATACACAAAAATAAACTCAGAATGGATTAAAGACCTAAATGTAAGGCCAGACGCTATCAAACTCTTAGAGGAAAACATAGGCAGAACACTCTATGACATACACCACAGCAAGATCCTTTTTGACCCACCTCCTAGAGAAATGGAAATAAAAATAAACAAATGGGACCTAATGAAACTTAAAAGTTTTTGCACAGCAAAGGAAACTATAAACATGGCAAAAAGACAACCCTCAGAATGGGAGAAAATATTTGCAAATGAAGCCACTGACAAAGGATTAATCTCCAAAATTTAAAAGCAGCTCATGCAGCTCAATATCAAAAAAACAAACAACCCAGTCCAAAAGTGGGCAGAAGACCTAAAAAGACATTTCTCTGAAGAAGATATACAGATGGCCAAGAAACACATGAAAGGATGCTCAACATCACTAATCATTAGAGAAATGCAAATCAGAACGACAGTGAGGTATCACCTCACACCAGTCAGAATGGCCATCGTCATAAAATCTACAAACAATAAATGCTAGAGAGGGTGTGGAGAAAAGGGAACCCTCTTGCACTGTTAGTGGGAATGTGAATTGATACAGCCACTATGGAGAACAGTATGGAGGTTCCTTAAAATACTACAAATAGAGCTACGATATGACCCAGCAATCCCACTACTGGGCATGTACCCTGAGAAAACCATAATTCAAAAAGAGTCATGTGCCACAATGTTCACTGCAGCTCTATTTACAATAGCCAGGACATGGAAGCAACCTAAGTGTCCATCGACAGATGAATGGATAAAGAAGATGTGGCACATATATACAATGGAATATTACATAGCTGAGCCATAAAAAGAAATGAAACTGAGTTATTTGTAGTGAGGTGGACGGACCTAGAGTTTGTCATATATGGTGAAATAAGTTAGAAGGAGAAAAACAAATACTGTATGCTAACATGTATATATGGAATCTAAAAAAAAAAAAAAACAAGGTTCTGAAGAACCTAGGTGCAGGACAGGAATAAAGACGCAGACGTAGAGAATGGACTTGAGGACACTGGGAGGGGGAAGGGTAAGCCTGGATGAAGTGAGAGAGTGGCAAGTACTTATATATACTACCAATTGTAAAATAGTTAGCTAGTGGGAAGCAGCCACATAGCACAGGGATGTCAGCTGGGTGCTTTGTGACCACCTAGAGGGGTGGGATAGGGAGGGTGGGAGGGAGACGCAAGAGGGAGGGGATATGGGGATATATGTATATGTATAGCTGATCCACTTTGTTATAAAGCAGAAACTAACACAGCATTGTAAAGCAATTATACTCCAATAAAGATGTTAAAAAAATAAGGATCAAGACAAAAGCAAATAATACTAGGGAAGAGATCTTATTGATCAGTTTGTGTTAAGTTCCCATTCTTATACCAGTGAGTAGTCCCTTGAGAGCTACCTCTGGGAAATACAAAACTATCCATATGCCCCCACAAAGCTTTCCAAAGCCCTTTTCTAAAGTGGTTTCTGGGTGTATGCCAGCCACATAGCATTACCTGGACTGAGACCAGGAGAAGTAGTTACTACCTGCCTAGAGTTTGGACCTGTCCATATCTCAGACAAGATCAATGGAAAATCAAATGGAAGAAAGGGAAAGAATTCACAACCGTATTTTATCTTCCCAATAAATCAAATGGCTTTAATTTTGCTGGACTCTCTTCTAGGGCATGAGCACCCCAGTTGGGGTTGAGGGGAATTCACTTGTCAGACTTTTTTTTTTTTTCCTTCTTTCTGAAAGCAGTCGAGAACTAGACACACGAACCAGGTGGAATTTATATCTTTGTAGTTGGTAAAGGTCGATTGGAAGAAGCGTTTTGGACTGGTTGCCAACGTGCATGTTCCATATTACTCCCTCTCCAGTCTATATCATGGGATTTACATATGGGGAGAGTTGGGCATTTCCCCAGTTACCCACACGGAAGGTCATGCCCTGGATGAGCAGGGTGCAGAGGGACAATGAGGAGGGAGACTTGCAGTCTTGCCTGTGGAAGCTATAGGTCCTGAGCCCCGATCCAGCTCTCTTTACCATATATGGGAGCAGGGTTAGGGAGTAGAGCAAGTGCCCCCAAAGAGAGCAAGCAATAAACATATGTGTGCATGTATCCAGTGACAGCTTCCCTATCTCATTAATCAGATAAATCATTTTTCCTCCCTAGGAGAGGAAAATGTGACACATAAAGAGAAGGCCTTAAAATGTCACTTTGATACTAACTTCCTCCTGGGGAGTGGAGCAAAACTTCTCTCATGAGAATATGAGGGCAGGGGAATTGGGTTCCGGCCAACAAAATATTATAACCATGAGTATACTGTAGTTATATTCTTTATACTTTTTTCAGTTTTTATGTCTTCAGCTTTTTCTGTGTTATCTGCATTATCTTCCAAATCATAATTATAACGACCGCATAATGTCTCATCATTTAGATCGGGGTCCCCAGACCCTGGGGTGGGACCAGTACAGTTAGGAAGCAGGCCGCGCAGCAGGAGCGGAGCGGCGGGGG
>NW_006779031.1:2317259-2325484 GCF_000442215.2 Lipotes vexillifer | reverse complement strand
GGGGCGGGCGAGCCAGCGAAGCTTCATCTGCCGCTCCCCATCGCTCCCCATCGCTCGCATTATCACCTGAACCATCCCCCACCGTCCCCCGCCTCAGTCCGTGGAAAAATTATCTTCCGCGAAACTGGTCCCTGGTGCCATAAAGATTGGGGACCACTGATTTAGATGATTACTGCTTCACCAGATAATTTACCTTTATTAAATATTTAGGTGGTTTCCTATTTTTCTACCCTAGGTACTACTTAAATGGACATTTTTATGACTATAGTTTATTCTCTCCTTTTGGATTCTTTCCTGAGGTTGAATTCTCAGAAGTAAGATTCCTATGCCAAAGGCTATGCATATCCAAATACAAAATGTTCATCCTAACCTACACTGCCACCAGTGATAGAGGCATGTGCCAATTTCACCACAACATCATGGATAGCCAATAGCATTTTGGTTTTGACTAGTTTACTGGCTATAAACAGCACTTCATTAGTGTTCTGTTTTGTATTTCTTTGCTTGCTAGAGGGTTTCAATATTTTACCATATGCTTGTTTACTAATAACACTTCCTTTTATAAATTGTTCATCTCCATTGCCCACTTATCTATTGAGCTTCTTAATGTTTTTCTTAACAATTTGTATGAGCTTCTTAGATTATATACATCCTAGCCTTTTGTCATGTTTACTGGTAATTTTTTTCTCATCTGTTGTTTGCCTTATTATTTTAACCATTTTTATGTGTATGTAGAGGTTTAGAAATTATGGAGTCTACATCATCCATTTCTCCCTTGTAAATTCTTCAGTGGCTTCGAAGCTAATAATGTTATCAATCTCTTGTTCTGATATCTCTTGGGGGATAGAGTTATAAAAAAAAAAAGACATGTCACACTTCGAAAAAAGGTTCATAAGGATCAAAGCAACCTTGAACTCAACCACAGTTTGTAAAGGAATTAGTTAAGCTGCGAGTTGATTTTTCCTTATTCATGCTGAAAAAGACTTTTTCTCTTTAAGCAACCAAATATGGATCACAGCGGGAAGTATTAACTTCCGACACTTTCCGGAGAGCACAAACCTCCTTTTATTCCGTTCACATAAAATACCAGTTGAAAGATGGTATTTACCAGAAAATAGGGGAGAAAAGCATTCAAACAGAGATTTACAAATTGAAAATTCTCTCAAGAAAAGTACCTGTCTATTTGGTTGGATATTAAAGAGATAATAAGTCTGGGGTCATTGTAGGAAAATGAAAAGATAGGACGAAAGGAATTTCGATCCTAAGCCTGGTTCAATTCTTAACTAGCTATGTGACTTTCATCAGCTATTTACCCTCTCTGGGCCTAAGTTTTCTCATAGATTTAATAAGGAAATTGGACTGGAAAATTTATTAAATTCCTTTTGGTGCTGGCATTCTGTTATTCTTCATTCATTCTTCCATTCATTCAACAAATACATCTTGAGCCCATAATATGTAGCAGGCACTCTGCTGGTTGCTAGGAATGCAACGTTAAATAAGAAACAGTCCCTATATTCATTGACCTCTAGTAGGGAAGAGAGAAAACATTGACATGTCATGTGGTCAGTTCTAGAATGGTGGTGGAAAGCTAAGGGAGCAGAACAGAGGAGCACCCCATCCTCATGCCTTTCTCAGCACAAGCTGGGCTGTCAAGGGGAAGATTTCTGGGGGAGGTGACACAAAAACTGAACCTTAAAGATGAATAGGATTTCATTAAGGAGAGAAGAAGTGTGGGCCTATGAGGCAGTCTATGCAGAGCAGTCAGTAGGAGCAAAGACTGAAAAGCATAAAATGGCAGGAAGCAGGCAGAGAACTATAAGTTCTGATGTTACAGGAGCTGGAGCTTGGAGTTTGAGGCACAGAGACAAAGCCAGAAGATAGGGCTCAGCTCATGGAGGACCACTTGTATTAGGCTAAGAAATCTGGAATTTATTCTCGAAGAAATGGAGAGCCATCATAGGACTTCAGGCATGAGAATACCATGGTCAGATTTGTATTCTGGCAGAAGCAGGCAGGGTGTGCGAGAGGGGGCAGGATCAGGTAATCTACCAAAAAACTATTGTCATAATCTAGGTATGATCCCATGGCTTAAATGAGAAGAGTAAGGGTGGCTGCATATGGTTGTTCAGGTTTTTCACTGCACAAGGGTGCTTGGCTGAGGGGGCAAATGGGAGCTGAAATCTAGTCTGTGTTCCAATTGACAAGTACCTCAGTGAGAGGTTTCACCCTCCTGGAGAAAGAGACACTGTGTTCTAATTCACACAAAGAAGTCATAAGAGCTAGCATTGACCCTGAGGGTAGTAGTCATAGATATGGAATAGATTTGAGAAATATTTAGGATGGATGTAGGCAGGACTTTAAAAAATTACTATTAATATTAAAGAATCTAATTATTTGGTATTTTTTAAAATATCCTATTAGGCGGCGTTGATCTTTCCCCTCATTAAATTTGCAGACATAAGTTCTGAACTATATCAAAATTAAGTTTATTTAAGAAAAACTACTAGAGTTAACAGAAGTTATCAGTCCAAATATTTCCCCCACCTGTGTGGCATACAAGTGCTGTCACATGGGGTGGGCTATGAAAGATGGAGAATAAGAACTCTCATGACTATAGTGCTTCATGGTCTCTTGGTATATTTATTTATTACATTGCTTTTGATTTTCACACAAATCTTCTAAGGAAGGCAGAGCAAATGGCCTTATTCCATTTTTGTAAATGAATAAACTTAACATCAGAAAAGCTAAGGGGCTTGGCTATGGTCACACACATAGACTCAGATACAAGATGAGAACCCAGCTTCCCAGGCTATGAGGCCGGTGCTGGTCATTTCTTCACACCAACTGGCATCCATGACTACCCTGCCTATTATAATCTCACTGCTAGACTAGTCTGAGAGACACCATGGCTGAAAATTCCTATGTTAATTTTCAATAATCATCATGCAGAAATTATACTGATACTTAGAGTTCACTAGTTAAGACTGTTTATTCAACTAGAAAAAAATACTCAGTGTCATTCCCATTAGAGTAATGAAGCTGACAGAATTGGAGGAGCCACCCTTTCTCTGGCATTCTTTCCAGCATCTGGGCCTTTGGTTCCCATATTAATTATTGGGTGCTGCATAACAAATTACCCCAGGCCTTAGTGACTTAAAACAACAAAGAATTATTTATTATCTCTCATGGTTCCTGTGGATCAAGAATTTAGACAGACCACTGTGCAAATAACTTACCTCTGCTCCACAGTACCTGGGGCCTCAGCTGGAAGAAAGGCAGACTGCTCGCTCACCCACATGTGCAGTGGTTGGTGCTGGCTGTAAGTTGATGGCTAAGCTGGGATGCTCAGCCAGAACATACCATGTAGCCTGGGCTTACAAAGTGGTGGCTGAGTTCCAGAGAACTGGAGGGAAAGGGGTGGGGGGAGCTGAAGGAGAGGGATTGAGAGAGACTGATTTATTGTAAGAAATTGGCTTACACAGTTATAGAGGCTGACAAGTCCCATGATATTCAGTCAGCAAGCTGGAAACCCAGGAGAGCCAGCGATGCAGTTCTAGTCCAAGTCTGAAAGCCTGAGAATCAGGACAGACAATAATGTAAGTTTCAGTCCAAAAACCAGTGGCTTAAGACCCAAGAAGAAGTAATGTTTCAGTTCAAGTCTGAAGGCAGGAAAATACTGATGTCCCAGCTCAGCGGTCAGGCAAGAGGAATTCCCTTCTACTCATAGAAGAGTCAGCTTGTTTGTTTTATTCAGGCTTTTCAACTAATAAAATGAGGCTCACCCACATCATGGAAGGCAATCTACTTCACTCAGTTTACTGATTCAAACGTCAGTCTCACCTATAAATACCCTTGCAGACGTGCCTAGAATAATGTTTGACCAAATATCTGGGCACCTCGTGGCCCACTCAAGTTGACACATGAGATTAACCATCACAGTAGGTATGTCATAAATATTTATGAAACGGATAAATGGATTCAACAAACAGTCCTCAGTATCTACTGTGTGCCAACCTCTGTAGTAGGTGTTGGGGATACTGTAAGACACAGTCCCTGCCCTCACAGGTCTCACAATTTAGTGGGAGGGCAAACATGCCAGAGAAATGGGCTGTGATGAGGGCTTTGGTCGCGGTAAGCTGCAGGTGCTCTGGAAGTGCAAAGAATGTAAGCTCCTCTCTCAAATTCTGTGATGAGGGGAGAATAAAGACGGTTGTCACAGAGGAGTTAGCCTATGATCATAATCCTGAAGTAGAAGTAAGTAAGCCAATGGGAACAGGAGCAAGGGGGAGGAAATAGCATTCCTGGAAGCCAGAAAAGAAGGTGCAACGGTCTAATGAAGTAATTTTGGGTGACTCCATTAGTGAGGTTTCTCCAGAGAAACAGAATCAATAGGGCGTTTGTGTATTTCTCCCTCCCCCACCCCCTCTCTAATAGAGAGACAGAGACAGAGAAAGAGAGACAGAAGGACAGAGAGAGAGAGGGAGATTAAGGAATTGGCTCACACAATTGTGGAGGCTGGCAAGTCCAAATCTGCAGGGTAGTCCAGCAGGCTGGAGACCCAGGGGAGAGTTGGTGCTGCAGTTCGAGTCTGAAGGGTGTCTGCTGGCAGAATTCCTTCTTGCTCAGGGGAGGTCAGTCTTTTCTATTCAGGCCTTCAAGTGATTGGATGAGCACCCCCATGCTATGGAGGGTAATCTGCTTTTCTCAAAATCTACTCATTTAAATGTTAATCTCGTCTTTAAAAACTTTCAAAGAAACATCTGGAAAAACATTTTACCAAATATCTGTGTACCACAGCCTAGCCAAGTTGACATACAAAATTAACCTTTACAGCTGTTAAACGTGGTTGAGTATGCCGAGAGCAGAACTCATGTGGAAAGAGATGAAACTAAAGAGGCAAATAAGGTCCAGATCCTTAAGGATCTGATAAGTCAAGCAAGGAACTGAAGATTTTACCCTGAGGGCAGTGAAGAGCTATGGAAGGGACAGATTTTTATTTTAGACGAATTTTTCTGATGGTAGAATTTTAATTGGAGAGTGTAGAGCATAGAGAACTAACAACGGGAAGACCAAAGAGGAGAAAATTACCACAGTTCCAACAAGAGACGATGGTAGCCAGGACTAGGGAGGCGATGGAGATGGAGATAAACGATTGCAATCTGGAGGTAAAGGTCCTAGGAATTGGTCAGGGATCTGATGGAATAGGGACGGAGAAAGAGCCTAGGATGGCACTCAGTTTGCTGGTTGGGGCCCTGGGTAGATAGAGATTTCAATTCCTAACATGAAGAAGAGAACAGGAGGAAGAGGTGTGAGAGAAATGAGGAAGGGTTCATTTTGGTACACGTTGCGTTTGAGATACTATGAGATCCCGGGTAGGGTCATGATGGAATGGAGATAGGCAGGTATATCCCCCTATCCTTTCTAAAGCGTGAAAGGTGTCTTGAATCTACCATGATTCATCTGCCCTTTTCTCTTCAATAGGCAAATACATTCATCGTAAATTCCTTATAATGTTTCTCTGATCTAATGATTAACACCCTCCTCTCCGGATTCACTATGGATGCCACCTAGAATGACACAATGGAGCTGCACACACCAGCAACAGCAACAAAAACTCCTCAATGTCCTTGAGGTTTCTAGATTAAAACAATAGTGTGTGTGTGTGTGTGTGTGCGCGTGTGCGCGTGCGCACACGCGCACACATGCGTTGTGTTTTGGCACTAGATTCCAAGCCATTCCTATTGTCTCCAGAGTCCTGGCAACTTATTTGACTTAGATGATGTCAAGTAAACTCCTGCAGTACCTCCTAAGTTGTCCTTCTACATTTTTATCCATACAGAAGCCAGTGGATCCTTTTTAAATGTAAGGTCATGTTACTCCTCTGCTCAAAGCCCTCCCCTGGCTCCCCATTTCATTCTGAGTAAAAACCAAAACCCTAATAATGACTCAGAAAGTGCTACAGGATCTGTCCCCTGGCGATTTCTCTGACCTTCCTCCATCCTTATTCTCAGCACCTCTGCTCTAGCCACAGTGATTTCCCCGCTGCTTCCCAAATGCACCAGTACACTTCTATCTTCGGCCTGGAATGTGTCTGCCAAATACCAACATAAACCCTTTCAGTCTGTACTCCAACATCACCTCCTCTATGAGGCCCTCCTTGATCACCCTAAATAAATCTTGCATAAGTATGCCAAATGCAACACCTGCCCCTCTCACCCACCCCACACGCATGCAGATTCAGACATTTCTCTATGTAAGGAGAGTTGCCTGGCAAAAATGAATGTTATTTTACAAAAGGTCTCCTGGAATAAGGCAGTGTGGTGTGCTGGGAATGGGGTAATCCATGGAAGGAGGATGGAGTCAGCCTCCTTTGGGGGCACAGGAGGCCTGGTCCTGCCTAGACCGTACGCCCACTTCTAACAGCTTCCTCCTCTTTTCCTAACACTTCACTGTACTTCCCTAACACTGCCTCTTCCCCCATTAAAATGGCATGTCTTCAGTTTTGCCCCCAACTCCAGGTTCTCTGTGTTGACCTTCAGAAGAAAGGAGCCCTGACCCAGCTATGTGAGTCAATGGCACTGTCCTAAAAGTAGTCAGGCCCACGGGACCACCAGTGCCTCTTCTCTCTCCCTGAGCCTTAGTGTCTTACACCTCTCCCCTGTAGTGCAGTAATCACGGTTTTGTACATTTACAGTTCTTCTTCAAACAGAAGGACATAAGCTATCCTTCAAGAGAGGGGCTTAAAATCTCCCTGAAATGGGGCTTCCCTGGTGGCGCAGTGCTTGAGAGTCCGCCTGCCGATGCAGGAGACGCGGGTTCGTGCCCCGTTTCGGGAGGATCCCACATGCCGCGGAGCGGCTGGGCCCGTGAGCCATGGCCGCTGAGCCTGCGCGTCCGGAGCCTGTGCTCCGCAAATGGGAGAGGCCACAGCAGTGAGAGGCCCGCATAACGCAAGGAAAAAAAAAAAAAAAAAAATCTCCCTGAAATGATGAATGGTTGTCTTGGCTCAGAAGCCATGTGAGGGCTGTACCGGCAGAGGGCGCCATCTCGGATCTAGATCTCACCATCTCAGGAGTCTATGTCTTATTTCCCATTTGAGCCTCTGGAAGTAAATGTTCTATTCTCAAGTCGTAGAGAATATGATTATGCTCTTTACTGGACATTTATGTTCCCAGCCAACAACTTATTAGATACGCTAGGGGGAAAAAAGGGGGTTGGGGGGCTGCTGTGAGGAGTAGGCCAAAGGGACAGGATGTCCTGAAACACTGCATTTGCTTTAGGCTCTATTCCTGTCATGCCTCCCCCATCACTGTATCCGCAACCCCATTACGGTCCTCACACCAGTCTAACAAACACCGTTGTAACTGAGGAGCATTTTACTATTGTCTGAAGGCATTAGGAGTTGGCTTAACAACCTGGCTATTATATTCAACAGAGACTATTCAAATTATAAATAATGATTCATCACTAGCTCTTTTCATTTTAATTTTCCGCCCACGTACGGTATCTCTGCTTGCCAGAATGACAGCTCACTATCAGTGAGCCAACACGGGTAGAGAAATAAAATACCCAAAAGAGAAAATGAAACTAGCTGAGGTTCAACATACATCCTTCTATGCTGAGTCTGATCTTGGAAGAGAGGAGAATACTTTCAGTGAGAGTTGGAAATCTAGGACAGTGTGTCTCTAAGAAATGGAAATTGCAAATCCTGTAGCTAGTTTGTTTCTCCAAACTGGGAAGCTATTTTATGCCTCTGCAGCTTTCCCAGGGGACTCACTGTACCTAGAGTGTCCTCTCTGGAGTGGCCTCCCTTTCCTTGTCTACCTAGCAAGCATCTACTTTTCTTTCAAGACTCAACTCAAGCCCCACTTCCTCTGGAAAACCCTCCGGTAATATTCAAAGATTGGCTTTATTTTCATGTACCTGTAACAGTTTTACACTTTTCAGTTTGAAATACGTTTATATTTACAAAAGAGTTGCAAAGATAGTACAGTTTCCATAAACCATTCGCTTAGCTTCCTCTAATGTTAACATTTAACATCTCACAGAATCATTGCACATTAATCAAAACTAAGAAATTAACATTGCTACAATACTACTGACTCAACTATAGAGCTTATTTGAATTTTACCAGTTTTTCCACCGATATCCTTTTTCTCTTCCAGGATCCCACATTGCATTTAGCTGTCAATGTCTCCTTAGCTCTCTACAATCTCTGACAGTTT
>NW_006779031.1:2306281-2317249 GCF_000442215.2 Lipotes vexillifer | reverse complement strand
ACTCTTTCCTTATTTTTAACCTTGACACTTCTGAAGAGTACTGGTCAGATATTTTTCAAAATGTCGTGTTTCTCCACTGTAAAGTTATTATCTTTCCTATTCATTAGAAGTGAGTCACTAAGTCCAACCCACACAGAAGAAGAGAGAAATGACGTTACACCTCCCGGAAGAAAAAACATCAAATAATTTGTGGAGGGCTTCCCTGGTGGCGCAGTGGTTGAGAGTCCGCCTGCCGATGCAGGGGACGCGGGTTCGTGCCCCGGTCCGGGAAGATCCCACATGCCGCGGAGCGGCTGGGCCCATGAGCCATGGCCGCTGGGCCTGCACGTCCGGAGCCTGTGCTCTGCAGTGGGAGAGGCCACAACAGTGAGAGGCCCGTGTACCGTAAAAAATAATAATACTAATAATGATAATTTGTGGATGTTTGTTAAAACCACCACAGTAACTAATAAATATTTGGACGAATACTTTGAGGCTGTACAGTTATCCCATTTTGCCTTAAAGTTGCACCTACTGACTTTAGCATTCATCATATCTTGCCTGCAGTACTTATCACTATAGTGTTCTAAGAGTGATTTTATATTTCTCTCATTCCTTCCACATTTTAATTGGAATTCTTCTGTAAGGAAGATTCGTCCCTTCTTCCCACTAATTTATTCATTTATTTATATCCATGTGGACTTATGGGAGTTGCTTTACACTTCAGGTTATAATTCAATACTATAACAATTTATTTTGTTGCTCAAATTTTCAAGTGTTAGGTATAGGAGCAATTTTAGTTGGGTTCTTGTGTCATTTTAACATCACCTGTAATATTGTATTACGACTTGCCTGGGTATGTGTCCATCTCACCCAATTAGACTGTAATTCCTTGAAGACAGAAATGTTGTCTTATTTATGTTTGTGTTACTAGTGTTGAACACAGTGCCAGACACATAGTGGGTCCTTGATGAAAGCCTGTTGAATGCATTAGCAGTCAAGAAATGGGAGTGGGAGAATTTTCTCACTTTATAAAAGAATCTGTCACTTCAGTCCCACACAAGCCCGTATGAGGCCAAAGGAAACTTGGATCCGAGTTGTTTGCGAAGAGTTCATCATTCTTATTTGGATATCATCTAACACAGTTGTAGACCAATTTGTGGACAGAACTGCTGCAGCCAAAGAAGAAGGGGTGTTGTTGAATGGGTGAGCAGAGATAAAGTGTCTGAAATAGTGAGAGTGCTCCCAGAATCCTGGCCTCCCAGGTTGGCATTGTGCTTTGTAAAAGCACTTGGAAGCGGTCTGTTCCCTGACACCCCAGGCAGGAGCAGGAGAGCAGCATAGGTTTGAAAGTAAGGCTATTCAGGCAATCAGAATGTTTGGCCGAGCAATGTAATGCTTTAAGATAACATCTTCTATATCTCAGCGTTTTTGACATTTATTTTAATTTTTGGTTTATGTTATTCTGAGAGAAAAAGCCAGCAAGTGGCAGAATTTTAGAAAATCTCTGACTTTCACCCATTTTTGTCTTTGGTGAGGACCATCAATCCAAGATTCTTGACGGAAAGCCCAAAGCTCCTGCAGGCAAAGCTGTATGAAACTGTGCCTGGATGTTCTGCCCAGGTATCAGAGAGCTAGAAAAGGCTGCCCTTAGGCAACCATAGCAACTCTGGTCTTTCAGTGTCCAGAAGAGGAAGATAACCAAGGATCTTTGGGGCAGGGTGAAAACCTTTCTAGTAGCAGAGTTGGCTAAGGCGTCCATCAGACTTGAGTTGGAATCTTTTCAACCTCTTTCTTGCTATATTAACTTGAACCAAATTACTTAGCTCTCCAAACCTCAGTTTCTTCACCTATAAAACGGTGATGATAATAGTGCCAACCGGATAGGTGGGTATAATGATATCGTGGATGTAAAGCCCCTAATGGAGTGATTGACTCATAGAAGGTGCTCAAGAATGACACCTGTCATGAATGTATTCCCAAGGCTCCAAACGCTAACATTCCCTGAGCACTTCCTCTTGCGCTTTCAGAGTTCTTACCTAGTCTGCGGTAAGTAAATACCTGATGCTGCTCTGTGCTGTCGCAAATGGGAAAACAATTAGCAAGACTTCCTCATGCAGCCCCCAGGCCCCCAGCCTGTAACCTTACCTTCTAAGCCTTTGATCATGTTTCTAGCTCTCCTCAAAATGGCTCCAAAAAGCTGGTAACATGGTTACCAGCTTCCAAAGCCTCCAAAGTCAACCCCCCGCTTGTATTTATTGCCCTCTCTTCAGACCATCCTGTGGCTCTCTTGACAATACACCATGTTCCCATGGTTTGTTCTAGTAAAAGGAGATGAAGTCTCTTGTGTTTGTCCCTAGGTAGCCATGTTGCTTCCTGATCAAGTGTTACAAGCTTTTTTTGTTTTTCAGTTAAGACTAGAGATGGGGAAAAATTCACTCCTTGTCAGCCAGAATCCCAGAAAAATCCTCCTGCGTGAGAACTGATCATTGCCTGGAAGCCCTGATTAGAATGCAGTGATTAGTTTGGATTGTTGCCTAACTTCTGAGTAGCACGCACCTAAAAACACAGAGCTCTAGCCTGCATCTCAGCTTCGTCTGCAGCCAGGCTTCCCATCAGGCTGATGGAGATGAGTCTTTGAGAGCAAGCCTTTAGGGCAGACTCTGGCCAGCACAGCACTGAACATTCTATAAGCTGACAATAAATAGTAGAAACATGTCATAAGCACCTATAAAAACTATATGGCCTGACCTCATGCAGTGCAAGATATAACTCCTGTAATCAGGAGCTAATTGGCCAGTTTTAGGACACTGGTTCCCTGCCATCCATCTCCTGCCTCCAGGACTGTGATTTGATCTGTGCAGTTGAGAAGAAAGTTGGTAACTGGGCAGGATATTTGTCTCTAAATATCTGAGGAGAAACCATAAAAGGAAGAGCTGAAAATTATTCACTGTGGTCAGTGGGGCAAGAAAGAGATTACGAGGCTTAAATTGTGTTTTTCCAGGCATCAGGCCTAGCTGCATCATTAATGAAAACAGCATGTAACCAAAGGTGAAACAGAGGGCATTCTTGAGACTCATCATTAAAATAATTTTACTGCCTTATATTTGTAGGCAAGTTAGTCAGGGATAGAAGGCTACAAGCCTCCTTATGAGCCTCCAGAACCGGGGGACAAGGTCAGACAGTGTCATTCTGATTGGGATAATAAGAATTGAAAATGAAATAGATGGGGTTAGCCATCTGTGGAAATCTTTTCAGAAGCAACCAACCCTAAGAGATAACTTGAAAATGTGTTGCTAATGAAATGAAGGCAAGTCCCTAAAATTTCCTCAGGAAGCTGCCAATCAAAATGTCACGCATTTAGGATCTGCTGTGATCTCAGAATTGTTAATTAGATTGGGAGTCAATAACAGCCGGCATCTTACACTTACTTGCTGAGTGACCTTGGGAGAGTTCTTTGACCTCTCTGAGACTCGGTTTCTTCATCTGCAACATGGTAAAGGCTAAGACCTACCTGATAGAATTGCTGTATTATATGAAAACATTCATTAGAAAGTGTTTTGTAAATGATATGAACCCTAAAATATTAGTTTGATGATGATGATGAAAGTGACAGAAATGCAAATGGGTGTGGGATATAGAAAAAGGACCACTGCCTTATATATTTATTTTAAGTGATTGTGACTAGGACTTTCTGTCTGCTTTAGTAATATCTTAGGATGGAAGTGTCCCCTGCCTATCTCCTTTAACTCTCAAATCGCTTCAATTACCAGGATTTGTCCTCCAAAGCCCCCACTCATCTCAGAGTCATTCTTCCCACCTGGAGGCATGTATACATATATATATATATATATATTTATGTATAGTAAGTTAAGTCAAAAGTATGTGCCTTTGATTAGGTCAATAACCTTAGCCTTTGATCTAAAATCCCCTCATCCCCCAGTGGGGTAGGGACCATATTGGTTGATTTATTTTGTTTGGAATCTAGCTCAGAACTCCCCAAGTATTCCAGAATATTTTGGGGTTAATGGTGCTACAGTCCCAAGAGATCACCAAGTCTCTATACAATGTGATATTTTATCATGTCCTTCTGCTGTTGATTTCAACTATATACATATCTTCTACCCACGCCTCCATCTCCACCAGTTTTTTTGTAATTTCTGCTCTACTGTTGACATGTCAACATTGTGTTCTACATTGGCTGTTCATTGTCAATACACACATTATCATTTGATTGTTTAGGAAAGCATTGGAGATAGACTTCTGCAGTGGAAGGAACATTATAGCAAAGAATCAGGAAAACTGGGTTCAAGTACTCAGGCTACCATTAACTGGCTATGTGACCTTGGGCAAGTCACTTTATTTGTTGAACCTCAGTTTCCTCATCGATAAAACTGAGATGATCGCTGCTTGGTGTGCTTGTTTTTTACAAGCCATTGTGAGGATTTCACACTTATGCTTCTCATAACATCTATTACATTGTGCTTTAACTGTTTGTTTACCTTTCTATGTCCTCCATCAGAGTAACAGTTTCCTGAGAGCAGGACCATCTGTATCCCCAGAATTTGGCAGAAAGCCAGGCACATAGTAGGTTCTCAGTGATATTTGTGGAAAGAATGAGCACATGAATAAATAAGGTCATGATTGTGAAAGTGCTCTGCAAATGTGAAAACATGTGCAAAATTATTTCAGAATGTTCTAGTGAGGCAAGTATTTTAGTATTTGCGTACCCATTTTACAGATAGAGAATACTCATAGGGATAAAGTGCACTGTCCAAGGTGATACAATGAGTTGGTCAGGGGGAAAAGAAAAGCTCCCTGTCTCTTGACACCTTAACCAGCTCATTTCCCACCATAGTACACTGTCTCTAATTTTGCTATCAGTGCTGTTATTCTTTTTTTTTTGCAGTACGCGGGCCTCTCACTGTTGTGGCCTCTCCCGTTGCGGAGCACAGGCTCCGGACGCGCAGGCTCAGCGACCATGGCTCACGGGCCCAGCCGCTCTGCGGCATGTGGGATCTTCCCGGACCAGGGCACGAACCCGCGTCCCCTGCATTGGCAGGCGGACTCTCAACCACTGCACCACCAGGGAAGCCCAGTACTGTTATTCTTATTGGTTGGAGTTTTCAGGTATTCTACCTTGGGCTGTGTGGGATGAAGTTGTGGTAGTGCCTAGTTTAGCTTGGGCCTTCCAGAGATACTACAGGGTGTAAAAAGTAGTTGGTTGTATATAAATACCATTCTGCAGCTTTGGGGTTTGTTTGTTTGTTTGTTTTGTGGTACGCGGGCCTCTCACTGTTGTGGCCTCTCCCGTTGCGGAGCACAGGCTCCGGGCGCACAGCCTCAGTGGCCATGGCTCACGGGCTTAGCTGCTCCACGGCATGTGGGATCTTTCCGGACTGGGGCACGAACCCGTGTCCCCTGCATCGGCAGGCGGACTCTCGACCACTGTGCCACCAGGGAAGCCCCAGTAGCTTTGTTTTTTATCAGTTTGGTTGTAAGGTAATCTCTTAGGCCAGTAAAGTCAGTGCAAAAATATACAACTTTTGAGCAGTCCAGCTCAGTAAGAAACTGGCACCAAAGAAATGGAGTTAAAAATATTCCCAGGAGTGATTATTTGCAGATTATCAGACAATTGACAGGAAGCCAGGCTCTGCTAAAGCTCTTTAAACCACTTTTTTTCCTCAGGAAACCAAGTAACTCGCCTTTACTTTATTAAGAAATTGTTAACCCTAGGATTTTTCCAGCTAGAATGGATGCTAAAGGAGTAGCAATCACCTTTGTGAAACAAGTGTAGGACAGCTTTCAGGAGCCCTGCGATTGCAATGTGGTGTCTCAATCAATTACACTGAAATAGCAGCAGCTGCAGAGGCATTGTTACCATAGAAATACAATAAGCATAGCTTATAGAACTGGACAACTGGACCTAAGCACCCCACACACTTCTATGTGAAGACGGTTCAGACCGTAAGTATGCCAACTCATGCCACACACAAATACCCATTTTAGTATGTAGAGCACAGTCCCTGGAATCTTCCCTGAATTTCCCTTTTGGGATTGTATTACAGCAGATATACTGAGTAACCAAACCTAGACGCACTCCAAGAAAACCCTGTGTTTTGATTCAGTTCCACGCTACAATAGCCATCCTTTCTGCTACACTGTCATCCTCCTGCCCCAAGCAGGCCCTTAACTTTTCCCATCTGGGCTCTTGCAATTACCCCTTAGATGGTCCCCCTGCCCTATTTTTGGATCACCTACAACTCTTCCTTTACATTGTTCCTGGAGTGGTCTCTCTAAATTTCAGATATTTGATTGTGTTACTATCCTATGAAAATCCTTTCCAGTGGTTTCCCATAACCTCAGCTGTGTTTCCAGAAATGTATTCTGGGGTTCCATTGTCAAATAAGTTTGAGAAGTGTTTCTGAAAATATCCCTGCTTCTGGGCATTCACTGTGCATTCTGGTGTACTGAGAGCTCTGAGAAGAGTATTATAGGAAAACTGATTTGTTTAATCCTACTGCTTCCATACTTATTTGCCCACAGAATCCTTTTTTGTACCACCTTTATCACTGTGTCCAGAGCACTGATTTACCAATTTGACGCTGAAGACAGCGTCAGAGCAATGTACCACTTTCCAAATAATGGTTTGGTAAGATGTGTTCTCTTTTAGTTACAAGTTACCCAGAAAACCTTGAGTTCTATTTTTTTAAAGCTCATTGACTTGTATATTTTATTAATTCATAAACTTTATTTTATAGAGAAGTTTTAGATTCACAGCAAAATTGACTGGCCATCATCATAAAATCTACAAACAATAAATGTTGGAGAGGGTGTGGAGAAAAGGGAACTCTCTTGCCCTGTTGGTGGGAATGTAAATTGATACAGCCACTATGGAGAACAGTATGGAGGTTCCTTAAAAAACTAAAAATAGAACTAATATATGACCCAGCAATCCCACTACTGGGCATATACCCAGAGAAAACCATAATTCAAAAAGACCAAAACCATAAACCATAATTCAAAAATAGTGCTCAATGTTCATTGCAGCACTATTTACAATAGCCAGGTCATGGAAGCAACCTAAATGCCCATCGACAGGCGAATGGATATAGAAGATGTGGCACATATATACAGTGGAATATTACTCAGCCATAAAAAGGAACGAACTTGGGTCTTTTGTTGAGACGTGGCTGCATCTAGAGACTGTCATACAGAGTGAAGTAAGTCAGAAAGAGAAAAATATTGTATATTAACGCATATATGTGGAACTTATAAAATGGTACAGATGAACCGGTTTGCAGAGCAGAAATTGCGACACAGATGTAGAGAACAAACGTATGGACACCAAGAGGGGAAAGTGGCGGGGAAACATATGGATAGCAAGGGGGAATATGGGGGGGAGGATGAATTGGGAGATTGGGATTGACATGTATACACTGATGTGTATAAAGTGGATGACTAATAAGGAAATAAACATTTAAAAAAGGCTAATCCTTTCCTATCATCAAGGGTATGATACCAAGAACAGTATTCAAACAGAAGAGATGTGTGCTGAACTTTGAAGGGGGCATAGAAGTTTGCCAGTTGAGAAGTGAAGGATTGGCATTTGCTATGGACTGAATTGTGTCCTCCCCATATTCATATGTTGAAGCCGTAACTCCACCCCACAATGTGACTATATTGAAGAGAGGGTCTTTAAGGAGGTGATTAAGGTTAAATAAGGTCAAAAATATGAAGCCCTAACCCAACAGAACTGGTACCTTAATAAGAAGAGGAAGAGTCACCAGCACTCTCTCCCACAGAGAGAAGGTGGCTGTCTGCAAGACAGGAAGAGATTCCTCACCAGAACCCAACCATGCTAGTACTTTGATCTCAAACTTCCAGCTTCCAGAACTGTGAGAAATAAATTTCTGTTGTTTAAGCTGCCCTGGCTATGATATTATATAGTCTGTGGCAGCTCCACCAGACTAAGGCAGCATCCAAGCAGGGAGAATAGCGACATAAGAAAAGAGCTTGCATAGAGTAGTAGGGAATGAAGCCAGATTGTGAAAGCCCTTTATATCATGCTAAGAGTTTTCAGAAGCACTAGGCTATAGGATTAAGTCCAATGTGTGTTCTCTTCAGCAGTAGTTATGGTGTTTTAGGAAAAATGTACAAGAAAAGTGAAACCAGTCCGGAAATAGGGCTGGAAACACTGAAAGTTCTGGGAACTGATTTTTTTTTAAAAAAAGCAAGATTGATAAAGGATGATCTGATTTTCAGGAGTGGAATCCTCAGCACCCACATCATTTCTGAACTGAATTATCATAACTTCTTAACCATTCTCCCCACCTCTGGCCTTGTCCCCTCCCACCTCCGACAACCCAGTTTTTCTATTGCAGCTAGAGTCATAGATCAGTGGTTCTCAAAATTGAGTGTGCGTCAGAATGGCCAGGAGGGCTTGTTAAAGCAGATCGCTGGGCCCACTCCCAGAGGCTCGACATCAGCAGGTCTAGGTTAGGACCCGAGGATTTGCACTTCTGAACACTCCCAGGTGATAACTTTTGCTGCAAAATCTTGGACCATACTTGGAAGGCCAATGATAGACAAATCTGATCAGTCTCTTGCTAAAACTCCTCAATATCTCCTTAGTGCCTCAGGATAAAGTCCTTAATCTGGCTAAGAAAGGTCTAGATTGTCTGGCCTTCGTTGTTGTCTTCTGCCTCATATCTCATCCCTTCCCTTGTTGAACTGTGTGATGCTCCCTATTCTTGCTTTCTGTTTAATCTTCTATGACTGAGCATGTATTTCTCCATCTGTCTGGAACTCACAATAGAACCCTTCCTCTATCCAACTATTTCATATTTATCTTTAAAAACTTAATATACCTATAACCTACAGGAATCCTCCATTCAACAACTAATCTGAAGGAGATGCCCTTTATCTGTGCTGCTAAAGCATCCTGTACCACCACCCACTGTTGTACTTACCACATGGCATTGTAAGAATCTATTTGCGTGTTTGTTTTTCTCCTTTAGAACATAGCATGTTGAAGGACAGGATCTTGTATTTCGTTCATTTATCTGTTTTCCACGTGCCTAGCACAGTGCCTCCACATACAGCAAGTTCAATTAGTGTAGGTTAAATAAGAAAATAAATGAGTGCACGGGCTCTGGCTTTGGTAAAGACCACAAGTCACTGCTGCAATTTATCTCTTTAACAACCTCGGAGGTAAGTACTAATAGAACAGCCATTGTACAGATGAGGAAACTGAGTCTCAGAAGTCAAGTAGTCTGCCCACAGTCACACAACTAGTGAGTGATGAACCATGAGAGGAACCCACATATGTCTGACTCCAAAGTTTGCTCTTTTAACCACTCCCCTATTCCATCCAAATGACTGGCTATATAGAAATCAAACATCCTGTAAGCTGCATCTACTTGCAAACATGTAGGAAGTAGAATGTGCCATTCTGGAAGCCATATATGAGAAGTCATGTTACTGCTAATAGGCCCTTGCAACAGGTCTGAGAGATGCTCCTTTCCATCATCCTTTAACTATAGTGTTTGAGGAATATGTGTCCATCCATGAGACTCCACAGCAAATCAAGGGGAAGAGACTCAGCTTACCCTCGTAGGACATCAAAATCTAATATACACACACACACACACACACACACACACACACACACACACACACACAGTGGAAATGTTCCACATAGTTTCTGTTGGTCAGAATTGGAGGCTTGTAGAGAATTGTAGGTAGTTTTTTCCCAGAGCTCTGATTATTGCATTCCGAGAAGCCCAGTTTGTGGGTACATTGCTGTTTATATTTGTAAACACCAAATATGTAAAGGTGGGCATGAATTTAATCAATCAATCAGTTAGTTTGGGGCAGGAAATGTCAGATCTCTGGCTCATTAATTCAATTAAAATATTTCAACTGTAGCATATTATAGCTCCTGGATATATGTGGGCATTTTCTGTAATGCTGAAACACAGCTATTTTAGAAAATAAATTTTATAAATAGTGTTAAGAATTGGCAATGCAAACCTAAGACCACATACTTGAGGAATCTACCACTTCTTTTTGGTATCATGAGCCATTCCATGAGGACTAAAAGAGCATCATGTCAATTTGCCTCTTGCCACCCTCCCACTGCCACCCAACCAACTTACGCAGCCAAGTCAAAGATGGAGGTGAGGCTCAAGAGAACAGGGAGGCCAAATATGTGGTCAGCCCACATTCTGTTTTTCAATATTGTTCCTAACCAGTAAATAGCAACAGCAATTCTGGAACATGTCAAGTAGGAAGCAGGTAGCACTAAAACCCTAGTTCTAGCGAGCACTTTATCACAGTGGCTTTAATTGCCACTCTCCTACTTGGCACTGGTCTGTGAGAAGGTATTCATTTGGGCAGTGGGAAAAGGTAAAATAAGTACACACACACACACACACACACACACACACACACACACACACACACAGCTCTCCAGAAGCATACTATGAGACAGTATCTATTGTGAGTGATGTCTAGGCTTAGCACTTTTGGAAGGAAAGGGGAGAAAGTGGGATGATGCAGAGGAATAAGTTGAACAGCAGGTCCCACAAAGCCCCAGCCAACCCAGTGAGGAGCTCTGGAGTGCACATTCCCTGACAGGGCTATCTCTGGTTGGTCTGGAATGTCCAGGCTCTTCTACTCTCACCTTGTTCAGTCATCGTGAGCCACCTCACATTCGATTTCTCCACTGTCTGATCTAAATAGATTCCTCTTATCTCCAGCCACCACACGTGCTGGTCTTGGTGGCTTTCCTGATGGCATAATCTTGACCCTCATGGTATAACCTAAGCCCCTGATCACCATATCTTTCTCAGGCTGGGGTTGCTGCTCTTGCACATTGAGAGTTACAGTGGGCAAACAGGGGAATCGAGAGATGCCCAAGTTGATCACCTGTGTCCCATAAGTGTTCACCCTGTTTCCATTGCGTAGCAACAGCCCTACCTCTTC
>NW_006779031.1:2298026-2306271 GCF_000442215.2 Lipotes vexillifer | reverse complement strand
CCTGCTGATTAGAGTGAATGACTCCTGCCAAGATGATAACTTCTTTTCTTGCTTGTGGTCCCAGAACACAAGGAGCCCCAGGTGCTCTACTGGTAGTTGTAGCTTATAATTCAGTGTTACCTCCACTGTGTGCCCTGGTAAAAGCAGGCTTTCTTTGGTGACAAGGACTTCTACTCTAACTCTATTGAGCTCATAGTTCCAGGGACAAGAAACACAAGGTCTCCCATTAGGTGACAGGGAGGAATAGTAAGTGGGGGCACTCCTGCTTTTGTATCCATTGTTTCCCAGACTATGTCTTTATCCTATTATGTTACAGAACCATGTATAAGTCTTTGATTTTATTCATACACTGCATCCTAAAAAGGGGAATCCCATGCTTTCAGAGTATTGCCTTCAAGGTAGCCCTACAGCTGGGACTCCAGCAGGCCTACTGACATACTGTCAGGCTGGCAATTTCTGTGTGATACAATATGTGAAACAACCAGTGGAACTCGTGGTTTGGAGCCTACTCCCATACTCCTTTACCTGCAAATTGGGCTCTCGTTACTGATGATATGTTATGTGGGATCCTACTTCGGTGGATCCTTTTATAAGCCTTCAGATAGTGGTGCTGGCTGAAGCCCTGCAGACAAGAAAGCTAATCACATACCTGGGATACCTACCTGTTTCTGAGAACAAACCACTGCCCTTCTAGGATACAAAGGGACTGATTGGCCACACTCATGGCCAGTTGATATCCTCAACGAAAGATAGCATATTGGAAGGGCAGTGCTGGCCTCTATTGCTGGCCCGTTGGGCATTTGACACCCGAAGCTACATCAGCCTTGATGAATGGAAGTCCATGATGCTGGGCTCATGTATAGCCTCAATTTCTGCCTCCGTGTGTCTAGCATGCAGTTTTGGGGTAGCTGATGTCAAAGGTTAGCTGACATCAACTGATCAAGACATCTTAACAGTTTGGTTGTTCAGTCCCTCTCCCATAGTAGGTGCTCTCTGGTTAGTGTTAAAGTATGAAACAAAGACCTTCACAGGTTGTGCCCACTCTGATGTCTGTCCACATGGCTTTACTCCAGAGTTCCTTCTCCCAGACCTTTTGATCCTTTTTCTTTTCAGGCCCCTACCAGCCAGACAAGCCATTTTCCACTGCTCATGAGCCTGTACATATATTCCAACCCCTAAACACTTCTCCTTCCACAAAAGGTGGACAGTAAGGTGAACCGCCTGAAACTCCACCCATTGGGAGAATTTTCCCTCATTGTTGTCTTTCCTGGCCTCCCTTGAATGAGATTATAATGCAGTTGCTATCCATTTTTGGTTTTATGCTCATCTACCAAGCTGACCCATCTTTAAACCAAGCTTGGGATTTCTCAAAATCAGTTGATCACATGGGACTCCCAATATGGCCATAGGCATGGCTGAGGGAGAGGAGACGGTGCAAATGTGGTAGATGACACTGGGATCTGGGCTACTATTTCATTCAGCTTGCTGGTACCCTCTGGTTTTCCTTGCACTCAGTCTCAGATGTAGCACTTCCATCTTATGATGGGTTATTTCTGGGCTCACCAGACCTTACAACTGATTGATCTGACAGAACCCAACTCATAGTGGGGAATTCCAGATGCATGGGCACTTGGTGTCCTACAGTTAGATAATCTCTCACTCTACCAGTATCCAATACCATAACAAGAGTTGTTTTTCAAAAGGTTTTAATTCTCTAATGCGTATGGCATGGCCTTACTCCAGAACTCTAGGGGCTCATGTTATGATTCTCCCTCCAAGCTTTCCACAAACTCAGTGTAACTTCTTCTTCCCCCTCCCCAATATCTGTAAAATCATAGTCTGCAGAAGTCATATGGCTCAAGCAGCAGGGCTGCTTGTACCTTGACCTGCTGCAAAGCTCCTTCTTGCTCTATGCCCCACTCAAAGCTGATAGCTTTACTTTTTACCTGGTATATGGGCTGGAGCAGTATTACAAGGTGTGAAATATGCAACTTGTATAACCTAAAGAGTCCTACCAGGCACAAATGCTTCTTTCTCTGTGGTGGAGCAAGTGCAAAAATTGGTCTTTTCCTTTGATGAGAAGGTCCCAGCACTCTACTGATAGCTGGGCTCCTAAAAACTATAGTGACCTGGCAGACTCCTGAATCTTTTAGCATTTATCTCCTACTTCCTGTGTAGGAAGCATGTGTCTTACCAAGGTCTCCAGCAGCTTCACCATTTCGTCCTGCTACAGTCCAATTAGCATGAACTCATTGATTTAAAAGATCAATGTGATATTCTACAGGATGTGCAGATTGTCCAGATTCCTTCAGATTACTTTATATCCAAGGGCCAGACATTTTTCATAACCCAAGGGCAGAACTAATCAATGGATATTGATTTCCATCCTTGAGAGTATGAACTAGTTTTGATCCTCTTTGATTGGGTAGAAAAGAAAGGATTTGCCAAATCTGCAGCCACATGTCACGTACCTGAGACCATCTTAATCTCCTCTAATGAGCATATCTGATACTGTGGCTGTGATTTGAGCTACCACTTGCTTGAGTTTATGGTACTCTGTGGTCATCGTCTAGGATCGATTCCTTTTCTCCGGGGACCAGGCTGCTGAATTAAATGGAGATATGATGGAAATTACAGCCTCTGCATCCTTCAGCTCTGTCCTTACTGTGATACCAATTTCTCCCACTCCCAGAATGTGATATTGGTTTAAATTTACCACCTTCATCTGGGTCGGGGTCGGAGCAGCTCTAACCCTGCAGGCCAAGGTTCCAGTGTGTGTGTTATTCCAACTTCCAAGTATGCCAATCCAATTATACATATGGGACCAGGGAAATGACCAGTAGATGGGTTCATGGACCCACCAGACCCACAGTAAGCAAATCTTGGCCAGGACATTGCTTATTTTCTGGCCTCTAATATTTCTCCACTCTAACAGAGGAGTCATGACTT
Organism: Lipotes vexillifer; assembly: GCF_000442215.2. Lineage (NCBI taxonomy): Eukaryota > Metazoa > Chordata > Mammalia > Artiodactyla > Lipotidae > Lipotes > Lipotes vexillifer. The sequence continues at coordinate 2,303,322 of NW_006779031.1, read as the reverse complement.
TTGCTTATATCTCATTTTCCAGAACTGGGTCACATAGCCACTCTTAGCTGTAAGAGAGGCTAGGAAGATGAGCATTTTTAGTATGGTGAATGGCTGGGGAAGTTGTCAATGCAAACAAAATGTGAGTTCTGTAGGTAAGGAAGAAGCGGAAAATGGATGTTGAGTAGGTAACTAACTAGCTGTGTCTGCAACAGCAATAGCTGTTGGATCCAAGAGGTTTAATTACTCTTGAGGTTTACATAACCATTCTAGAAGAATTACAACAATGTTCAGTATTATTCCATTTAAGGTAATGTTTACAAAATACCGGGGTCTCCTGGCGTCAGTGAGGCCATATCCTCAGAGTAAGTACCCGCATGACTCTGAACAATATCTCTGTCTCCAGCTTTCCAACCTTCCAGAATCACATTTTCCCCAAATGAATATGAATTACTAAAAACATTTTTCTGTTTTCTGCTGTCTATAGGGGAGATAGAGAGGGCTAGTTGTTCATTAGTCTTTCCTGCTTTTTTGATGATAAAATTACCTCTGTTATGAAGATGATAAAAGCTGGTAATTAGATCGTAATTAATTTACCTAAAATCCTTATTTAGAAAAATTAATTTGTCAAACGTATGTAGGATCAGAATTTAACCCCTAAGAGTAAAGTAAAAATAAGAGTAAAAATAGAGAGTAAAGCAGACCTTAACCAAATTGTCTGTCAGATAATACACAAATGCCTGAGTCCACAGAACATAAAAGTGTCCTCTACTTTTGGTTTAACTGTATATTTCAAATCATTTGACATCCATAGAATAAAGACTGTCTCCTGTATATCATTCAACTCATTCCAAGTTTCCTAATGGACATGAGGTCTTTTTTCTCCTCTCCACTTACCCCATTTGACTAACCCTTCTCCGTCGGAGAGAAACCTCTTCCTTCTGAAACTACGGCAACTCATTTCTCTCTTTTGCAGCCACTTAGACGCACTGATTTTTCCTCTTGCCTGTGAAAAGGTTAATCAAGCATTCTGCTCCTTGGACACTTGAAGGATTGCTTCGTGTATTAGAAAAAGGGGAATTTTCTATTCTGAGGAATAAAAAGGGAAAGTGTGAAAGAAGCTGTTACTTTCATCTGCCTTCAGAGTGGAGTATTTACAAAACAATCAGATATTTAACATGCCCAACATCAATCTACTCTTAGCACTTTCACTCTGCATTATTCAGCTAAAAGAATTCTAGTTCTTTCTCAGCATGGAGTTGCAGAACCAGAGAACAATTTTAGTTATTCTGGCCTAGATATGCTTTGTGCATCGATAAGGAAAGCAGGAACAAAGATAAAAAAAATACGCATCCCATCGCACCTATATTACTCTCTACCTCGAATTGATTTTTGAAATTTGATGGGTCTAATGAACTCCAGATGTATGCCAGTTAAATTATAGACCTGCACCATGTAGTTACAATCATCTCTTACATCTAAAGTTACAGAAGACCTGCTTTTAGACATTACCTCATTTGATTTGTCCTTGGACTCCTATGACCGGTACCTGAATATGGTAGTCATTAGCACTGATCACAGATGTTTAGGCTCTTTCTCCTTCTTGGCACATGGAAAGATTGTACTGCCCTGGCCTCTTGAATTTATGTATAGTCACATAACTTGTTTTGGCCAATGAAATATGAGCAGATGCGTCATTTCCAGGTGGAATTTTTTACAGCCTGTCTATGCTTTGACACACCCTCTTTTCCCTCCATCAGAGCAACTAATCTCTATCTGGATTTTTATCTCTGTTTCTGTCTCTGTCTCCATCTCCATCTCACTCATTCTCTTGCTCTTACTGTCTCTCAGTCACACACACACACACACACACACACACACACACACACACACACGCCGCGTGTGTTTCTCTCTACATCTCTGCTTCATTCTTTACTTCTCACTTGTCCATTTGCATATGGCCAGCATGCCTGCCTCCAACAAATGGCAGCCCTGGGCCCCAGGTCTACATGATCAGCGTTCCGGAAAAGAAAAGCTGATTGCCCAAGCTTGAGACAGGTTTTCATCCCTGGATCACTCAGCTGCAGCTCGGGGGTACAGGGTCATACGGGAAGTAGCTGCTCACTTTATGCTAAAGGCAAGGCACATTCTCTAAGAAAAGGGAATAGGCACAGTGAAATGATGGGCTTTTAAAGCACACCAGTCAAAGCTAGTAGGCTTCAGAACAAGAAAGAGAACTCAGGTGTTCTGACTTAATAGTTCGGGATTATTTTCTACCACACTCCCTGCTGCAGCTTCAAACTCTCGTATTTGGAAGAAATGATTGGGCCTAAACCCTATCTACACCCATGCTATAATACTGTTTATAACAGGACACTACTAAACTTTTTAAAAATAGGCATATACAGCAACACAAAAATAAACTGCTATCTGACAGAAGACATTCATTTTTCATTGAACACAAAAGCATAACTTCCTTGGATTTACAGCTGTAGAATATCTTCAAGACTCTTCTCCCTTGTCTTCTGCCAACGCTTCTGTATTGAATGATCTGTTTTTGTCCTAAATCCATCTAAAAGCACTTGTCTTCGATTCTCTTCTCCAACTTCCATAGTTATATGTATTTTATATCCAGATAGTTTTGGCTTAATTTATATTTTCCTAAGTTAACATTAACTCTTTAACTGTTAGTGTCCCCTAGGAATTTGTAACAGCATGAAGATGAACTTAGTAACTTGTGCTTCCCTCAGATTAATAAATATATTGTTTTTATGACTCCTCTGATGTTACTGTCACCATATGCATAGTCTTTACAAGTTCAACACGCAAAACTCAATTTCCTCTGAAGGATTTTTGTGTAATTTGGGTAAGCTACCATTGCAACAAATGAGCAGTGGCAACTTAGTCATGGTTCTATGAATAGAACTTCTCCTCATAGGGTTAGTTCATCCAGCGGAAAGATGATAATTCTTCTATCCTCAGTAAAGAAATAAGATACATCTTCTTCATTCACTTGTCCTCACCTGATGTATCATATATCTATACCTGAGTATAGTGTAATTTTTTTTTTTTTTTTTTTTTTTTTTGTGGTCCGCGGGCCTCTCACCGTTGTGGTCTCTCCCGTTGCGGAGCGCAGGCTCAGGGGCCATGGCTCACGGGCCCAGCCGCTCCGCGGCATGTGGGATCTTCCCGGACCGGGGCACGAACCCGCGTCCCCTGCATCGGCAGGCGGACTCTCAACCACTGCGCCACCAGGGAAGCCCAGTGTAAAATATTTTTATCATATGTTCTCTTTAACAACCAATAATTGGGCTATGTTTCTTAAATCCAGAGCTTTAAGTTATCCAGATATCTGCTTAACCTTAACTCTGTTTTTTGAGGCAGAATGATGTGGTAGAAAGAGCTCAATCCAGGATTGAGAAACATGGATTCTATCCTACGAGCTTTGTTCCTTTATTAACAGCACAGAACCTTCTACAAGCCATCCAAACTCTGAACTTCTATTTCCTCAACTGGAAAGGATTTGTTATAATACTGTTCAACCCATTTCTCAGGCTCACTGAAGGCTCAGAGTCGATGCATGTGGGAATTGTTTTAGAAACTGAGACACAGTATATAAATGTGGTTTGCCATTAGTATTATTTTCCATAGGAGTCTACCTCTTAACAAACCCTTCAAGACCAACATTCAAAGAGAAAACTTAAGAATAATCTTAAATAGAAAGATAAGCAATCCCTGACCTAGCAGCATCTGAGTCATAAATGATTCATATATGCAGTTTGCCACAGTTATCCCAACTGTTGCTGTCAATGTAAAGACACTGGAAACTTTTAGACAAGCTGTAGGTTCACAAGTGGAAGGAGGGAAGACACTGTTTGATAAAGAAATCACTTTAAGAAGAGACCCAATGACAGATTCATAGTCACACCGTGTAGCTGATGCCTAAATCCAAGATTTCACACACACCCTCAAATTTTTCACTGCAAGAAATCCTACCAGTTATAGACTCCATTGCGTCAATACGTATCTTCCTTGAAAATGTGAAAACTTGCTCTTAACCCCTGCTCTGTAAGGTTGGAGATTTGGGTTGAGATGAGGAAGGAGGTAGTGTTGTGGCCTGCTATACTTTGTGGAGTATCAACCTGGGTGACTTTCCCTAGTGGAGGTCTAGGGGAGCATGAATGTTTTGGGCTCCAACTGTAAGGACAGGAGGAAAGCGGTGAGAGGATCATGAACATAACCTTCATTTATTGAAACAAAGCACCTAATAATAGCTCTGTCGCTGGAAATGGAGGAAACTCTCCCTCCACTACTTTCTCCTCCTCCCCCTCCTGCTCCCTCTCCTTCTTCTGACAGTGAGCCCCGTAGGGCTATAGAAAGTACATGGTTCGTAATACCTAAGGAGCTTCCTCACCCCTACACTTCAGGAACACAGCTCTCAGGATCCAGATATCAGACCAGTGACATTATCTAAAGTTCCATTTCCAACTATAGTTTGATCTATGCCACCTTTCAGATCAATCCCCTTAGACTGGTCAGTCTGCTGCCTCTTAGATCCATCTGCCTGTCTTATCACTCTCTGACTGTGTATATGGGAAGGATGCAAGTGGGTTATGCCAATGGTTACATTTTTATCAGGCAACTGAAGGAAATGACCCTGCTTTTCCATTTAAGATTCTATTTTTACTGAGGGCAAATTAGACTCTTTATCTTGAACTACATGCAAAAGGTTAATCCCTCCAATAAACATTTATTGAGCACCTGCTGTGTGCCAAGCACTGTGTTAGATAATGTGGTATATGTAGAGAAGAGTAAGCCACTGTCAACATCTTCAGGAAGCTTACTGTCTAATGGGAAAAGGGGTATCAAATTACAATGCAATATGATAAATACTGTGCTGAGGAATATACAGGGTTCTATGAGATATCAGGAAAGGCTTTCTGGAGGACAAGTTTTTAGAGAGGTGTGGAGGAAGTTGGAAGAGTGCTCCAAACAGAGGGAATAGAGTGTGCAAAGTTCAACACTGAGATGAGGCATATGACATATTTGAAGAAGTGCAAATAGTTCAGTGTAGCTAATACGACCGAGTTAGATGAGAAGGTGGGAAGATTAGCAAGAGACCAGGCTGTGACGGAGAGCTTTATAGGTTTTAGTAACATATTACTGTGGTTTCCCAATTATGTGTAATAGGAATTCTGAGAAATCTTGGAGTTGAATGAGGTCAATAAAAAATAGGTGGTTGTGGGCTTCCCTGGTGGCGCAGTGGTTGAGAGTCCGCCTGCCGATGCAGGGGACACGGGTTCGTGCCCCGGTCCGG
>NW_006779031.1:2281107-2297916 GCF_000442215.2 Lipotes vexillifer | reverse complement strand
ACCCCCAAAAAAAAAAAAAAAAAAAAGGTGGTTGCCAAGGGGGAGGGTGATGGGAGAGGGTTGGATTGGGAGTCTGGGATTAGCAGATGCAGACTGGTATATATAGAATAGATAAATAACAAGGTCCTACTGTATAGCACAGGGAACTACATTCAATATCCTGCGATAAACCATAATGGAAAAGAATATGAAAAAGAATGTACATATATGTATAACTGAGTCACTTTGCTGTACACCAGTAATTAACACAACATTGTAATTCAACTATACTTCAATAAAAAATAAATTAAAAAAAATACCCCTCTACCACATCTAAGATCAGAACGTGCTAAGGGAGAAAACACAAGTCAGGCAAACAGAGGTAAAAATATCAACTTTATGTTGGAGAGCATGACTTTACATCTGTCAGTCAAGTAGACTTGTTAATATTGCATCCTTAATTTGAATCTATTCCCCCAACCCCAGGCACCACTGGAAAGTCATAGGTTTCTCTTGTAGCAGGTCACAAAGTGAGTTCACAGACTATAGTAATTCATATTAACGAGCACGTACTTTGCTATGCATAATTGCTATACCAATCGACGCTGTTTATTTTCCTTTAGAAAGTTTTGTAAACTATATCATTAGACATAGACAACACAGGGATTTAGCATTTTCAAAGTCAAGTCTGATTCTGATAAATGATAAGATGCAATGAAATGACACACGGGAAATATCAAATATGTGGAGGGAAATTTAAAGAGTCATTTTCATTGCTTTGTTTTCTGCATATCTAAACTCAGGTACTGGGTTCAGGAAGCAGGGGAACTGACACTGAGATGTTAGGGCAAAGTAAATATAAATGAGATATCTATTCATGCCCCAGGAAATTGCTACCTACATAAAGGAGATTTTGTCTCTGGGCCATCAGTTAAAATCAAGCTGGTACTGGTCAATACCGCTACTAGGGCACTGGCCACACTCCTTTCTTGCACAAGAATTTGAATGCACTTAATATTACTTAGAATACGTGAGAGCCAGAATCTGGGCTTTGTCGTCTTGTTACAGAGGTTTATATTGTGTGTCTGTGTGTCTCTGTGTGTGCGTGTGCGTGTGTGTGTGTGTGTGTGTGTGTGTGTGTGTGTGTGTGGCAGCGGTGGGGGAGGGGTGAAAAAAAATGAGCCTTTTCTATTTTTTACTTGTGGTATGGATTAATTAGGTTGAACATGTTTCAATATAGACTTTCTTTTCAAAACAGAATAATTCACTCGGAAGTGAGTCAGTCAGAAGCACTTTATGACAGATAGCCCTTCAGTATATAGAAGTAGCAAAAGAGCCAGGAGAAATGGACGAATATTGGGTCTATGCAAGGGCCAGTCCTCCTCCTTAAGCGCGACTTCTCCCAGAGACCAGAAGCCATGGATCTCACAGTGGTATGGAAGTGTCCGTTAGGGGAAATTCAGCAAAAGGAGTCTCTGAGTAAATGAGTGAGCAATGAAATAATGTAAGCCTGACACTGAATGCCGCTGAGACTTAAGAGTGCTTAAATTGACAAAGAATTGGCTGAGGGAGTAGGTCAAGGCCACCTATGTCAAATAAGTTAAAAGAAAGAAATTACCATTCCTTTTTTGTATTTATTTTGGTTCTTGAGTTGGCTACTTTATTATATTAAACACATAGCACTGTGCTGGGCATTTTGTTTGTCCATTCTACAAATATTTATTGAGCAACTATTAGGTGGCAGATACTTTGCTCAGTGCAGGTATAAAGTGAGGGACAAAATAATAGATATTGTCTCTGTACTCACCAATTTAACAGCCTAGCAAGATAGGCAAATGTTCAGCAAATTAATCTATAAATATATGAATGAATGTATACATACAAATTTGAGATAAGTGCTCTAAGGGAAAATAATTGTGTGCAACAAGGAAACATTACAGTTGATTGTGTTAGGGAAGGCTTCTCGGAGAAAGTGATGCATTTCACTGAAAACTCAAATAACTGTAAGTGAAAAGTGTTATTACCTCTACTTTACAACAAGAAAGGGGAGATTTGTAGTGAGTAAGGAAAGTGCCAGCAGGTAAATCAGCTAGTAATTGAAAGAAATGGAATGAAACCAGGCCTGCCTGATACTGCAGTTCATACTCTGCGCTCCTAGCCTACACTGAGCACCAGGTTGAGGAGCAGGTGTCTGTGAATTTCTCTCAGCTGCTTGTTCAGGTTCATGCGTGTTATCAGCAACAATCCTGTCCTTACCACTTACTTAACCACCAGCACTACTCTCCCTTCTGGCAGTGAGCAGGGCACATGGCGTGGTCCCAAGTAACAAAGAGACAACAGACCTAACCACGGAGCAGTGCTCATGGATTCAGAGTAGGATGCATTGTAACAGCATTTGATTGCTGTGAAGTAGTCACTCCATATTTTGGGTTAAACTGGTTTCTTTCTACATAAATCTGTTCCCAAATTGAAGTTCAGTTATCACTGTAGGGTTGTGGAACTCTCTCCACCTTTTCCAGAAAATTGGTTAAAGATAGTGTCAGGCTAGGCACCTTATAGAACTGTTCTTGTTAATAAAGCACCTAGTTATGTAGAGATCAAGTATTTGATCCAAATAGTCAGGAGAACAACCGAGGAAAATCAAATAACAGAGAAAAAATTAACAGAAGGACAAGAGCAAAAATGGATAAACTGACACCAAAATCATAGAGAATATTAACAAAAGCAAAAGCTGATTCTATGGAGGGGAAAAAAGATAGACAAGCAGGTAGCAAGAGCCAGTGTCAGGTCCAGGAAACATTCTTCTATATTCTTCATTGTCAAATGTGCCATCTTAGACTAATTTCATTTCTCTCACCACAAGCAGAAGGTAGCTACACTGTTATTTCACACAGTGCCAGGCTTTTCTGTTTGTATTGAAACAATATATATTTTCTTTCCTCTGCAATTTCCTAATACAGTTTTTGTAGAGCTGGCTACATCATTACTCTGGACCCAGACCCCATGGCTGAGAACCCATCTCGGCCAGGTGGAATGGTGGGACCACAAGGGAGCTGAGACTCCACTGTGCCATCTGAATTCACTTACAAAACACAATGTCAAAGGTAAAATTATTAAGAATTTCACAAAGAGTGGATATGTGTATATGTGTGGCTGATTCACTTTGCTATACAGCAGAAACTAATACAACGTTGTAAATCAACTATACTCCGATAAAAATTAATTTTAAAAAATAACGAATTTCAAGACTGCAACCAAACAGCTTCAATCCCCAACTGCAAGGTCCTTCTGAGCACAGGGCACTGTATGGCTACACTGATAACATGCTCACGAAGCCCGCTCTGGTGGATCACATGATTGTTCCTTACATTGGGACTTTTGCCAGTTCAGCTCTTAGAGCTTTAATAAGCAGACATACAGACCTAATTCCACCAGATGGTACATTCTCGGGACTGTACCAGTAGAATAACTCTTCCAACTAAAGGCTGCTTGTTTTGCTTTAAAGAAATGGAGCCAATGAGCAATCAAATCAATCAGCAAATACTTGAGCTCCCACTGTGCTGTGGAGGAAATCAGCGAAGGTAGAGACAGACAAGCTTCCTGTCCTCCAAGAGCTCACAATCTAGTTGGAAACAGAAACAAAAGATGACTAACAGATGCATATCTAACTTATTTTTCTTAGTAGCCACATAGTGTCTCATAATATGCCGCTATTTATTCAAGTGTTCCCTTACTAATGGGCTCATATTGTTGCCAGTTACATGTTAGCTTTTTTTTAAAAAATAGATCACTTAGCTCTTGCTGTGTTACTAACCACTCTCCCAAATTTAGTGGCTTAAACAGCAATCATTTACTAATTCCTATGATGCTGTGGATTGACTGGGAAGTTTTCCTCATCTGGGTCAACTCAGCTCATCTCTGCTGAACTCACTCTTATTTCTGTGATGTACTGGCACATTACAGAAGGTTGGATGTTCAGGATGGCCTCAATCATATCGCTGACAGTTGGCAAGCTGTTGGCCACAGTGACGGGACTGACAAGTGCACACGTCTCTTGTCACCAGCATTCTGGCTAGGTTAATTCACGTGGCAGGCTTAAGCTTCCAAGAAAGCAAACAATCAAGTTTCAATGCACAGGCACTTTTGAAGCCCGTTTGTATCATATTGGCTAATGTCTTATTGGCCAAACAAGTCGCATGGTCAATCCAGATTAAAGGAATAGAGAAATAGAGTCTACCTCTTAATGGAAGGATTTGATCACTTTTACAATATATCACATCAGTTTTTTTACACTGAATAATTTGCTACAATAAATTTATCTATATGAGTATGGTGGCTTTATTTCTATGAGATAGATTTCCTGAAATGGAATCATCAAGCTAAAGGGTGGGTGAATTTTTAACTTTAATAGGTATTACAAAATTGTTTCTAGAAGACTAGTAATGTATAGTTGAACAGCAATTCATCAGTGTTCTTTATTCTGCCTCCTCACCAGGAAAAGATGTTATCATTATATTTTTTTGACAATCGAATGAGTGAAAAACAGTATCTCCCTGTTGTTTAATTTGTGTTATCTTGACGGCTAATGTGTAGTAACCTTCAGAAGACAGTTATATTTATAAAAGGTGATGTGTTAAGGTGACTGAGGACAAGTAAAGAGGAATGCTCAAGTGATTTACACATGGTGCCTGCTGGTAGTTTAGTTGTTGAGATAAGTCATGCATAGAAGTCCAACATTTGGACTTACTGTGAAACACCATAACAGGAGTACAGATAGAGTACATGTAATACAAGTACTGAGCGAGTTTCGTCTGACTGGGGAGATCAGGGAGGTTCCTCAGTGAGGTGATATAGGAAGTGCCATTTCTTGAATCATGGGCGTATTTTATCACATGTTTTGCACATCCGTCTTATCTTCGTAGCTCTATTTTGCTTTTGCTATTAGAGTGAGGAATGAGAGAATATAACATATGCCAGTGGGTGGTTGGACAAAGCTAAACATAATGAAAACTTCACCGGAAAAAAAGTACACATAGATGACAGAGATGATTAGGTGTTTCAGTAGTATGGAAATTAGTCTTTTGGGGATTGATCCTGGAAAAAATAATTCTGTCATTTCTTATTTTCTATACCAAACCCTGGGTTCTTTCTGATATAGGTGGTGGGGTAATCATTTGTTTATGAGTTTCCTCTCATCCTCAACCTTGTGGTTGAGTTGTTGATGCTAAGTTTCAAATGCAGATATCAGAGAAAAACACAAGCCAGCTCCAGGCAGTCTGGAAGGAGAAAGAGAGAATGCTCCCAGACCTGGAACTAGCTGAAGGAGCGCTCCTGGGCACCAGCAAGGGAAGGGCATATCCTCACAGGTGCCCAGAGGCCTTGCCCCACGACATGGGACGTGCTCACACACTCGCTCAGGCCCGACTGCTGCCGGATGGCCCCTCCCACCAGCCACTGGACCTATGCACTGCACCCTAGATGGGGGAGTGTTCTGGAGAAGTCCACTTAGGCATCTTACCAACCCACGGCAGACAAGTGACTCTTAAAGATCTTTAAACCTCTGCATTGGGCTGTGCTTGGTACTTGGATTGGGGGTGAGTGGGCAAGTGGCTTCCTGCAACCAAGATGCAGACCCAGGCTGGCCACGCACTAGACACGCCATTGTGCGGCTAGCCTGGAGTGGGCATGGCTACCAACAAGCCCCATCCCGAGATGCCCTGGGGTGTGCACAGCCAACTCCCAACTCTCCCCATACCTGTGCCCAGGTTCCTGCTCAGAGCGGAGGACAGCAGGGCCCAGGCAGAGAGGACAGACCTAGCAGGGCCTAGGGTGCCGGAGGGTGGGAGAGCAGGTGGCTAAGAACTGGTCCTGGGAGGTGGCAGGATATGAGACCTCATGCAAGCCAAGACTCCAAGCCTCTGGTGCCACTCCAATGTCTCATCTGACTTAACTTACAAAACACAATTTTTAAGATAAAATCACTTTTTAAATTTAAGACAGCAACTGTGGAGCATTTCTGAACATGGAGCCCTCTGCAACTGCACTGATCACACAGTTATGAAGCTGGTCCTTGTGGCAGGAATGTAAAAGGTAGATGCAAAGGATGGGTGAAGTTAAAAAATGGATACAACTGTGAGGCTATTGTAATAGTTTGAAAGTGCTGACCCTTCACATTCCTACTTCACACTTCTCACTGACACCTGCCACTTCCCTTTGCACACTTCACAAGTATAATAATCTCACAACAACCTAATCCCATTTACTTACCACTTCTGCTACTGGTGTCATATTTATTACTTCTACACACATTATGAACCTCATCTTATGGTATTATTACTTTTACTTTAGTCAGTCAGTTGTGTTTTAATTGTATTTGATAAGAAAAGTAAAACCTATTATTTCACACCTGTAATTTCTGATATTCTTCTTGTTTTAGATACTGTTTTCCATCTGGTATCATTTCCCTTCAGCTTGATAAGAATCATTTAGCATTTCTTGTATTACAAGTCAGCTGATGACAAATAATATTAGCTTTTATTCATCTGAAAGTGTCTTTATTTTACCCTCATTCTTTTTTATTTTTATTTTTTTCGGTACGCGGGCCTCTCCCTGTTGTGGCCTCTTCCGTTGCAGGGCACAGGCTCCGGACGCGCAGGCTCAGCGGCCATGGCTCACGGGCCCAGCCGCTCCGCAGCATGTGGGATCTTCCCGGACCGGGGCAAGAACCCACGTCCCCTGAATCGGCAGGCGGACTCTCAACTGCTGCGCCACCAGGGAAGCCCTGCCCTCATTCTTAAACAATATTTTTGTTGGATATAGACAGGTTGACAAGGGTTTTTTTCCCTTTAAATACTTTAAAAATGCTGTTTCACAATCTTCTAGTCTACACTACTTTTGATGAGAAGCCAGTAGGCATTCTTAACATTGTTCACTATATGCAATGGCATTCCCTGTTATAGCTGTCCTCAAGATTTTCTCTATTTTTGGTTCGGTAATTTGATTTTGATGTGACCAATTTTGATTTATTTCTAGTGGCTTTGCTTGGGACTTTTTGAGATATTTGGGTCTATAAGTTAATATTTTCTATTTGGGAAATTTTTGACCATTACTTTTATATCTTTCCTGCTCTATTACTTATCTCTTCTATTCCTGGGATTCTATTTATAAGTACAGTGTATCTCTCAGTATTCCACAAGCCTGTGAGGCTTTTTTCATTTTTGTCAATTTTTTCCCTCCATCTTTCAGATTGGATAACATCTATTGTTTTGTCTTCAGGATCACTGACTCATTATTCTGCCATCTGCCATCTACAGTCTGATACTAAGCCCATTTAGTAAATTATTCCTTCCAATTATTGTACTTTTCATGTCTAAAAATTCCATTTTTATACTTTCACTTTATCTGCTAAGGTTCTTTCTCCTTCACTCATTAAGGCCAGGCTTTACTTTAATTCTTTAAGGACATCTTCTTTTGGTTCTTTGAACATTTTTATAATGGCTGCTTTAAAGTCTTTATCTGTTGAATGTGAAGTCTGGACCATCAGTGGGTCAGTTGCTATAGACGTTTTTTGCTTTACTATGAGCCACACTTTCTTGTTTATTTGCATGTCTACTAATTTGTTTTAATTCTCTTTATGGATATTGTTGATGACACAATTGATTTTATTTTATTTTATTTTATTTTTAACATCTTCATTGGGGTATAATTGCTTTACAATGGTGTGTTAGTTTCTGCTTTATAACACAGTGAATCAGTTATACATATACATATGTTCCCATACCTCTTCCCTCTTTGTCTCCCTCCCTCCCACCCGCCCTGTCCCACCCGTGGCTGAACCAATTCACATTCCCACCAGCAGTGCAAGAGTGTTCCCTTTTCTCCACACCCTCTCCAGCATTTATTGTTTCTAGATTTTTTGATGATGGCCATTCTGACTGGTGTGAGATGATATCTCATTGTAGTTTTGATTTGCATTTCTCTAATGATTAATGATGTTGAGCATTCTTTCATGTGTTTGTTGGCAGTCTGTATATCTTCTTTGGAGAAATGTCTATTTAGGTCTTCTGCCCATTTTTGGATTGGGTTGTTTATTTTTTTGTTATTGAGCTGCATGAGCTGCCTGTAAATTTTAGAGATTAATCCTTTGTCAGTTGATTCATTTGCAAATATTTTCTCCCATTCTGAGGGCTGTCTTTTGGTCTTGTTTATGGTTTCCTTTGCTGTGCAAAAGCTTTGAAGTTTCATTAGGTCCCATTTGTTTATTTTTGTTTTTATCTCCATTACTCTAGGAGATGGGTCAAGAAGGATCTTGCTGTGATTTATGTCATAGAGTGTTCTGCCTATGTTTTCCTCTAAGAGTTTGATAGTTTCTGGCCTTACATTTAGGTCTTTAATCCATTTTGAGCTTATTTTTGTGTATGGTGTTAGGGAGTGATCTAATCTCATACTTTTACATGTACCTGTCCAGTTTTCCCAGCACCACTTATTGAAGGGGCTGTCCTTTCTCCACTGTATATTCCTGCCACCTTTATCAAAGATAAGGTGACCATATGTGCATGGGTTTATCTCTGGGCTTTCTATCCTATTCCATTGATCTATCTTTCTGTTTTTGTGCCAGTACCATACTGTCTTGATTACTGTAGCTTTGTAGTATAGTCTGAAGTCAGGCAGCCTGATTCCTCCAGCTCCATTTTTTGTTCTCAAGATTGCTTTGGCTATTCGGGGTCTTTTGTGTTTCCATACAAATTGTGAAATTTTTTGTTCTAGTTCTGTGAAAAATGCCAGTGGTAGTTTGATAGGGATTGCATTGAATCTATAGATTGCTTTGGGGAGTAGAGTCATTTTCACAATGTTGATTCTTCCAATCCAAGAACATGGTATATCTCTCCATCTGTTTGTATCATCTTTAATTTCTTTCATCAGTGTCTTATAATTTTCTGCATACAGGTCTTTTGTCTCCTTAGGTAGGTTTATTCCTAGATATTTTATTCTTTTTGTTGCAATGGTAAATGGGAGTGTTTTCTTGATTTCACTTTCAGATTTTTCATCGTTAGTATATAGGAATGCCAGAGATTTCTGTGCATTAATTTTGTATCCTGCTACTTTACCAAATTCATTGATTAGCTCTAGTAGTTTTCTGGTAGCATCTTTAGGATTCTCTATGTATAGTATCATGTCATCTGCAAACAGTGACAGCTTTACTTCTTCTTTTCCGATTTGGATTCCTTTTATTTCCTTTTCTTCTCTGATTGCTGTGGCTAAAACTTCCAAAACTATGTTGAATAAGAGTGGTGAGAGTGGGCAACCTTGTCTTGTTCCTGACCTTAGTGGAAATGCTTTCAGTTTTTCGCCATTGAGGATGATGTTGGCTGTGGGCTTGTCATATACGGCCTTTATTATATTGAGGAAAGTTCCCTCTACACCTACTTTCTGCAGGGTTTTTATCATAAATGGGTGTTGAATTTTGTCAAAAGCTTTCTCTGCATCTATTGAGATGATCATATGGTTTTTCTCCTTCAATTTGTTAATATGGTTTATCACATTGATAGATTTGCGTATATTGAAGAATCCTTGCATTCCTGGAATAAACCCCACTTGATCATGGTGTATGATCCTTTTAATGTGCTGTTGGATTCTGTCTGCTAGTATTTTGTTAAGGATTTTTGCATCTATGTTCATCAGTGATATTGGCCTGTAGTTTTCTTTCTTTGTGACATCCTTGTCTGCTTTTGGTATCAGGGTGATGGTGGCCTCGTAGAATGAATTTGGGAGTGTTCCTCCCTCTGCTATATTTTGGGATGGTCTGAGAAGCACAGGTTTTAGCTCTTCTCTAAATGTTTGACAGAATTCGCCTGTGAAGCCATCTGGTCCTGGGCTTTTGTTTGTCGGAAGATTTTTAATCACAGTTTCAATTTCAGTGCTTGTGATTGGTCTGTTTATATTTTCTATTTCTTCCTGATTCAGTCTTGGCAGGCTGTGCATTTCTAAGAATTTGTCAATTTCTTCCAGGTTGTCCATTTTATTGGCATAGAGTTGCTTGCAGTAATCCCTCATGATCTTTTGCATTTCTGTAGGGAGAGTTGTTACTTCTTGTTCATTTCTGATTCTGTTGATTTGAGTCTTCTCCCTTTTTTTCTTGATGAGTCTGGCTGCTAATGGTTTATCTATTTTGTTTATCTTCTCAAAGAACCAGCTTTTAGTTTTATTGATCTTTGCTATTGTTTCCTTCATTTCTTTTTCATTTATTTCTGATCTGATTTTTATGATTTCTTTCCTTCTGCTAACTCTGGGGTTTTTTTGTTCTTCTTTCTCTAATTGCTTGAGGTGCAAGGTTAGGTTGTTTATTCGAGATGTTTCCTGCTTCTTAAGGTGGGCTTGTATTGCTATAAACTTCCCTCTTAGAACTGCTTTTGCTGCATCCCATAGGTTTTGGGTCGTTGTATCTCCATTGTCATTTGTTTCTAGGTATTTTTTAATTTCCTCTTTGATTTCTTCAGTGATCACTTCGTTACTAAGTAGTGTATTGTTTAGCCTCCATGTGTTTGTATTTTTTACAGCTCTTTTCCTATAATTGATATCTAGTCTCATGGCGTTGTGGTCGGAAAAGATACTTGATACAATTTCAATTTTCTTAAATTTACCAAGGCTTGATTTGTGACCCAAGATATGATCTATCCTGGAGAATGTTCCATGAGCACTTGAGAAAAATGTGTATTCTGTTGTTTTTGGATGGAGTGTCCTATAAATATCAATTAAGTCCATCCTGTTTAATGTATCATTTAAAGCTTGTGTTTCCTTATTTATTTTCATTTTGGATGATCTGTCCATTGGTGAAAGTGGGGTGTTGAAGTCCCCTACTATGAATGTGTTACTGTCGATTTCCCCTTTTATGGCTGCTAGTTTTTGCCTTATGTATTGAGGTGCTCCTATGTTGGGTGCATAAATATTTACAATTGTTATATCTTCTTCTTGGATCGATCCCTTAATCATTATGTAGTGTCCTTCTTTGTCTCTTCTGATAGTCCTTATTTTAAAGTCTATTTTGTCTGATATGAGAATTGCTACTCCAGCTTTCTTTTGGTTTCCATTTGCATGGAATATCTTTTTCCATCCCCTTACTTTCAGTCTGTATGTGTCTCTAGGTCTGAAGTGGGTCTCTTGTAGACAGCATATATATGGGTCTTGTTTTTGTATCCATTCAGCCAATCTGTGTCTTTTGGTGGGAGCATTTAGTCCATTTACATTTAAGGTAATTATCGATATGTATGTTCCTATTCCCATTTTCTAAATTGTTTTGGGTTCGTTATTATAGGACTTTTCCTTCTCTTGTGTTTTTGTCTAGAGAAGTTCCTTTAGCATTTGTTGTAAAGCTGGTTTGGTGGTGCTGAACTCTCTCAGCTTTTGCTTGTCTGTAAAGGTTTTAATTTCTCCATCAAATCTGAATGAGATCCTTGCTGGGTAGAGTAATCTTGGTTGCAGGTTTTTCTCCTTCATCACTTTCAGTATGTCCTGCCACTCCCTTCTGGCTTGTAGAGTTTCTGCTGAGAGATCAGCTGTTAACCTTATGGGGATTCCCTTGTGTGTTATTTGTTGTTTTTCCCTTGCTGCTTTTAATATGCTTTCTTTGTATTTAGTTTTTGACAGTTTGATTAATATGTGTCTTGGCGTATTTCTCCTTGAATTTATCCTGTATGGGACTCTCTGTGCTTCCTGGACTTGATTAACGATTTCCTTTCCCATATTAGGGAAGTTTTCAACTATAATCTCTTCAAATATTTTCTCAGTCCCTTTCTTTTTCTCTTCTTCTTCTGGAACCCCTATAATTCGAATGTTGGTGCGTTTAATGTTGTCCCAGAGGTCTCTGAGACTGTCCTCAGTTCTTTTCATTCTTTTTTCTTTATTCTGCTCTGCAGTAGTTATTTCCACTATTTTATCTTCCAGGTCACTTATCCGTTCTTCTGCCTCATTTATTCTGCTATTGATCCCATCTAGAGTATTTTTCATTTCATTTATTGTGTTGTTCATCATTGTCTGTTTCATCTTTATTTCTTCTAGGTCCTTGTTAACTGCTTCTTGCATTTTGTCCATTCTATTTCCAAGATTTTGGATCATCTTTACTATCATTATTCTGAACTCTTTTTCAGGTAGACTGCCTATTTCCTCTTCATTTGTTAGGTCTGGTGGGTTTTTATCCTGCTCCTTCATCTGCTGTGTGTTTTTCTGTCTTCTCATTTTGCTTATCTTACTGTGATTGGGTTCACCTTTTTGCAGGCTGCAAGTTCGTAGCTCCCGTTGTTTTTGATGTCTGTCTCCAGTGGCTAAGGTTGGTTCAGTGCGTTGTGTAGGCTTCCTGGTGGAGGGGACTAGTGGCTGTGTTGTGGTGTATGAGGCTAGATCTTGTCTCTCTAGTGGGCAGGTCCACGTCTGGTGGTGTGTTTTGGGGTGTCTGTGGACTTATTATGATTTTAGGCAGCCTCTCTGCTAGTGGGTGGGGTTGTGTTCCTGTTTTGCTATATGGTTGGCATAGGTTGTCCAGCACTGTAGCTTGCTGGTCGTTGAGCGAAGCTGGGTGCTGGTGTTGAGATGGAGATCTCTGGGAGATTTTCGCCGTTTGATATTATGTGGGGCTGGGAGGTCTCTTCTTGACGAGTGTTCTGAAGTTGGCTCTCCCACCTCAGAGGCAGAGTCCTGACTCCTGGCTGGAGCAGCAAGAGCCTTTCATCCACTCGGCTCAGAATAAAAGGGAGAGAAAGTAGAGAGAATTAGTATAAGTAGGAGGAAATAGGAAAGAAAGAAAGAAAGAAAGAAAGAGAGGAGGGAAGGAAGGAAGGAGGGAAGGAAGAAAGAAAGAAAGAAGAAAAGAAAGGAAGAAGGCAAGAAGGAAAGAAAGGAGGGAGGGAGGGAGGAGGGAAGGAAGGAAGGAATGAGGGAAGGAAGGAAAAAATACAGAAAGAAAGAAGATACAGTAAAATAAAATAAAGTATAATAAAGTTATTGAATTAAAAAAATAATTATTTAGAGGAAAAAAAAAAGGGAAGGATAGAACCTTAGGACAAATGGTGGAAGCAAAGTTATAGAGACAAAATCTTACATAGAAGCATACACATATACCCTCACAAAAAGAGGTAAAGTGGAAAAAATCATAAAACTTGCTCTCCAAGTCCACCTCCTCAATTTGGGACGATTCGTTGGGGACTAGTGCCTGTGTTGTGGTGTATGAATGAGCCTAGATCTTGTCTCTCTAGTGGGCAGGTCCACGTCTGGTGGTGTGTTTTGGGGTGTCTGTGGACTTATTATGATTTTAGGCAGCCTCTCTGCTAGTGGGTGGGGTTGTGTTCCTGTTTTGCTATATGGTTGGCATAGGTTGTCCAGCACTGTAGCTTGCTGGTCGTTGAGCGAAGCTGGGTGCTGGTGTTGAGATGGAGATCTCTGGGAGATTTTCGCCGTTTGATATTATGTGGGGCTGGGAGGTCTCTTCTTGACGAGTGTTCTGAAGTTGGCTCTCCCACCTCAGAGGCAGAGTCCTGACTCCTGGCTGGAGCAGCAAGAGCCTTTCATCCACTCGGCTCAGAATAAAAGGGAGAGAAAGTAGAGAGAATTAGTATAAGTAGGAGGAAATAGGAAAGAAAGAAAGAAAGAAAGAAAGAGAGGAGGGAAGGAAGGAAGGAGGGAAGGAAGAAAGAAAGAAAGAAGAAAAGAAAGGAAGAAGGCAAGAAGGAAAGAAAGGAGGGAGGGAGGGAGGAGGGAAGGAAGGAAGGAATGAGGGAAGGAAGGAAAAAATACAGAAAGAAAGAAGATACAGTAAAATAAAATAAAGTATAATAAAGTTATTGAATTAAAAAAATAATTATTTAGAGGAAAAAAAAAAAGGGAAGGATAGAACCTTAGGACAAATGGTGGAAGCAAAGTTATAGAGACAAAATCTTACATTGAAGCATACACATATACCCTCACAAAAAGAGGTAAAGTGGAAAAAATCATAAAACTTGCTCTCCAAGTCCACCTCCTCAATTTGGGATGATTCGTTGTCTAAAAGAGGGAAGGAAGGAAGGAAATATAGAAAGAAGGTAAAGTATAATAGAGTTCTTTAAATTAAAATTAATTATTAAGAAAAAATAAAAAAAAAAATGGACGGATAGAACGCTGGGACAAATGGTGGAAGCAAACCTATACAGACAAGATCTCACACAGAAGCATACACATACACATTCACAAAGAGAGGAAAAGGGGAAAAAATCATAGATGTTGCTCTAGAAGTCCGCCTCCTCAATTTGGGATGATTCGCTGTCTGTTCATGTATCCCACAGAGGCAGGGTACATCAAGTTGATTGTGTAGCTTTAATCCGCTGCTTCTGAGGCTGCTGGGAGAGATTTCCCTTTCTCTTCTTCGTTCTCACAGCTCACAGGGGCTCAGCTTTCGATTTGGCCCTGCCTCTGCGTGTAGGTCGCTGGAGGGCGTCTGTTTTTTGCTCAGACAGGTCGGGGTTAAAGGAGCTGCTGACTCGGGGGCTCTGGCGCCCTCAGGGGGGGGGAGGGAGGGGCACGGAGTGCGGGGCGGGCCTGCGGCGGCAGAAGTCGGCGTGACGTTGCACCAGCCTGAGGCTCGCCGTGCGTTCTCCCTGAGAAGTTGTCCCTGGCTCCCGGGAACCTGGCAGTGGCGGGCTGCACAGGCTCCCCGGAACGGGGGGGTGGACAGTGACCTGTGCTCGCACACAGGCCCCTTGGTGGCGGCAGCAGCAGCCTTAGCGTCTCCCGCCCGTCTCTGGAGTCTGCGCTTTTAGCCGCGGCTCGCGCCCGTCTCTGGGGTCCGCGCTTTCAGCCGAGGCTCGCGGCCGTCTCTGGAGTCCGCGCTTTTAGCCGCGGCTCCCGCCCGTCTCTGGAGTCCGCGCTTTCAGCCGAGGCTCGCGCCCGTCTCGGTTCCGCGCTTTCAGCCGAGGCTCGCGGCCGTCTCTGGAGTCCGCGCTTTTAGCCGCGGCTCACGCCCGTCTCTGAGGTTCGTGCCTTTAGCCGCGGCTCGCGCCCGTTTCTGGAGCTCCTTTAGGCAGCGCTCTTAAAACCCCTCTCCTCGCGCACCAGGAAACAAAGAGGGAAGAAAAAGTCTCTTGCCTCCTCAGCAGGTGCAGACTTTTCCCCGGACTCCCTCGCGGCTAGCCGTGGCGCACTAACCCCTTCGGGCTATGTTCACGCCGCCAACCCCAGTCCTCTCCCTGAGCTCCGACCGAAACCGAAACCGAGCCTCAGCTCGCAGCCCCGCCCGCCCCAGCAGGCGAGCACACAAGCCTCTCGGGCTGGTGAGTGCCGGTCGGCACCGATCCTCTGTGCGGGAATCTCTCCGCTTTGCCCTCCGCACCCCCGTTGCTGCGCTCCCCTCCGCGGCCCCGAAGCTCCCCCTCCGCCTCCCGCAGTCTCTGCCCGCGAAGGGGCTTCCTAGTGTGTGGAGACCTTTCCTCCTTCACGGCTCCCTCCCACTGGTGCAGGTGCCGTCCCTATCCTTTTGTCTCTGTTTTTAATTAATTTTTCCTTTTGCCCTACCCAGGTATGTGGCGAGTTTCTTGCCTTTTGGGAGGTCTGAGGTCTTCTGCCAGCATTCAGTAGGTGTTCTGTAGGAGTTGCTCCACATGTAGATGTATTTCTGGTGTATCTGTGGGGAGGAAGGTGATCTCCGCGTCTTACTCCTCCGCCATCTTTCCACCGCTCCCCAAGACTTAAGCCAATGACACAATTTAAATACTTTAGATTCTTGTATCTAAAGATACAAGTCTTGTCTGGAGAGTGTTGAGCTTTTAAATTATTGGCCCATCATCTTAAACTTGTGTCAGCTTAAGTTTGTACTTTGGTAGTTAAAATGTATGGAAATTCCACAGTGTTTTTCAAGCTTCTCTTATTTGGTGGACTCAACTTTCAAACTTTGTATCCCCTCCAAATTTTGTCAGGGTTTGGTTTTAGTCTTTGTTAGAGTAGATCTAGAGTCAGCCATAGCGTAGTTCTTAATCTTAAGGCACACACTTTCTGGTGACTCACCTCAGGATGTTATTGATTTTTTTTTTTTTTTTGGCCCTGCCGCGTGGCTTGTGGCATCTTAGTTCACCGACCGGGGATTGAACCTGGTACCGCAGCAGTGAAAGCTCTGAGTCTTAACCACTGGACTACCAGAGAATTCCTTTTTTTTTCTTTTTTTAAGATGTTATTGAATTTTTAATGAGAACTTTATACAGGCATGCCTCATTTTGTTGCACTTCACAGGTAATTTTTTTTACAAATTGAAGATTTGTGGTAACTCTGCGTTGTCAGATGATGATTTAACTTTTTTTTTTTTCAACATCTTTATTGGGGTATAATTGCTTTACAATGGTGTGTTAGTTTCTGCTTTATAACAGAGTGAGTCAGTTATACATATATATATGTTCCCTCCCACCCTCCCTATCCCACCCCTCCAGACAGCCCCAAAGAACCGAGCCGGTTTCCCTGTGCCATGTGGCTGCTTCCCACTGGCTATCTACCTTACGTTTGTTAGTATATATATGTCCATGTCTCTCTCTCGCCCTAACACACCTCACCCTTCCCCCTCCCCATATCCTCAAGTCTTTTCTCCAGTAGGTCTCTGTCTTTATTCCTGTTTTACCCCTAGGTTCTTCATAACATTTTTTTTTCTTAAATTCCATATATATGTGTTAGCATACGGTATTTGTCCTTCTCTTTCTGACTTACTTCACTCCGTATGACAGACTCTAGATCTATCCACCTCATTACAAATAGCTCAATTTCGTTTCTTTTTATGGCTGAGTAATATTCCATTGTATATATGTGCCACATCTTCTTTATCCATTCATC
>NW_006779031.1:2233011-2278521 GCF_000442215.2 Lipotes vexillifer | reverse complement strand
ATGGTTGTTAGTATTTGCCTTATGTATTGAGGTGCTCCTATGTTGGGGGCATAAGTATTTACAATTGTTATATCTTCTTCTTGGATCGATCCCTTAATCATTATGTAGTGTCCTTCTTTGTCTCTTCTGATAGTCCTTATTTTAAAGTCTATTTTGTCTGATATGAGAATTGCTACTCCAGCTTTCTTTTGGTTTCCATTTGCATGGAATATCTTTTTCCATCCCCTTACTTTCAGTCTGTATGTGTCTCTAGGTCTGAAGTGGGTCTCTTGTAGACAGCATATATATGGGTCTTGTTTTTGTATCCATTCAGCCAATCTGTGTCTTTTGGTGGGAGCATTTAGTCCATTTACATTTAAGGTAATTATCGATATGTATGTTCCTATTCCCATTTTCTAAATTGTTTTGGGTTCGTTATTATAGGACTTTTCCTTCTCTTGTGTTTTTGTCTAGAGCAGTTCCTTTAGCATTTGTTGTAAAGCTGGTTTGGTGGTGCTGAACTCTCTCAGCTTTTGCTTGTCTGTAAAGGTTTTAATTTCTCCATCAAATCTGAATGAGATCCTTGCTGGGTAGAGTAATCTTGGTTGCAGGTTTTTCTCCTTCATCACTTTCAGTATGTCCTGCCACTCCCTTCTGGCTTGTAGAGTTTCTGCTGAGAGATCAGCTGTTAACCTTATGGGGATTCCCTTGTGTGTTATTTGTTGTTTTTCCCTTGCTGCTTTTAATATGCTTTCTTTGTATTTAGTTTTTGACAGTTTGATTAATATGTGTCTTGGCGTATTTCTCCTTGAATTTATCCTGTATGGGACTCTCTGTGCTTCCTGGACTTGATTAACGATTTCCTTTCCCATATTAGGGAAGTTTTCAACTATAATCTCTTCAAATATTTTCTCAGTCCCTTTCTTTTTCTCTTCTTCTTCTGGAACCCCTATAATTCGAATGTTGGTGCGTTTAATGTTGTCCCAGAGGTCTCTGAGACTGTCCTCAGTTCTTTTCATTCTTTTTTCTTTATTCTGCTCTGCAGTAGTTATTTCCACTATTTTATCTTCCAGGTCACTTATCCGTTCTTCTGCCTCATTTATTCTGCTATTGATCCCATCTAGAGTATTTTTCATTTCATTTATTGTGTTGTTCATCATTGTCTGTTTCATCTTTATTTCTTCTAGGTCCTTGTTAACTGCTTCTTGCATTTTGTCCATTCTATTTCCAAGATTTTGGATCATCTTTACTATCATTATTCTGAACTCTTTTTCAGGTAGACTGCCTATTTCCTCTTCATTTGTTAGGTCTGGTGGGTTTTTATCCTGCTCCTTCATCTGCTGTGTGTTTTTCTGTCTTCTCATTTTGCTTATCTTACTGTGATTGGGTTCACCTTTTTGCAGGCTGCAAGTTCGTAGCTCCCGTTGTTTTTGATGTCTGTCTCCAGTGGCTAAGGTTGGTTCAGTGCGTTGTGTAGGCTTCCTGGTGGAGGGGACTAGTGTCTGTGTTGTGGTGTATGAGGCTAGATCTTGTCTCTCTAGTGGGCAGGTCCACGTCTGGTGGTGTGTTTTGGGGTGTCTGTGGACTTATTATGATTTTAGGCAGCCTCTCTGCTAGTGGGTGGGGTTGTGTTCCTGTCTTGCTATATGGTTGGCATAGGTTGTCCAGCACTGTAGCTTGCTGGTCGTTGAGTGAAGCTGGGTGCTGGTGTTGAGATGGAGATCTCTGGGAGATTTTCGCCGTTTGATATTATGTGGGGCTGGGAGGTCTCTTGTTGACGAGTGTTCTGAAGTTGGCTCTCCCACCTCAGAGGCAGAGTCCTGACTCCTGGCTGGAGCAGCAAGAGCCTTTCATCCACTCGGCTCAGACTGCTAGTGTTGGACGGTCTCCTTCAGAGGAGGAGGGTGGCTGTGGCTCACCTTTGGGACAGGACACTTACAGCAGAAGATCTGGGAAGTACTCCTTGGCGTGAGCCCTCCTGGAGCCTGCCATTAGCCCCAACAAAGAGCCTCTGGCCTCCAGTGCTGAGTCACTTCAGGACAAAAAACCCGATTTAACATTTTTAACAGTAAACTATTTTTAGTTAAGGTATGTACATTGTTTTTTAGACATAATACTATCACATACTTAATAGACTACAGTATAGTGTAAACATAACTTTTATATGCGCTGGGAGACCAAAAACTTCATGTGACTTGCTTTATTGTGATATTCGTTTTATTGTGGTGGTCTGGAACCAAACGTGTAGTATCTCCGAGGTCTGCCCCTACTCTGGCTAGGTCAGACTTCCAATGTTCCCCAATGCCAACCGACCTCTAGTATCTCTGTTTTCTTCTCAACCTCATAGCAGCTGCTCTCTAGTAAGCATCGTGCACTCTCAACCAGCACTTGCACAGGTCAGTCTAGAACTCATGGGGTACTTCTGACTCAGACTCCTGGGCACCCCCCCCCCTTTGCAGCACCTTTCTCTTCAAGTGCCCTGCCCTGCAGGTTCTAGCCATTTCTGATTCCTTGAACTCTCATTTCCTCCTTTTCATTTCAGTGAGACCACTATGCTTGGATTCCAGTCCTCTACACCATGTTTGGAAAATTGTCCTTGGACAGAGAGCCATCTTTTGTCCAAAGTCTGAAAACTGTTGCTTTATGTATTTTATCCAGTTTTATGGTTCTTATGGTGAGGAGGTTTATCTGGTACCAGTTACTCCATCATGTTTGGAAACCATATTATTTTTTAGTCAACTCCTTTCCTGCTGGTGGTTGCTTGCAATCACCAGGCCTTTTGCCAGAGACATGGGGTATAATTCTGGGTCTTTAAGTGGCCTACTTCTAATATACTGAATACTTATATAATTATATATACTTTATATAATTACATTTAAAAAGCCAGAATTAGTGAGTTGATGGTAAGGAGACAGTGCTGTTAAAGTAAGTATAGCATCATTTGTGCTGCTGTTTAATACTTCATTAATTAGCAGTTATTTTTAAGATTGGTTACTTGTTTTTCATTATGCCTCCCATTTGCCTTCACATTAATGAGCTTTCTAGTTTTTCACACAAGTAATATTTATTGAACCTTTACTATGTAATACACACACATGCACACACACACACTATACTGTGTACTGTGGATACAGAGATTAAATGCAGTCCTACGAGAAAATTACTGTCTGTGTGCCAGTACCATACTGTCTTGATTACTGTAGCTTTGTAGTATAGTCTGAAGTCAGGGATCCTGATTCCTCCAGCTCCATTTTTTTTTTCTCAAGATTGCTTTGGCTATTCGGGGTCTTTTAGATCAATGGAACAGGATAGAAACCCCAAGATAAACCCACACACCTATGGTCAACTAATCTATGACAAAGGAAGCAAGAATATACAATGGAGGAAAGACAGTCTCTTCAGTAAATGATGCTGGGAAAACTGGACAGCTACATGTAAAAAAATGAAATTAGAACACTTTAACACCACACACAAAAATAAACTCAGAATGGATTAAAGACTTAAATGTAAGACTGGACTCTATAAAACTCTTAGAGGAAAACATAGGAAGAACACTCTTTGACATAAATCACAGCAAGATCTTTTTTGACCCACCTCCTAGAGAAATGGAAATAAAAACAAAAATAAACAAATGGGACCTAGTGAAACTTAAAACCTTCTGCACAGCAAAGGAAACCATAAAAAGACAAAGAGACAACCCTCAGAATGGGAGAAAATATTTGCAAATGAATCAACTGACAAAGGATTAATCTCCAAAATATACAAAGAGCTCATGCAGCTCAATACCAAAAAAAAAAAAAAAAAAAAAATCCAAAAATGGGTGGACGACCTAAATAGACATTTCTCCAAAGAAGACATACAGATGGCCAAGAGGAACATGAAAAGTTGCTCAACATCACTAATTATTAGAGAAATGCAGATCAAAACTACAATGAGGATCACCTCACACTGGTCAGAATGTCCATTATCAAAAAATCTACAAACAATAAATGCTGGAGAGAGTGTGCAGAAAAGGGAACCCTCTTGCACTGTTGGTGGGAATGTAAATTGATACAGCCACTATGGAGAACAGTATGGAGTTTCCTTAAAAACCTAAAAATAGAATTACCATATGACCCAACAATCCCACTAATGGGCATATACCCAGAGAAAACCCTAACTCAAAAAGACACATGCACCCCAGTGTTCATAGCAGCACTATTTACAATAGCCAAGACATGGAAGCAACCTAAATGCCCATCAACAGACGAATGGATAAAGAAGATATGGTACATATACACAATGGAATATTACACAGCCATAAAAAGGAATGAAGTTGGGTCATTTGTAGAGATGTGGATGGACCTAGAGACTGTCATACAGACTGAAGTAAGTCAGAAAGAGAAAAACAAATATTGTATATTAATGCATATATATGGAATCTAGAAAAATGGTACAGATGAACCTGTTTGCGAGGCAAAAATAGAGATACAAATGTAGAGAACAAACTTATGGACACCAAATGGGGGAATGGGGGGTGGGATGAACTGGGAGATTGGGATTGACATATATACACTAACTAATATGTATAAAATAGATAACTAATGAGAACCTGCTTATAGCACTGAGAACTCCACTTCACTGTACAGTAGAAACTAACACAACATTATAAGACAACTATACCCCAATTAAAAAAAAAAGAAAAGGAAAGAAAAGTACTGTCTAGTGAGGGAGGCAGACAAGTAAATAGATCATTAACATAATGCCTAACTTGTTGGAATATTCAGTAAAATTTCTGGGAAATGACAAATAGGGAAGTGTTGATACCTTTCTCACTGATCTGTCATAAATGATCCATTCATTTGATTGAGCCCATGCTCAAACTTGTGTGTCATTCAAAAATCTTCCTGTGTTTTACTTTAGCATCTACAAAGTTAGTCTCCTTAATTCTGGCTACATCGAGTAACAGAATATAAATGTTTTCATATATAACATTTTAGACACAAATACAAATTAAGTTTTAAATAGGTGTTTTGATCAAACCTTATAAATATGAAATTACATTAGTAGAAAAAATGAAATACAATTTTATTGCTCCTTTTTCTATGTTAGAAAAATAATAAAGCCCTTCATTCAATATACTGTACATTTTATGATTAATCCACAATTGAGGATACTATACTTGGCTTCTCCAAATGTATGGTGACACAGAAGGGATTGAGAGGAAGCACATGAAACACCTATCCCTTCTTCATTAAAAGGCTAAGAGTTGTAATAGTTCTTTTTGATGGGTTAAGTACTGACCTATAAAAGTGAAGAAAATAGGCCAAGGAAGAAGGGGTAAGCCGGGTGGAAAGAAGTTGAAGTGTGGTTGCGTTGCTATAGAGTTATAAAACTCCTAGACCTGATCAAAGAGAGGAAAGCCAAAGGGGTTCTTTCATATGCTAGAATAGGACGTCTCAGAACATTCTTATGGAAAATAAGCAGTCATCTTGCTTAACTGCTAACTGGGCTTCCTGGAGACTTTTTCTGTCCTTTTATTCCAACATCAGCAGTTTAATCAGGTTTATGAAGAGAGAGAAGAGCTTGTTAAAACTCCTCCTTTGTCTTTTCTTTTTTTCCCTCTTTCCTGCACACTTCAAACTCAACCAATAAATGAAAAACCTACATGGTAATGTCTCAGCTTATTAATGTGAAGAAAAGTGGGAGGCATATTGGATAACAAATAAGTAACCAATCTTAAAAATAACTAATTGATGAAGTGCAAATGATGGCCCTTTCATAGTGCTATATTTAGTATGACTGAGATTCTTCCATAAAAACTTCATTTTAGAGGAGATGGGAAATTTAAGCTTTAGAAGAGCAAAAAGTTGGTTTTCAAAAATGAGGAGGAAATGAATGCAGAATATCCCAATGCTTAGGAAGATGGAAAGACTATAATCTCAGCGATAATCTATTCGTTTCTCTGTTTCCCTGAATTTTTATCTTACAGCATCCAGGCTCTTAATACATTGAACATAAAATTTGCATTAGATCAGTGGCAAATATTTAGCATCAGCGAAAATAAAAATTACCAATCACTTCTTGGTGTTTGTGGCATGGGATAAGAGAAGAAGGAAGAAAATGAACGTCTTCTCTATTTTGATTTGCTAAATTTCAATGCAAACGACAAGACTAGTATATATGTTTGTGGACAGAAATGCAAACATTTTTAGAAATGCCATGAGTCACGGCTTAATCAAAAGGTCAAAGTAGACTTTTTACATATAGCTTTCTATATGGTCTTTTAAGATTGATTCTGTGTGAAAATTTGTGATCTGTGGAGCCAAACTACTTGGGTTCACATCACATCTCTCTGGTTTGTTAATTTAATCTCTCTATGCCTCAGTTTATTTGTTTTTTAATGGGCAGGGAATAATATCTTCCCTTTAATCTTGTAAAGATTTAATGAAATTATGTATGTAAAGTGCCTAAGGTAAATTTTGGCATAAAAATAGATGGTAAATGAGTGGAAGTTATGTTATTCACCAGAATTGAAACACCATGAGGGTATAAACTATGCATTATTTGTGATTGTATCCGCAATATTTTCATAAGTGCCAAGCACAAAATAAACACAATAAATAAATGTTGAATGAATGCATGAACTCCAGTCCCCCACTGCATAAAATCATATGTAAATTGGTCATATCAATGATGGTGTTGGCTGCTATTAGTGAATTCTCATTGACCACAACCAATGTAGTCAATAACAGGGTCCTTGTAGGAAACGGTTATTCTGGCTCTGCTTCTATGTTATGCAGGTGCTTGAACTACAATACGGGACCACTAGAGGGCAGAGAGACAGCAGCTGGCTCTCTGACAGTAAACAGCTGGAATAAATGAAGGGCATATGGTTTGGGTTTTAACCTTTGGGTATTTCTTCTTTAAATTATTTCATCCAGGGGACTTCCCTGGTGGCACAGTGGTTAAGAATCCGCCTGCCAATGCAGGGGACATGGGTTCAAGCCCTGGTTCAGGAAGATCCCACATGCCACAGAGCAACAAAGCCTGTGCACCACAACTACTGAGCCCACGTGCCACATCTACTGAAGCCCACGTGCCTAGAGCCCATGCTCCACAATAAGAGAAGCCACTGCAATGAGAAGCCCATGCACGGCACCGAAGAGTAGCCCATGCACCGCAACGAAGAGTAGCCCCTGCTTGCCACAACTAGAGAAAGCCCGTGCACAGCAACGCAGACCCAACACAGCCAAAAATAAAAATTAATTAATTAATTAATTATTTTAAAAATTACTAGTAAAATAAGAAGAAATAATACCCAGATAATACAAGTTTCCAGTGTTATCCTTAGGATTTTCCATGTATAGTATCATGTCATCTGCAAACAGTGACAGTTCTACTTCTTCCTTTCCAATTCGGATTCCTTTTATTTCTTTTTCTTCTCTGACTGCTGTGGCTAGGACTTCTAAAACTATGTTGAATAAAAGTGGCAAGAGTGGGCATCCTTGTCTTGTTCCTGATCACAGAGGAAATGCTTTCAGCTTTTTCACTGAGTTGAGTATGATATTAACTGTGGGTTTGTCATATATGGCCTTTATTATGTTGAGATATGTTCCTCTATGCCCACTTTCTGGAGAGTTTTTATCATAAATGGATGTTGAATGTTGAATTTTATCAAAAGCTTTTTTTTCCATCTATTGAGATGATCGTATGGTTCCTATTCTTCAATTTGTCAATGTGGTGTATCACATTGATTGATGTGTGAATATGGAAAAATCCTTACATTCCTGGGTTAAATTCCACTTGATCATGGTGTATGATCCTTTTAATGTATTGTTGGATTCGGTTTGCTAGTATTTTTTGAGGATTTTTGCATCCATGTTCATCAGTGATATTAGCCTGTAATTTTCTTTTTTTGTGTGATAACTTTGTCTGGTTCTGGTATCAGGGTAATGCTGGCCTCATGTAATGAGTATCACCTCACACCTGTCAGAATGGCTATCACCAAAAAGAACACAAATAACAAATGTTGGCAAGGATATGGAGAAACAGGAGCCCTCGTACACTGTTGGAGGAAATGTAAATTGGTACAACCACTGTGGAAAACAGTATGGAGCTTTCTCAAAAAACTAAAAATAGAACTAACATATGACCCAGGAATTACACTCCTTGGTATATATCAAAACAAAACAAAACAAAACACTAATTTGAAAAGATACATGCACCTGAATGTTCATAACAGCATTATTTATAATTGCCAAGATACGGAAGCAACCTAAGTGTCCATCAATAGATGAATGGATAAAGAAGATGTGGCATACACACACACACACACACACACACACACACACACACATACTGGAATACTACTCAGCCATAAAAAAGAATGGAATTTTGCCATTTGCAGCAACATGGATGGACTTGGAGGGCATTATGCTAAGTGAAATAAGTCAGACAGAGAAAGACAAATACTGTATAATATCACTTATATGTGGAATCTTAAAAATACAACAAACTAGTGAGTATAACAAAAAAGAAGCTAAATTACAGATATAGAGAACAAACTAGTGGTTACCAGTGGGGAGAGGGAAGGGGGAAGGGAAGAATAGGGGTGGGAGACTGGGAGGTACAACGTATTGGGAGTAAGGTAGACTACAAGGATGTATTGTACAACATGGGGAATATAGCCAATATTTTGTAATAACTGTAAATGGAAAGTAACATTTAAAATTTTAAAAATTAAGTGTTAAGTGTCAAATCCTCTTTTTTATCCATTCTAAACTTATTATATAAAGTTAAGAGTCAGAGAGAGGTGCAGTTTACAGATATTTTTGAGTTTTAGATATGCAAATTTTTATATTCTTTTGTTGGTTGCTAGTCAGTATAATTAATTACATTTCACTGAATACATGAGACTTTTCCAAAATAGTAGAGAAAGTACTGAGCATTGTCATTGCATTTCAGGAGAAAAGTAACACACTATAAAAAATGTTTGCCAAAATGATGAAATGTTCTTTCTGATTGCAATATAAGTTATATACTTAAGTAGCTTTCAGTGAGTAGAAAATCTAGCTGTGTCACTTGGTTTAAAGAATCATAGCTATCTTTTTTAGATTAGAAGTGTGGTAGCTAGGACGTTATCCTGCCTTTCAAAACTACGCCATCTATGTGTAAGGGAAATGGGACTGACTAAGCTCATTTAGATAGGCACACAGATGCCTGTCAATCAGTGACCCACGTCTTCCCTCAGAACCAGTACAATTGGAGAAACTGACCTCTTTCGTTTTAGGCTGCATTATGAACAAGAAGCAAATATGGAACTATAAAATGTACAAATGAAATTGGGCTAAACTGGGGGGAAAAAGGCAAAAGCTGAAAGGTTAAAAAAATTCCAGAAAATTGCTATCCCGTTATAAAGGTAAGACCAATGCAAATAACTTAATTTTTAAGTTTTATTGAAGAATAATTCATGTCATAAAAATCACCAATATAACATAGAGAATTCAATGGGTTTTAGTATATTCATAGTGTTGTGCAACCGTCATCATTATCCAGTTTTAGAACTTTTTCATCACCCCAAAGAGAAACTCTATGCTCATTAAGCTGTCAATCCCCATTCTCCCCTTCCACTTTCAGACCCTGAAAACCACTAACCTACTTTCTGTTTCTATAAATTTGCCTATTCTAAATATTTCATAAAAAGTGGGGCCATACAATATATGGCCTTCTGTATCTGCTTATTTCATTTAGAATGATGTGTTGAAAGGTTTATCTGTGTTGAAGCATATATCAGTACATATTCCATGTTATTGCCTAATAATATTTAATTGTATAGATATATCAAGTTTTATTTATCATTCATCATGTGATAGACATTTGGGTTATTTCCACTTTTAGGCTTTTATGAATTGTGCCACTATGAACACTGATATACAAGTTTTTGTGTGGACATATGTTTTCATTACACCTGGATATATACCGAGGACCAGAATTCCTGGGCCCTATGATTCCCATGTGTTTACCCTTTTGAGGAATTGTCAGACTGTTTCCCAAAGCAGCTACACCATTTTACATTCTCATGATCAGTGCTTGAGATTTTCAGTTTCTCCACATCCTTGCCAACACTTGCTATTACTTGTCTTTTTAATTATAGGTATCCTGATGGGTGTGAAGTGGTACCTCATTATGATTTTGATTTGCATTTCCAGGATGAATAATAATATTGAGCATCTTTCCCTGTGCTTATAGGACATTTGTGTTTCTTCTCTGGAGAAATGTTTAAGACCCTTTGACCAATTTTTAGTTTTTAATATTTGTCATTTTATGAGTTCTTATATTCTGAAAATGTCTCTTATGAGATGTATCATTTGCAAACATTTTATCCCATTCTGTGGGTTATTTTTCACTTTTTTTTTTTTTTTTTTTTGTGGTACGTGGGCCTCTCACTGTTGTTGCCTCTCCCATTGTGGAGCACAGGCTCTGGACGTGCAGGTTCAGCGGCCATGGCTCACGGGCCCAGCTGCTCCGCGGCATGTGGGATCTTCCCGGACCGGGGCACGAACCGTGTCCCCTGCATCAACAGGCGGACTCTCAACCACTGTGCCACAAGGGAAGCCCCTATTTTTCACTTTTTTGAAGATATCCCTTGACACACAGTTTTAAAAATTTTGGTGAAGTCCAATTCATCTTTTTTTCTTTTGTTGCCTGTGCTTATGTCATGTCTAAGAAACTGTTGCCTGATCCAAGATCATATGATTTATTCTTAGGGTTTTTTTAAAATATAAACTTATTTATTTATGGCTGCGTTGGGTCTTTGTTGCTGTGTGTGGGCTTTCTGTATTTGCAGTGTGGGGCCTACTCTTCCTTGCGGTGTGCGGGCTTCTCATTGTGGTGGCTTGCTTTTGTTGTGGAGCACGGTCTCTAGGCACACGGTCTTCAGTAGCTGTGGCACGTGGGCTCAGTAGTTGTGGCTTGCGGGCTCTAGAGCACAGGCTCAGTATTTGTGGCACACGGACTTAGCTGCTCCACAGCATGTGGGATCTTTCCGGACCAGGGCTCAAACCCATATCCCCTGCATTGGCTGGCGAATCCTTAACCACTGCGCCACCAGGGAAGTCCAATTCTTAGGTTTTCTTCTAATAGTTGTATAGTTTTAGCTGTTACATTTAGGTCACTGATCCATTTTGAGTTCAATTTTTTAAAATATGGTATAAGGTAGATATCCAACTACATTCTCTTGCATGTGGGTATCCAGTTGTCCCAGCACCATTTGTTGAAAAGACTATTATGTTCCCATTAGATGATCTTGGCACCACTGTCAAAAATCAATTGCTCAATGGACTTATAAAATAGATAGCTAGTGGGAAGCAGCCGCATAGCACAGGGAGATCAGCTTGGTGGTTTGTGACCACCTAGAGGGGTGGGATAGGGAGGGTGGGAGGGGGATGCAAGAGGGAGGAGATACGGGGATACATGTATATGTATAGCTGATTCACTTTGTTATAAAGCAGAAACTAACACACCATTGTAAAGCAATTATACTCCAATAAAGATGTTAAAAAATCAATTGCTCATAATCATAGATTTCTTTATTATCCAATAACCTTTAAAATTTATTTTTTTACTAGAGTCTTGATTTTTCAGGCAATCAGTTATGTCAACTACAAATAGACAGGATTTTTCCTGAATATTTATACTGATTATTTTATTATTCTTACTGTAATAGAAATAATTTCCAGAATAAGGTTTAGGATTAGTGGTGATAGCAGGCATCTAGTTGTTTTTCCCAACTTAATGGAAATCACTTAGCATAATGTTTGCTCTATGTTTGAGGTAAACAGACATTGTGGTTCACTTGTTTCCATCAGTCCCTACTTAACTTTTTTTTTATTAAAAATGCCTACTGAATATTGTCAGATGCCTTTTGGCACATTGACACATTTTTCTTCTTGAATTTTTTAATGTGATAAGGTGTACTTTTGTCATTAAGGCAACATGATACCGATGCAAAATGAACAAGTAGGCCAATAGAACAAAATAAAGAGCTCTGAAATAGAAAAAAAAGAAATCAATTGCTCATGGATGTATGGGTTTAATTATAGATTCTCAATTTGGTTACATTGATTTATATGTCTACCTTTAGGCTAGTAGTACACTATCTTTATTACTGTGGCTTTGTAGTAAGTCTTTACAGATTGTTTTGCCTATTCTGGGTCCCTTACATTTCCATATGAAATTTAAGATCAACTTGTTAATCTCTGCAGAAAAAGCAACCAGGATTTTGATAGGGATTGCACTGAATCTGTAGATCAATTTGAAGATTATTGCCATCTTAACAATATTGTCTTGCATTTCATAAACATGAGATATAATTCCATTTATTTAGCTTTTCTTTCATTGATTTCAACCTAATAATCTTTAATAACTTAATTTTGTAGAAGGAAATTTTTTATGGGGTGGGCTTTGGCAGTCATCCATCTCCTATCACACTGTGATTGATGCGTCTTTCTGGCATTTGTATTGTCTTATGCTTTAGGTATTTTCTTGGAAAATATAATAGATGATATGCAATTGGACTTGGGTTACTACAATCTCTGTCATAGGAAAATTAAATCATTTTTGGTGCCCCAATATCCTCTTCTTTAAAATGGAGAAAATGCCAGCTTCAGGATTACTGTAGGGAATCAGTAAGTATTGGAAAGTGTCTGCATCCTCTGGCACATCATGCTCATTCAATAAATGGTACTCTTCTTTATAACCCTTGCTGACATACAGAAGAAATCTTTCCTTAAGATGAGTGCTAAGGGATAATGGGAAAACCAATCACTGATACTGTGCTACCCTTGCAGGTAGTAGATACAACTTTCTTAAAATAATAGTCATCTCAAGAATCTTTGGGGGGAGATTTTAGGACATGTGCCTTTCAAATCACACACTATAGACTGCTCTCCCACAATTGTATTAAGCATTTACTACACACATAATTTTGTTAAGAATCACAGTCTTGTGAAAGGTAAAAATAACACTTTGCCTAAAGGTACTGCCATTTGAGGTGAGGAGACAAGAAATAAAAAGTAAATAAGTTAGAGCTGTCATGGAGATCATACCTGTTAGTATCTTCTCAAGAGAATTATCCCAAATAAGCGATATGAGGCTTCAGAGGAAGGAATGATCGAATATGGACTGGGCTGATCTACAAGGCTTCAAGTAAATGAGGTGAACTTTGCCTTGGACTTGGGTAGCCTTAGATAGGAAGAGTAACGGGGGAGGAAAGGGAGGCATGAGTAAGAGAAAATTTGTGTGATTTTTCAGGCCCAATCATAGGCAATTACAAAGCTTTCCCTGGCTTCGTGGGGTAAAGCTGCCCTGCCGATGCTAGACTTGGGTCTCAGTCACAGCACTGCAGCCTCTGAGGGGAGCTGCACTCAAGGACTCTGATCCCTCTGACCAGTCACCCACTTTACATATTTTCATTCCTAACTCCTGTGCCTTCATTCCTAGGTCTCGTTATCTGAGGCCTTGGACAGAAGTCCTCTTCAGGGGCCCTTGCCTAGGCCTCCTTATCAGGAGAGGAGGGGAAAACCTTAAAGACACTTGCACACTCTGATTTAGTACCCAGTGCTTTTCCACACCAGCTCAGGGTCTGTAAAAATATCAGAGCCCTTTTGTTCCAGACTCTCTCAACAGTGAGATGACCCTCCCATCTGTACAGATCACCTGACCCGCAATGGGTACGCAGTTCCACAGAGCAAAATGGAACAGGGGCTATCAGCACTTGCTTCGGGTTTACCTGTTGCTTATATTATCACAGAGAGTGATTAAAGGCTTAACTCTTTCATTTTTGGCTCATGGCTTTAATGGGCTACTCCAACAGCTGACAGCTCATCAATCTCTCCAAGCTCAGCTGAGCTCTTGATAATAAAAGCAACTTGCCCTGACTATGCGAAAGAGCACATTTCTTGGAAGAATATGAGATAGCTTAGAAAATTGAAGGAAAAGCTAAGGAACCAAACTTCAGAAAGGACAGAGGGCAGAGAATCCTAGGGAGTAATATCTAATTAACAATACTTCAGGGATCACTTTCTAAGTGAATCAGGCCCAAGCCTTGTGTTTAGTACTTATATAACTTCATTCTGAGTGAAAATTCCAGACAGAGAGAGTTTGGCCCAATTAGAGTCACATTCCCACTTTGGATACCTTGCTTGATGGTCCACCAAGCTTGTATCCAGTAGAGGTTGGGTTGTTCCCAAGAGAAACATTTGCTACGGGAACAGGATGACTGCATACTGGTAGAGGGAAACAAAAAAGACACGTAAATTGTAGGGAAGCATTTGGAGGAATAGTAAGGATCCCAGCTTCCCAGGGCCACAGGGTTCATGTAGAATAAATAGTAGGGGATACACTAGGAATATCAGAGGTGTATTGTGGGGAATCTTAAAAGTCAGACTAAGGAGTTTATTCTTTATCCTACAGCCACAGGGAGACATTTAAAATATTTTGTCAGTGAAGCAAATGATAAAAGTAATCATTTAGGAACGTTGCCCTGGTAACATGAGGATGAATTGAGGAGGGAAGGGGAGCAAGCTAGGAGGTTACTATAAGAACAGGCATGAAGTATTAGCTCCTGAAGGAGAATGAATGGAAGGAAATGGCTAGCCATTGCAAAGGTAGATTTTGGCAATTGACTGGTTGGATGAGAGTTAGGAGAGTCAAGATGGAAGCTGACCAAGAGATATATTGGGAAGCGAGGAAGAGCACCTTGTTTTAGGTGAAAAGAAAACTTCAGCTTCTCCATCCATCAAACAGAGTAAGAACTAGATCTCTAAGGTGACTTCTAGCTCTCAATTTTTCTGATTATGTGAGTTTTGTTTTAGACACATCTGTATGTATATTAGGCTTGTGCATGCATTATTTAAACACATAGGCCTATTCTCTGGGGCTTAGGGCTGGATCTATTATTCAGTCATTCATTTTACTTTCTGTCCCTAGACTATTCTCAGTCAGGAGACAGTTGTGCTGTTCCCTGCCATCCCACAGCAACAGGGGCACAGTTCCTTATATTTGCGTATCCCTTTGCAGATGGAGTATTCTTCACACCCATGATGGAGGATGCATTTCACTCTGTGAGGTAAGCAGTATGGTAATATAACCATTTTATTGATGAAGAAATTGAGGCCTAATAAGATGAAGAGACTTGTCCAGAGCCACACAGCTAGGAGGTGGAGTTAGAACTAAGATTCAGTTATTCTGCTTTAGTCCAGGACTTTTACACTATACTAGCAATGAAAAAGTCCTGGCCTTTGAAGAAATTAAGACAGCATACAGGGCTTGCCTGGTGGCGCAGTGGTTGAGAGTCCGCCTGCCGATGCAGGGGACACGAGTTCGTGCCCCGGTCTGGGAAGATCCCACATGCCGCGGAGCGGCTGGGCCCGTGAGCCGTGGCTGCTGAGCCTGCGCGTCCGGAGCCTGTGCTCCGCAACAGTTGAGGCCACAGCAGTGAAAGGCCCGCGTACCGCAAAAAAAAAAAAAAAAAAAAAAAAAAAAAAGACAGCATACAAAGGACTAGCTGACAGGGTGCTATAGCAAATGAAAATATTATAAGCATTTGGGTCCTTGAAAATCAGGTCTGCCTGCTTTCTTTCCAAAAGTCAGAATATGGATTGAACAGAAGAGGGAGATGTGTGTGTTATAGAATGATTTCTGTGAGCTGGTTTCAATAATTTACTTTCTATTTCACTTCTCCCTAACATAACAACATAGTTCAATGAAATTAAGTACCCTTCAAAATTGGGCATTTAAAAAGAAGCTTATTGTTGAAAGGACTGATAAAAATAGAAAGATATAAGAAATGAGACCAACCACTCAGTATTTCCACCTCTCATCCATTGTCCTTTGGCTGAAGTATGGAACGCTCTTATGATTTGGGCATATGCGTCACCACAGGGATGAATGTCACTCCTGGTGGACAATGTTAATGGCTCCTCCTGGACCACGGCTCAGCTACATGAGTACCCTGATAGCCGCCGTTCCTCATTTTTTCCTATTCCAGGGAGCACTAGTGAATAGTCAAGTTGACTCTTAGGGCATCATCCTGAGAGGCAGGGATGTTTGTAATGGCTTTTACCATCCTTGCCTATCACAGTAGAACCACCTTCCTATTGGATCTTCTCCCCCAAGCCCGCAACTCTCTAGAAGTGGAGAAAGGCGCTTATGATTCATTGATTTATTGCTTCCTAAAATACAGACAAAGGAGAGGGAGGTCTAGCAATATTGGTTCAGCTACATTATCTTCTTTAAGGAGAAAATTTTAAAAACTCAAAACACTCCTCTGATTGGGTCATGCAGACCGGTACAAAGTTATCTTTTGAACCCTGAGGTATTTTGAAAGGACGTTTAAAAAAGCCATGCTAATAAAATCTAAGCATCAGTTTGGCCTTTATTTGTTACAAAAAGAGGAAAACACATGTGCGGAATCTGAAATCTGCTTCCCCATTCTTTAGCCCAACCCCTATGATCAGATAATCACAGATAGAACTTTCAGAACTGTCCCCTGCTGTCCATCAGTCCATCCGTCTCATAAAGGCAGAGTCAGAGAAATCATCCTTTTGAGCCACTGCCTTTATCTTCAAACCTGACAAATTCTGGCTAAGAAAAAGGCCAACATAACAAACTAGGTTTCACGGAATACTGATTATACCTGTTTACCATTAAGTTGTCTGTCTTTGTGTGTGTGGTGGAGGGGGGAAGGCTGGGGGCAGGTAAGTCAATAGATATAATTTTTTTCTCTTTTAATTATTTCTTCCCATAAATATTTTTTTCTTAAACCTCTAGCTCTTGTTACAATATGTCTGCTAGTGAGTACTCACAGATAACAAAAATGAATTAGCAAAAATGGAAAACAGGTACTAACAGAAAAAAAGCTACCAAAATCTTATCCACACCCTGTCACATGTGTACAGCTTTAAAGTGGTTGGTAAAATTTTTCAAGTTCATTCTTCAGGCAAGTTTTTCCTCAACATATATGCATTCATGATCACTCTCAGCTTGAGACCCTTTTGAGAACTTTCATCTAAGTCAGTGTTTTATCTTCTGTTGAAGCTCTACCCTAAAAGCAGTGAGTGAGTATCTTGTCCCAAATATTAGCAGTTTCAATCTGATGAACTAATTTGAGGAGTAGAAATGACACTTCAGTTAAACTAGGCCTCTACATTTCTTTTTTAATTTACTTACACCTATCCCCAGAACTTGAGTTCCAATGAACTGAGCCCACATGAAGTGCCAGGCACTTTGCTCGTTGATGGAGATAGAACCCCAGATAGAGCATGGCCCTTACACTCAAGACCCTCAGAGCCTACTAGGAAATACAGAAATAAAAGCAAATAATTCTAATACAATGCAGAGTGATACCTGTGACAACAGAGATTTGTTCCAAGCACTATATGTACCAAACAGAAAAGGTACAAATCTACTTAGGTGTAAGGAGGGGCTTTCCTGAAGAGGGGATATTTACTTAGGGTGTTGAAATATGATTAGGAGCTTTTCAGACAAAGCAAAATGAGTAAAGGCAATGTGAAAAGAGTAAAAACTGATAGGAAGCTAAGATGACTGTTAGAGCCAAATATATGGGGCAAAATAAAAAATTCAAAAAAGCCCACTGATTTACAGCTTACTCATATGAGCACAATGAATATTTAGAGACTGTATGATATAAAAAGAACAATCAGAATAAGCTATTATGTCTTCCTGAATCTCATTTAAAACCTAATTAGATCTGGGGGGAAGCTGGCAGAATCCTGTCTGGGTGGAAGGAGATAGATCTGTCAGTGTAAAAAAAAATAATGAAAAGTCAGCTTATTTCTCCAAGCCCAGCGTTTATCTTTAAACTCTATTTTGCAATGCTAGAAGAGTAGACACTCGTGTTAGAAGAGATATTCTGGTTTATACATTTTTTTTTAATATATTTTCATCTGATCCATACAACCACCCTTTGGGGTATGGACAAATAGAACAAGTATTCTTATCTATTTTACCCATATATAAACTAAGCTCAGAGAAGTAAAATCCTTGTCTGAAGTCACAAAGCATGTCAGTTTGCAGAGTCAGAACCAAAACCCAGATCTTCTGATGCTGAGTTCTCTGTTCTCTACTATGCCGCATACTTTATTTACCAAAATCTGCAACCAATGTACAGAGCAAATTATGCCATAAAATTGTAACTGTACTCAAATTTTTCTATGGTAATCTTCAATTATATCAATTAATTAAAATGAATTAATTCACTTCTTCACAGTAAACCTATTTATAATCATATCCACCTTGAGAGACATGTAGGCATGAGGTAACTTTTTTCCAGAAAGCCTTACAAGTGGAAAACTCTGTATTTTTCTGCACCTTGCTTATTGCCCTGGGAGGCTGACTTACGTAGACTTACATCAATAAGGTCCCTTGCCTTCAACTTCTTATTGGGTTTGGCCAGTGGGAGACAATGACAGGTGAGAGAAAAAGATGAAAGTGAGATTGGGGTATGTATTCCCCTGCCTTGCCCCCTGCTGTTCTACAATGGGATGACAATGTCCCTCTACTAAAGGCCACAGCTCCTGTCCTGTGGCCCTCTCCATATTACTTACAGGCACACCTCGTTTTATCGTGCTTCAATTTATTGTGCTTCACAGATAATGCAGTTTTTACAAATTGAAGGTGTGTGGCCACCCTGCATCCAGCACGTATATCAGCACCATTTTTCCAACAGCATTGGCTCACTTTGTGTCTCTGGGTCACATTTTGGTAATTCTCACAATATTTCAAACTTTTCATTATTATTATGTTTGTTACGGTGATCTGTGATCAGTGATCTTTGATGTTACTATTGTCATTGTTTTGAGGCCATGAACTGCGCCCATATAAGAGGGTGAACTTAAGAGTCACATGTCTCTCACTTCACATCAAAACCTAGAAATGATTAAGCTTAGTGAGGAGGGTACGTTGAAAGCCAAGGTAGGCCAAAAGTTTGTTGTCTGTGCTCGATAGTTAGCCAAGTTGTGAATGCAAAGAGGGGTTCTTGAAGGAAATTAAAAGTGCTACTCCAGTAAACACATGAATGAAAAGAAAGCAAAACAGCCTTATTGCTGATATGGAGAGTTTTACTGGTCTGGATAGAAGATCAAACCAGCCACAACATTCCCTTAAGCCAAAGCCTAATCCAGAGCAAGGTCCTAACTCTCTTCAGTTCTATAAAAGCTAAGAAGAAAAGTTTGAATCTAGGTGAGGTTGGTTTATGAGGTTTAAGGGAAGAAGCCATCTCCATAACATAAAAGTTCCAGGTGAAGCAACAAGTGCTGATGTAGAATCTGCAGCAAGTTATCCAGAAGATCTAGCTAATATCATTAATGAAGATGGCTACATTAACAACAGATTTTCAATGGAGATGAAACAACCTTCCATTGGAAGAAAATGCCATGCAGGACTTTCATAGCTAGAGAGGAGAAGTCAATGCCTGGTTTCAAAGCTTCAAAGGACAGGCTGACTCTCTTGTTAGGGGCTAATGCAGCTGGTGACTTTCAGTTGAAGCCAGTGCTCATTTACCATTCTGAAAATCTCAGGGCCCTTAAGAATTATGTTACATCTACTCTGCCTGTGCTCTATAAGTGGAACAACAGAGTCTGGGTGACAGCACATCTGTTTACAACATGGTTTACTGAATATTTTAAGCCTACCATTGAGACCTACTGCTCAGAAAAGAAGATTCCTCTCAAAATATTACTGCTCATTGATAAGTATCTGGTCACCCAAAAGCTCTGATGGAGATGTACAATGAGATTAATATTTTTTTCACACCTGCTAACACAGCATCCATTCTGCAGACCATGGATCAAGGAGTAATTTTGGCTTTCAAGTCTTATTATTTAAGAAATACATTTCATAAGGTGATAGCTACCATAGATAGTAATTTCTCCGATGGATCTGGGCAAAGTACATTGAATACCCTCTGGAAAGAATTCACCATTCTAGATGCCATTAAGAACATTTGTGGTTCGTGGGAAGAAGTTAAAATAGGAATATTCACAGGAGTTTGGAAGAAGTTGATTCCAGCCCCCATGGATGACTCTGCGGGGTTCAAGACTTCAGTGGAGGCAGTAACTGCATTTGTGGTGGAAATAGCAAGAGAACTATTAGAATTAGAAGTGGAGGCTGAAGATGTGACGGGATTGCTGCAATCTCATGATAAAACTTTAACGGATGAGGAGCTGCTTCTTAAGGATGAGCAAAGAAAGTGGTTTCTTGAGATGGAATCTACTCCTGGCTGAAGATGCTGAGAAGATTGTTGAAATGGCAACACAGGGTTTAGAATATGACATCAACTTAGTTGATAAAGCAGCAGCAGGTTTTGAGAGGACTGACTCTGATTTTGAAAGTTCTACTGTGGGTAAAATGCTATCAAACACTGTTGCATGCTACAGAGAAATCTTTTGTGAGAGGAAGAGTCAATCTGTACAGCAAACTTCATTGTTGTCCTACTTTAAGAAAGTGCCACGGCCACCCCAGCCTTCTGCAGCCATCACCCTGATTGGTCAGCAGCCCTCAACATCAAAGCAAGACCCTCTGCAAGCAAAAAGATGAT
The DNA here is from genome assembly GCF_000442215.2 of Lipotes vexillifer. Lineage (NCBI taxonomy): Eukaryota > Metazoa > Chordata > Mammalia > Artiodactyla > Lipotidae > Lipotes > Lipotes vexillifer. The sequence goes on along the minus strand of NW_006779031.1, from coordinate 2,257,943 downwards.
TACAACTCTCTGAAGGCCCAGATGATGGTTAGCATTTTTAGCAATAAAGTATTTTTAATTCAGGTATGCACTTGTTTTTATACATAATGCTGTTGCTACAATATAACTTTCACATGCACTGGGAAACCAAAACATTCATGACTCATGTTATTGCTATATTCACTTTATGGCAGTGGTGTGGAATCAAACCCACAGTATCTCTGAGCTATTTCTATATGCTTTCTGGGTACCAATAATCATTCTCTCCTTTGCCCCTTCAAGCCTAGCGCTGGTAACAGCTCCTGTTGTTATCCCTGGGGTACTTCACAATTCCTTGTTGCTTTTCCTAAACCCTCCCATGCTTTTGCAAATAGTCCCTATGTTAATTCCTCCTCAAATTATCCAAGAAGAGTGTGCCATCCATTTCCCGCTTGGACCCTGGCTGATAAAGCCCCTAACTTTTTGTTTCCTTGTATCCATCTTCTCATACAAGCTCCTGGTTTTCTAATAACCATCATATATTCACTGAAGCATTCTCATTCTCACTGTTTCCCCAAATCCCCATGTTCTGGTCAGTGCTAGCTCTTAGTTGTGAAAGCATTCATATGAATATCTCTGTCAGATGTGTTTAGTGTTTAAGGGGGAAACCCTTTAGTCCCTGAAGGGCTATGGAGTTGTTGGTGCTTAAAATGTAATTGCAATAGAGTCATGGCAAGACTCACGCCACATTTCACAAATATGACATGTATATCTATCTCAGCTGGATGTAGGTTTGTTAAAAATTTTCAGCTTTAAGCGGTTGATAGTGCAGTAGCAAATCCAAGCTGAACTATTTAATTATGATGACCATGCATCCTAGAAACTGTTTTTGTAACTTGGACACAGTGCCTTTCTCAACACAGTTTATTTTCTTGAAATAAAGAAAACTAAGAAAACCAACAATGGATTCTTATGCAAAGAGTATTTCTAATGGGAAGAGAGCTGTTATTTTAAGTATTAACATTGTCATGGACACAGCATAAACTGACTTCTCTGTGACTACATTTTTCTTCCTACATTTAAAATGGGAACCCTTTGAATATGGGTTACTGTGTTGCAAGTTAGCACCTGCAGCTCAGGCAAGAGTCTCTACAAAAATGAGAGAGCTACTGGGAACAATTATCCATATGTCAGAGCGAAGCCTGTATATGTGCATGCCCATGGAAGAGCTCAAATGAACATGAACATTTGAGATTCTGCAGAGCTGTTTTACTGAATAGTATTTTCTTATTGAAGTACAGTTTAGTTACAGTGTTGTGTTAGTTTCTGGTGTACAGCAAAGTGATTCAGTTATATATATTCTTATTCATATTCTTTTCCATTATAGGTTATTACAAGATATTAAATATAGTTAGTTCCCTTTGCTATACAGAAGGACCTTGTTGTTTATCTATTTTATATATAGTAGGGTGTATATGTTAATCCTAAACTCCTCATTTATCCCCCAACCTTTGGTTACCATAAATTTGTTTTCTATGTCTGTGGGTCTGTTTCTGTTTTGTGTATAAGTTCATTTGTATCATATTTTAGATTCCACATGTAAGTGATATCATGTCATATTTTTCTTTCTCTGTCTGGCTTACTTCACTTAGTATGATAATCTCTAGGTCCATCCATGTAGCTGCAAATAGCATGATTTCATTCTTTTTTATGGCTAAGTAGTGTTCTATTGTATATATATATATATATATATACCACATCTTCTTTATCCATTCATCTGTTGATGGATACTTAGGTTGCTTCCATGTCTTGGCTAATGTAAATGGTGCTGCTATGAACATTTAGGTGCATGTATCTTTTTGAATTAGAGTTTTCTCTGGATATATGCCCAGGTGTGGGATTGCTGGATCATATGTTAGCTCTATTTTTAGTTTCTTAAGGAACCTCCATACTGTTCTCCACAGTGGCTGTACCAATTTACATTCCCACCAACAGTGCAGGAGGGTTCCCTTTTCTCCACACCCCCTCCAGCATTTATTGTTTGTAGATTTTTTGATGATGGCCATTCTGATGGTGTGAGATAATATCTCTTGTAGTTTTGATTTGCATTTATTTAGTAATTAGCGATGTTGAGCATCTTTTCATGTGCCTCTTGGCCATCTGTATGTCTTCCTGAGTAGTATTTCTGAAGTCCTACCTCAGAATACTATAGTACAGGGAAAGTTTGAGCAAATATGTCAACAGCAAACATGCTTGTTTGGTGTTAGAAAACTGCATCAGTTCATTTTGTTGTATTTACTGATCTGATCTGTGAAACAAACTCTCAGCTGATTCATATAACTCTTGTGTTTTGCTGTTATTGCCCACTAAGTTGACCATTTGACCAAATTATCAGTTGCTGTGGTTTTCTGTAGAAGAGGGTGAGTTCTGACAAACTGTAGGGGATGGAGGAAAGCACTTTAGTTAGCTTTGTAATGAACATCCACAAATGATCCCCAGAAACAAAGCAAATAGTATGGGATGGCAGATTCCTAAACCATCATCGCAACCTGATTCTTTAAAATAGCACAACAATGCAAACAATTTAGTGATAACTTCTAAAGCTGTACTTGAAATAGGGCAACTTCCATGCACAGAAATAGAGAATTTGTTGCCGGAATGTTTATAGTGTCTGTGGATTTTTAAAATAAGTCCCAGTTTTACTCTTGATCTGGAACATCTCATTATCATCATCAAAAGGGATATTTGGTTCTGATGTCTTACATGTTTACTATCTTTAAAATATAGCCAGGGGATTGCAATCCCTGACGTTTACATTTATCTAATTTATTGTCCACAGGCTTTGAACTGCTTATTTAATTTAAATTAATGGGCTGTGTTCAAATCAAAGAAAGGTAAACAAATTAAGGCAGAATAGTCTAATCTGGCACTTTAAACTCTAAGATTTATTGCAGACATTCAAGATTTGAATTTGATTGCATTTATTGAATCAAGCCAGGAAGCTATTTGACTCTAATGGTTGGGCTAGGTTAATCTATAATGAAGTCCAACCTAAGATTAGAGGTGGGAGTTCAATTCAGTTCAACATCTGAGCACTGCATGCACTATAGGTTCTGGGTACTGGGAAGAGAGAGAGGCTAGGCCTCACACCTCACCTTCAAGGAGCCCACAGTTTATTGAGAAGAATCAAAGGGAGGGATATTATCACAAAGGATGAATTTTCCTATCTTCTCTCAATTTGAAGCCTACCCTCTGAAGACGATATAACTTCCAGAGATACATTCACTTCAAAAAATTTTTCCTAAGCACCTACTACTATGTGTCAGAAACCGGTCCCAGTGCTAGCGACTGGGAATACATAGATGATTTATTTATTTATTTTTGTAACTGAGATGTACATGGAGAAGACAGAGAAAAGAGACAAATATTTACAATAGAGTAGGACTTAGGAAGATACATGGACCCTGTGAAGAGAAGCACAATTTGTTCTGGAAGAATTAGGGGTTATGAGATGTTGCTAGCTGATAAATTCAATAAGCATTTAATAAGTGCCCACTATGTGCCAGGCCATGAGGGTAAAAAGATGAATAAGAAATACTTCTTTCCCTGGAGGAGCTCATGATTTAGTGGACCTATGTATTGCAAAGTTCTAAAAATGTCTGCATCAGACGGGTTGTTGTTCTCAACAACAACAAAAAATTTAGAAGCCTTGACCTTCTGAAAGAATAACTGGCTTAAGGTTAAAAACAAATAGAAAATGCTGTGGACAAAATAATGAACGATATACATTTAAAGACTCAGAAATGTCTATTAGACAAAGATTAATAAACAATTTATTTTACTGAGTTGTATTGTATATAAAAAATAATTTAAAAGCTGAAGTTCAAAAATGACTGGCAATGCAATTATGATTTCCATAAATTAAATTACATTAAGTTGCCTCAAATATTTTCCTTGGTTTAAATTCCAAGTTATGACACTAGATTGTTTATACAATATTAAAGTCGCTGGCTGAACCGTGTAAGACTTGGTCAACTAGCTCTTATCTACTTTATGCTAAATGATTTAATTGTAACAACATTACTTTTCTATAAATATAACAATGTTCAAACACTGATTCACAAAGTTTTTGCCTTAGTATATTTCTGTATGATCAGGAGTTGTTGAATTGGCTGGGTACAGAACTTTTTGCAGTTACATAAAGCAGGTTGTTTGCATTTACAAATGACAATACTTTTCAAGTTCCGAAATTCACAAATATTAAGATTACATATAATTTCCCCCCTAAAACTTCTGTGTTATGGCTAAGAATAATAAATTTTGGAGAATTTTTATACATTCATCACCAACAGTGGACTTTCTTGTGGGGTCTGTTTTTACCCACACAAGTTTTTATCACTTAGAATTATGTGAGGCTGACTAGAGAACAATCATGCCCCTTGCAGAGGAAGTGCTTGCCAGTCCACCGGCCTTACCTGCCGGCTAAGTGACTCCTGAAGGTCGCTAACAGGGTGGGAGAGAGACAAATTATTACATCGTCAACCTTAAGGGTAACTTGAAATTATTTTAAACTTTCAATATGAAATCTATAAATGCTATACTGTAGTATATAAAAAATCATATGCTTATATTTTTAACATATATACCTGGCATTATCTCTAACTCTTTCCAAGAAATACAGACATCTTAGATAACTCCAGTCACCTCTTCTATCTTCCATGTTTTTGTTTTCTAGTATTATAGTCCCACCTTCTTTTTTTATCACATCACCCCAAAATTCGTCATTAATATAATTGTTTGTACCCAAATCAGTCATTAACATGATTAGCCATTGATTTGAAGTTAGCAAGCTTGTTCTGTAAAGATGAGATAGTAAATATGTTCATCTTTGCAGGCCATACAGTCCCTATCACTACTACTCAATTCTGCTGTAGTAGGAAGGTGACCACAGACAGTAGGTAAATGAATGAGAGTAGCTGTGTTTCAATAAAACTATAGGTACAAAAATAGGCAGTGGGCTGCATTTGGCCCAGAGGCCATAGTTTGCCAAATTCTGGTTTATACAGTCAGAGCTTTGTTCAGCTTTAGTTTCCCAGTCCCCCCTTCCTTTTCTTGACTTTTGCATCCTGCTCTTTGTAGGTTCAATTTCCTTCTTTCTGAAATGAATCCTCATGTAGGTTTTTCAGAAGAGGTCTCTAAAGTGTAACCACTCTTTGGTGGTGGGGAATTCCTGAAGCCCTTCAGTCTAGAGTTCCTAATCACATTTGACTTGCAAGGATTTTAGGCTTTGTGTAAAAAAAAAAAACAAGTTCCAAGTTCGGATTTTTTTCTTTGAAAGGTCCTACTCTAACACAAAATTTTATCTACCTTATATTTAAAACTATTTAATCATGATATAAATAGGGACAAGGACTGAAAAGGAATGTGAGAAAATTAAAATAATTTGATAGAAAGATAGGATTGGTAGGTGGTTTTTTTTCTAGTTATGTTTGTTCAATAAATAAAATTTTTAAGTACTTGTCTCAACTGATTCAACTTTCTTTTCCTTAGAGAAAAAAGATATTTCTAGCTTTCAAGTAAATTGATATAATATCAATATCTAAATAGAATGGCACTGATTCCCCTTTGTAAGCTCCCAGTTTCTCAAAGAATACCTTAGGGAAAGCTCCTGACAACTCCCTGCAGTTGTACTGTCTGGATGACACAAATGCTTTGAACACTGATTCCCAGAAGTGTATGCTGAATCCTTCCCCAGAGGCCTGTGTGCCCACCTCATGTGCTGGCAGTTGACATCCTCTTGGCATAGGAGTTGTACTGCATAGTCAAACCCAGCTTCTATCAGTAGCATGTGAGTTGCTGATTTAATCTCAAATATATGTTGATTTTAATGCCCTTGGCCATGGCTGTTTGGGAAAAAAAAAAAAACCTGTTACTAACACTACAACTAGAATAACCTTAATCTTACACTCACAGCCTTAAATGATTACTGTTACAGTGTAATATAATGTAATATTTTCTATCAGTTGTCAATCACTATATAATAAACTGCCTCAAAGCTTAATGGCTTAAATAAGCAACTATTTCTTATCTCTCAAGATTCTGTGAGTCACCTAGGATGTTTTTCTGGTCTGGGCTGATTTGATTTATCTCTGCTGGGCTCACTGACGTGTGCGGTCAGGTAGTGGGTTGAATGGCACCCGGACGATCTAGGGTGGACTCACTCACATGTTTGGCACTTGCCAGGCTATTGAATGGAACACTTAGATTCACCTCTGTAGTGAATACTATGGCATGCAAGCCAGATCCCCCTCTTCAAGGTCAAGACACTTTTCCCACAGTGACTAGAAGTGTTGCCAGTTGACAACTTACTGCTGAATCTCTACCCCAATAGTTGTCAAAAGCAGCTGCCTAGCCCAAGATCATACTCCCTCCTTGAGGGCAGCCCTCATCCAATGATTGGCTGATGCAGACATCAAAGTGCCTGGCCCTTTGCCTTAACTTGAAACAACTTTGAAGGGCCATCTCAGCTCCAGAGTTCCCCAAGGGATCAGCTGAGACCTCTGTTTCAACTGTGCTGCAGCTTAACTTTCCCCATGACCAATCCTACATTTATTCCTGCCTCACAGTTGTTGCCAACAGCACTCCCCAGTAAACTTCCTGCTTGAAAATCTCCATTCCAGAATCTGTCTTCTGGGGATCATGACCTAAGACATCCTGAATGTGGCCTCTCATCCTCCAGCAGGTCTTGTGCTCACTTAACAAGGTGCTTACAGGGTTCCCGAGACCATAAAAGTAAACTGCAAAGTCTTTTAAGGAATGGGCTCAGAACTTGCACAGTTTCTTTTCTGTCACATAATTTTGGTCAAACATATCAGTTATTAAAATAAGTGAGAATGGGTTAAATAATATTAATAGCATTGGTGGTGATGACAATGCCTTTTCAATGCTTACTTTGTGCCAGGCACAATTTTAAGCATTATATGTATAATAACATCTTTAATACCATAACTTTATGAGGTAAGTGCTGTTGTTATTCTTTTTTACAGATGAACAAAGAGTAGAGTTTCATCAAATATTTCCCCAAACAAGCTAATCTACTACATGAAATCTGTGAAATACCTCTGATCCTAAAATGGGGATGGGTGACACAGCTCTGTGATGTACAGAACAGTCATTCCAATCAGCTGATTTCACGCTGGGACTTTAAATCACTGAGCAGTGCTGATGCTAGTGAGAAGTTTCATTAATTTGAGAATTTTATCAAATGACTAAGACTTGGGTGAAGCAGGGACGTTCTGAACTTTTTTGGACTCTTCAAATGTTGTGGCCTTCAGTTCACTTATGTTCATAGACCTTTACTGTATTTTATTCACTGAGGGATTCCTATGCCAAAAGAATTTCAGCTGAAGGATTAGTCTGGTGAAGTCAAAGCCCCTGTCGTGCATCAGAGCAGACATTTTAAGCATCAGTCCAGCTCACATTTGAGGAGAAGTGGATTTAGTTACTGATCCCATGTATTTGTGCTGTCTGCCTTTTATTTTAATGATTGCTTTTCTCCAATCTCCCTTGATAATCAGAAACTCTGTATTTATGGCTACCCGAATACTACAGTGGCAGCATGGATTTAGCATAGAACTTTAGACAGCTAAGAACTGACTCACCATCCCCTCATTCCTCTAACTTAACTATTTCTAATGGAATGTAAGAGAAATGTTGTTGCACCCTTATCACCCCACTGATTGGCAGGATGTATGTTTGGTCCAGCTGGCTGGGTAGGGATTCACTTTCTCCCTCACTACTTGGCGCAGACATGACAAAGAGGCTGATCTGGCCATGGGAATGCAAGTTGCTATCCTCTCATACTAGAATTTCCAAGAAAGCTTCTGGAGAACAAAAAGGACAGCTTAAATACCCTACATTTACAGCCTGTGCATTTTCACCATTGTGATATTGTAAGTGGCCTAGTGTTGTCTCCGTGGATTCTTGACCTGAAGCGCTAACACTTCCTTGTCACTTTTACTGCAGCTAGAACACAACAGATATGATTCATGATGCAAACACATGTACTTTTTCTCTTAATAAAATAAAATCTCTGAAGTCATTTTCCAAAGTGGGGCACTGTTCAGTTGTGTTTTTAAACAACTTGTCTATAATGCGTTATCAGAAAATTTTGGCTGAGAAGGGAAGATGTGATTACTTCCTCTAAAATGTAGTCATTGACTTAAAAAAATCATAACCATGCCCCTGGGACAGTTAGTAAAATCATTAATGAAAGGTGACTGAGCATCAATCAAGTTTGAAATGTTCCCCAATGAACAGCTGCTAGCCGAGTCAGAATAATAATTTTGATTTTATTGTATTTCCGTTTGTTGAGTATATTAAATTAACAGAGCTCAATGTTAGGCTTCTTGACCTCAGTATTATTGCTATTACTCATGGAGTAAGATTTTCACCCAGGGAAATTATTTTGATTAATTTCTCAGTGGGCTAAGGAAAGATTTTATCTCATTTCTGACTCATAAAGTTACTATTTCATTCACTTCAGTTGGCAATGGAAAAGAGAATTCTCTGAAATTGCTGGGCTGCAAGAGGGAAGAGATATGGGGATATATGTATATGTATAGCTGATTCACATTGTTATAAAGCAGAAACTAACACACCATTGTAAAAAAAAATACATTTACTGAAGAGTTTATGTGCAAAGAGAATTTTAATTTCTGATGAAAAGATAGGTGGCTTTTTTTCTTCCCTAGGAAAGAAACTTGAAAGTCTATATGCAAACTGGCTTTAGGAGACTGTACCTTCCTTAGATGCAAGGGGAATGTTTCAATGTTTAAACACTTTTGTATGTTTGTATATAAAATGTCAAGTGACATATTAAAATAGCATATTATAAATAAAACCTAAATGCTGATAGATATGGCAAAAAAAAAAAAGAAAAAGAAAAAGAAATTGCCGGGCCACTCATGCCCTATTTTATATTATATTTGGGGTTGTCTACTTCCATAATTAGGAGAGGACCATAACCTTGACAACAGAGTTCCCAGAGTTCCTGACTACTCTCCACAGACCACTGGGTATTGTGTGCACCTGACTCAGGGAAAGTCTCACCTCACTAAATATTAGGGCCAAACTTCTCAAAATGAGAGAACACTGGCATTTTCATTCATACAGTAATGTGCTAAAAATGCTTTCAGCAAATGGTTTGTTTTAGCTGAGTTTAAAATGTGTAGAACTCCCTAGTTTGTTCAGCTGGGTCTCTATTCATTCTTGCCTAACATGACTGAGATGTCAAATAAGAGGTAGGGAAATGATTTGTTTACTTGCCCCAAATAAGAACACATAAAGGCATTATTGCAGTTTGTTTTCTTTTCTTAGGTCTTCCCAATCCCACAGAAGACATCCTGTTCCATGAGAATTAAAATCAAATCATCAGTTAATTGTATCTATATACACAGATATTTTCTTCAATGTTCAAGTCCCTTTGAAATTGTCTTCCCTTTAGCTCTTAACTTCTTATTAAGTATGTTTTTGGTGCAAGCCTGAAATCATCATTAAATTGCCACAAATGGTTCTGCTTTGATCACATTTTTCCTCAGTCAGTCTTTCCCTTGATGTAGCTAAGGGCTAGCTTTCTGCTTTGATTTTCCTGAGATTTTGAAAACTGGAAATGCAAATGTCATTTTACACCATAAACGACTAAATTCTGTTTCCTCCTCATAATTCCTTGGAGGATCTTTGTTAATGTTGGTTTAAGTCTTGTGGCTATTTCTAACCATGTAGCATGTGGATTATTTCCCTGAAATTTGTTTGATTTAATTTAGTCTTCATGATCAGCTGAAGCATTTATCAAAATCATTAAAATAAACCCACTTTTCATTCATTCATCTCTCTGGATGTTGTAGAAAAATGTGTTTAGGATCAACATTTCAAGCCACTTCCCCTAGCTTTCCACTTTCTTATGCCACCATAAACCCAAATAGCGATAGTCCCTAGTAATAGCCAATTGTCCACCTGCCCCCACCTCCCCGCCAAAATAATGGATTTGCATATGCCAGTGCTGATTTTTGTAACCAGTTTTCCCAAATCCATATGCAAAACTTTGTTTTATGTGCTGGATACATAGTAGAATTCCCCTCCAAATATCTGTAGACAAAGGGCCACCTCTTAATTCAAGCTTTGAGTTCTTTAAGGATGGAGACCTCATTAACCTTGATTATGGACCTTCAAGAGCCAGCCTAGTGCTGGGCTCTGAGAAGATTCTTGGTGAATTACAGACTGATTACCTGAAAATCACAGGCAGTTAAAAGACTGCTAATTAGGAATTGTAGAATTGATTAAATAATATTTTATACATTCTGTGAAATTAAATTGAATCGAAAAGATATACTAGAGCCCTTTAAAAAGGAGCAACACTATAGAAACCATAATTGGAGGTAAACATGAATGCAAACAGTCCAGAAGAATAAAAGGCAGCATCAGATTGTTGCTTGAATCGCCCCTACACACACACATACACCTAAAGTGTGCCCCTCCTTGTTTCTCCTTTCCCATTATCTGGAGAAGAGTTAAAGAAGGGAAATCATATGGGAGATGATACTGTGCTTATCTTTCTTGTTCACTTAATGTGCTTATAATTCTTGTCACTTCGGGTTTACTTTGTTCCTTATAAGTGTTTGTATTTGTATATGTGGGAAGTAAATAGTAGTAACAGCATAGAAATCAATTGTAGCTTAAAACAACATAACTAAATTTCTATTACTGTGACCCCAAACAATTGCAGAAAGTGGGTGGGTCTGGTTAATGTCCAACTTGAATCTCCGCCTGAATATCCAAGTATTGATGTTAAAATAAAGGAGATAGTTTATAGTAGTTAACTTTAATTTCCTCATCTCTTTAGCAACCCCATGTGAAGCAGGAAGAAGTGGTGTCCAATGACAATACCATATTTTTTTTTCCCTCTCTCTCTACAGGTCACCTCCAAGTTAGGATTGGCAAAAACTGCCTTTAGTGGCTTTCCACAGTCTGGTGATGCAAATGCATGTGTTCCTTTGTACCCTTCTGCTGAATCCCTAGTGAAATAGTTAATGGATTTTGTAGAAATATTATAGAATATTACCAATAAACCTTTTTCATTTTACAAGTGAGAAAACCAAGGTTCAGGGAGGTAAAGCTAGTTGGTTACACTCAGTGCAAATACAATTATGCCATATGACACAGTAAGTATCATGAAAACAAAGGGTACTTAGGTTATAATTTCAGCATTGGGGGAAAATAAAAATAATCATACCTCCAATAATAATAATTCTCCTTATTTATTTTTGTCCTTTTCTTTTCTTTTTTTTTGTGGTACGCGGGCCTCTCACTGTTGTGGCCTCTTCTGTTGTGGAGCACAGGCTCCGGACGTGCAGGCTCAGCGGCCATGGCTCACGGACCCAGCCGCTCCTCGGCATGTGGGATCTTCCTGGACCGGGGCATGAACCCGTGTCCCGTGCATCGGCAGGCAGACTCTCAACCACTGCACCCCCAGGGAAGCCCTGTCCTTTTCTTTTATTGTCAAATTTATATATAGTGAATGCACATAAAATATTTTAAGTGTACCATTGGTTTAATTTTGACAGTTACAAATACCTGTGTAAATACTACATAATCAAGAATATAAACTATACCCATCACCTCAGAAAGTACCCTAGTTCCCCTTTCCAGGCAGTTCCAACCCAACCCTAATACAACCATGTTTGGATTTTTACTACCATAGATTTATTTTCCCTGTTTTTGTACTTAATATAAATGGAATAATAAAGGGTTTACTTTTTTATTTTTCTGGCTTCTTTAACTCAACACACCATGAGATTCATTGAAATTGTCCACATATACCAGTGTTCTTTTTTTCTTTTTTTTGGCTTAAAAAAAAAAAAACAGACATTTATTTTTCACAGTTCTAGAGGCTGGAAGTCCAAGATTAGGGTGCCAGTATGATCTACCAGAAAACTACTAGAGCTAATCAATGAATTTGGTAAAGTAGCAGGATGCAAAATTAATGCACAGAAATCTCTGGCATTACTATACACTAATGATGAAAAATCTGAAAGAGAAATTAAAGAAACGCTCCCATTTACCATTGCAAAAACAACAAAAAATACCTAGGAATAAACCTACCTAAGGAGACAAAAGACCTGTATGCAGAAAACTATAAGACACTGATGAAAGAAATTAAAGATGACACAAACAGATGGAGGGATATACCATGTTTTTGTATTGGAAGAATCAATATTGTGAAATGACTATACTACCCAAAGCAATCTACAGATTCAATGCAATCCCTATCAAATTACCAATGGCATTTTTCACAGAACTAGAACAAAAAAGTTCACAATTTGTATGGAAACACAAAAGACCCCAAATAGCCAAAGCAATCTTAAGGGAAAAAAACGGAGCTGGAGGAATCAGACTCCTTGACTTCAGACTATACCACAAAGCTACAGTAATCAAGACAGTATGGTACTGGCACAAAAACAGAAAGATAGATCAATGGAACAGGATAGAAAGCCCAGAGATAAACCCACGCTCATATGGTCACCTTATCTTTGATAAAGGTGGCAGGAACGTACAATGGAGAAAGGGCAGCCTCTTCAATAAGTGGTGCTGGGAAAACTGGACAGCTATATGTAAAAGAATGAAATTAGAACACTTCCTAACACCATACACAAAAGTAAACTCAAAATGGATTAAAGACCTAAATGTAAGGCCAGACAATATAAAGCTCTTACTGGAAAACATAAGCAGAACACTCTACGACATAAATCATAGCAAGATCCTTTTTGACCCACCTCCTAGGGAAATGGAAATAAAAACAAATGGGGCCTAATGAAACTTAAAAGCTTTTGCACAGCAAAGGAAACCATAAACAAGACGAAAAGACAACCCTCAGAATGGGAGAAAGTATTTGCAAACGAAGCAACTGACAAGGGATTAATCTCCAAAATATACAAGCAGCTCATGCAGCTCAATATCAAAAACCAAACAACCCAATCCAAAAATGGGCAGAAGACCTAAATAGACATTTCTCCAAAGAAGATATACAGGTAGCCAACAAACACATGAAAGGATGCTCAACATCACTAATCATTAGAGAAATGCAAATCAGAACTACAATGAGGTATCACCTCACACCGGTCAGAATGGCCATCATCAAAAAATCTACAAACAACACTAAATTCTGGAGAGGGTGTGGAGAAAAGGGAACCCTCTTGCACTGTTGGTGGGAATGTAAATTGATACAGCCACTATGGAGAACAGTATGGAGGTTCCTTAAAAACCTAAAAATAGAACTACCATATGACCCAGCAATCACACTACTAGGCATATACCTTGAGAAAACCATTATTCCAAAATAGTCATGTACCACAGTGTTCATTGCAGCACTATTTACAATAACCAGGACATGGAAGCAACCTAAGTGTCCATCAGCAGATGACTGGATAAAGAAGATGTGGCACATATATACAATGGAATATTACTCAGCCATAAAAAGAAACGAAATTGAGTTATTTGTAGTGAGGTGGATGGACCTAGAGTCTGTCATACAGAATGAGGTAAGTCAGAAAGAGAAAAACAAATACTGTATGCTAACACATACATATGGAATCTTTAAAAAAAAATGGTTCTGAAGAACCTAGGGGCAGGACAGGAATAAAGACACAGACGTAGAGAATGGACTTGAGGACACGGGGAGGGGGAAGGATAAGCTGGGACGAAGTGAGAGTGGCACTGACATATATACACTACCAAATGTAAAATAGATAGCTGGTGGGAAGCAACCACATAACACAGGGAGATCAGCTTGGTGCTTTGTGACCACCTAGAGGGGTGGGATAGGGAGGGTGGGAGGGAGACGCAAGAGGGAGGAGATATGGGGATATATGGACACCTACAGAGGAATGGATAAAGAAGATGTGGTACATGTATAAAATGGAATATTAGCCATAAAAAAGAATGAAATAATGCCATTTGCAGCAACATGGATGAACCTAGAGCTTGTCATACTGAGTGAAGTAAGTCAGACACAGATAGACAAATATCACATGTTATCACTTATATGTGGAATCTAAAAACAGGGTACAAGTGAGCTTATCTACCAAACAGAAATAAAGTTACAGATGTAGAAAACAAACTGTTGGTTACCAGGGTGTAAGGCGGGGGTATAAATTGTGAGATTGGGATTGACATATACACACTACTATATATAAAGTAGATAACCAGTAAGGATCCACTGTAAAGTACAGGGAACTCTACTCAGTACTCTAATGGCCTATATGGGAAAAGAATCTAAAAAAGAATGGATATATATATAACTGGTTCACTTTGCTGTACACCTGAAACTAACATGACATTGTAAATCAACTATACTCCAATAAAAATTTAGAGAGAGAAAATAAATAATTAAATTCTGGAGGATGTTGAGGTTTTGAGTAGGTTCACCATCCTGGTACTTCTCTGAGCATATCCCAGTATAGAGTCTTCCAAACGTCAAAGTGTAAATTTTTCAGGGTAAATTTTTCAGGTATATTTTGATCTGTGCAAAATAGAGCAAGCCTGTTGCCTATTCTAGATAGTAAACATCTGTTAGTATAACCTCATAATGCTATTGATTCATGGAACCTACTAAGACAGCTAGTCTTTTTTACAGGTCCCTCACTTTTTTAATGTGTCACCCCAAAACTGCACTACTGTATTTATAGAGCTTGTTTTATACACAAAAGCAGGACATTGAAATGTGTCACTATTAAATTTCATCTTTTTAAAATCAGAATCTAAAACCAAGAGGCTACAGAGATGGGCAAAATCTATTTTTCATAATAAGTCATTATCCCTACTGGCTTTCTGTCTACTAATGGTTAGGTAAGCATGTCAGCTATGCTCTCATTTAATTCATTAATATAAGTGATTACTAGGACAAGGCATAAGATAGAGACCCATTAGAGATGTGTTAATTTTGACCTATTAATTAAGACAAGGGTAATTTAACCCAATATGTAGCAGTACAATTGTCTGGTCACAATTTATCCCTCTTATGGATAGGATATGAGGAAAGGCTTTGTAAAATGCCACATAGAAATCCAGTTACACCATTTTCACAGAATACCCTTGATATGTCGGTCTGACAAAATTCAACATAGTCCATCTCATCACCTTACTCCATAACCGATGTGCTTCTTAATTTCCCTATTTCTGCCAAAGAGGCTCTTTCTCCTTCAGGCCACCCAGGCTTGAGAGTTAAACCATTTTTGATACCTCCACCTCCCTCTCCTCCTGGTCAATTAATCACGAAACCAATTGTTTGCTCTTCATTATAATGCTCTGCAACTCTTATGTCTCCATTTTCCACTTTTACCACCCTAATCCAGGCCTTTATCGCTTCAGACATGGACCACTGCAGAAGCTTAACTGATTTCCCTCATTCTTTTACATAGTGACAAGGTGAAGAATGGCTCCTTTTATTCCTGTCACTCCCATCTAAAATGCATTCACTCATTTCTTCTGTACACATTTATTAGACATGGGGGCGTGCTTTTTCTTGTCTCTTCAAGGAACAACCTCTTACAATCTCTTTGTAAGCAACTTGAAGGCAAAGATTATAGTATCAACCCCCCCATCATTGTCCACACAACTGTTACACAAATACTGTTTAATAGCTGTACAGTACACAAATACAGTAAATAGCTGTTAACTAGAGATCAAGTCCATTGAATCAATTCAGTTATTTCACTTATTCTCTTATTTCATACTTATTAAAGATAGGTAGGGAATTTTTTGTAGTACCATAGTTATGTGAAGATAATTATATGCAACTTTTTAGAACCAAGAACACCACATTGAATTCATCTGGGTGGTCTTGTGGTAAAGTATTAGAAATTTATCATTTGAGAATCTTCCAAATGTATAGGATACTACTCCAAGCAGAAATCTATTGGCAGACAAAACGCCCTGAGTTTGATGCTTCACTTGCAGTGTTAGGCTGAATGGTATTTGGCAGCAAAATCCATCCAGAGACCTCCAGAGGCTCATTAAAAGCAGATAATGCTGAAGCATAGCAAAATGGTTTCCATTTGGACCATGGTGCCAAATTAATAGATGTATGAAAAATAAAATGATTAAGTAGTTCCTTGCAAGGGCATTCATCTAACTAGGCAGTCCTTAAAAAGTTAATGTGTGTACACTTACTAGGTCAATGCAGTTGACTCCTAACTTCTTTGAACCGTACAACCTAAACACAAGTTACAGGAGAGATGGCCCAATACCAGGCCATGTATGTGCTAGAAAAGTAAAAACAACTTATGTGACTTTAAAGTTGAAGTGCTAGTACATAAATATGCCTGATTTGTATGGCATAAGAAATGAGAATAGGGCTTCCCTGATGGCACAGTGGTTGAGAGTCCGCCTGCCGATGCAGGGGACACGGGTTCGTGCCCCGGTCCGGGAAGATCCCACATGCCGCGGAGCGGCTGGGCCTGTGAGCCATGGCCCCTGAGCCTGCGCGTCCGGAGCCTGTGCTCCGCAATGGGAGAGGCCACAACAGTGAGAGGCCTGTGTACGCAAAAAAAAAAAAAAAGAAATGAGAATAGTCACTCTATGAGAGAACAACTTACTGATGGGCACATAGCTCAGTGGTTCCCAATCCTGTATATGATATACATTTATTTCAAACCTCAAAGCAAGTACAAATCTTTTTCTAGTCACTAGAGTAATTCATTGTCATTGTAGAGCATTTGGAAAGTATGTAAGCACAAAAGGAAAATGAAATTCACCTGGAATCCTACTACTCAGTTATGACTCCTGTTACCATTTGGTGAAACTATGTAATTTTAGTATGTTTTTATAAATAGGGATCTTATTGTGCATATAGGCAAAAGAAATATTTTCTGTAATCAAAAACATATTTCATTTTCTTATGTCATTGATGCTGCCTAATTAATATCCACACATCTGTTTTTATCTATTTTAATTTTTTGTTGATTTTTATTAGTGCTTTAACGGGGAAAATCAAGAGCATATGCATTATAAATATAACTGTATGATGTTTGTTTTGGCAATTTTGCCAGCTATTACGAAGCCTCTTTTTAAAAGACCTCACTGAAGACATAGTAACCTCCCATGAAATATGAAGCACTTTGGTAGCTGCCAACAAGTGTTGAGTAGGCCCCTTGCAGAGAAGACTGAGGGTCTTACTTCTTGGAGCCTGTATGGTAAGGAACATTGGAACACTGGACATTGTCTGGGAATTAAGGAGATCTGAGCTCTAATTTTGACTCTGCCACTAAATCACCACTAACCTCATTTTCTTATCTAGATACGGAATTAGGGGGGTATTAGGAGAGGGAGAATATTTGAAATGATCCAAAAACTCATCCAAAACCTATTCCGATCTAGACAGAAGGTACAGGTGCTCAGTGTTTTACATATTGGATGTTGAATGATTGAACAGCATATCCAGGTCAAAAAGTTCATGATACTAAGCAGTTATAGCTATAGCATTAAATTAACTGGAAATGTGGTAAAGGGTAAAGGAAAAAGAAATTGTGTCAGCCCTTCTAAAAATGCTCTTCAGTGAAAAACACAACATAAAGTTCTCCTTTACAACTATAAATATTTGTAAATAGTCATCAGATAACTCTAGGTCACTGGTTTGCTGAGGTTGGAGTCTTGACTCCCACTGGCCCCTTCCTATCATAACATTCCTTTTTCTGTGCCTATTTTTTATTCTTTCTAATCTCATAGCAATGGGTCAACACAGGCCCATGGTAAATACCAAGTCTCAAGTAGGGCAGTTCATTACATTAAGGCTTTGAATTATAATATCTTGTACCCAATTCATATTCTTATTAAAGTAGTTACAGTTAATCCTTCCTGAACTACATCTGCTGTTAATTCCTTTCAAAATGGACTAGGAGAACAATTGTTATGTGCATTAATAAGGTTTACTAGTGAGACCTTTTTGGTTTGGGGGGGCTCAATTTTATGGAATGAAAGTTGGAGAATGACATTATTTGGCTCTTCAAGACCTCACAGACTAGATTATAAATGATACAATGGACAGAGCTCTGACAAGGTCTCACAGTGATAAAGCACTAGGGCCAGAGGCAGGCAAAAAAATGTAAGAATCTTAAAGCCCTGTCACAGAAATCTCTTAAGTTTTCAAAACTAATCACATCCACACTTTCAGAATATGAGAGCGAAATTCCACTTTCTTAGCCACCTGCCATTTCCCCGTCACTGCTCCTGTGTTCACCTTCCTTAGATCTGGTTTCTCTTCCCTTCATTCAAACTGTTTATTGGTTTGCTTTGACCACTTAGAACACAAAGTCAGCAAGAAGTCTTTGAGGGGTGGGAAGAGACAAGAACACTCTAGGGGAATCAGAGATTTTGCCTGGGAAGTGCATTGCCCTGCTATTCCCTGTTACTAGCCATAGGGAACTGGGGAAAAAGGATTGGGTGTCAGATGAAGAGCAGACTGAAAGCAAGGAAGCATCAGGGCTCTTTTTTCTCTCTCTGGGATCTCTGGGGGCCTCTCTCTGAAAGATACAGTGAAATATGAGGGCAAATGACAAAGCATTGTCACATGTAATTTGAAGTTTGCCGGCAGGAGAACAGACTGAATGACACGTAAACCTTCCTCATTGGCACTTGGACCCACATGCCATTTGTTCCCAAAAGCACAACCATAAACACCAACTGAGGACTTTTTAGAAAAGAACAGAGGACCAAGGCCTTTACATGGAAGTAGTGGCCAGTTTATAGCATCTCCAGGGAATAAGGCAGTGTGATAAGGGAGAAGGGCATTTAGAGAATCAGCCAAAAGCTCCATCTTCTTTTAAGTGTTCTGCTCACACCCATGAAAGTTTCTCCAAGACAGCTCTTGGCAGAGCCTTGGGAGAAACAAAAATTCAAGTTTCTGTCTAGTAATGGAAAACAAAGAGTTAACTAGATGACTGCTAAAGCATGTCTTCAGTTGCTCTTGGTCATACATCCCTATGAGGAAAATAATAGCAACTCCCAACAGGGCTAATGTTCAGCTAGTACATTCTCATACGGCCCTGCCTATTGTTTGCATCTGTTCTAACTGGCCAGTACCCATTTAGGCTATAGTACTTCTAAAGGGGATTTTTGAAACAGAGTTTCCTCTCATGATTTTGCCCGAGATACACTGCTCATGGACAGGAAGGCCTCTTCCAGAGGGTCACTGGAGAGGTCTAGGGAGTCCACGTGAAGGAAACTTCTGTACTTTACATTTGACAGCCCATTGCTGCCGGTTCTTTAAGGGTTGACAAAGTTAATAAGCCACAGAAGACTTGGGGAATGTGTGCATATAAGTGAAAAAGACTATGTTTAAGCTCTAACTATGTCAAAAGCCACACAGCCAGAAGTCGTCTAGGAAACCTCAAATAGCTTCAGGGACATTCCGGGTCGCTCCCCTGAACAGCACCTATAGTAGGTGGGGCGGCTGAGGCAACAACAGCTGTGCAAAGTGGTTAGCAGTGACATCACTGAGTTTTAACAAACCCCAGGGTGAGCCCCACATCCTACCTGGTTCCTTGATTTTGGAAGCATTTAGTGTCTCTGGTCACATGGCTATAACTAGTTTCCTGCTGCCTTTGCAGTCCAGCTCATGGCTATTGGGTGAGGAGGAAAGCACCAGAGAACAAAGCCAACACCAGTCATTCACCTGTTCAATCTGAGGGGTGAGTGTGAGAAAAGAATCATGAAAATGCAAGCATTCTGATTCTAAAAGTGAAGATTAAATCCATTCCTATAAGCAAGTATAGGAGGATCTTGGAGGTTCATGATTCCTGCATGTCATCTCCCAGTGTACGTGCAGCCCTACGAAGAGGCAGAGAGATGGGCTATAATAACCAAACATCTTTTTTAGTTTGATACACTGTTATCCAGCAATGAAGACCTGGTTCAAAATGTACACGAAACTCAGAGAGATGGGTGCCTTCCAAAGTGGGCTGTATCATGCTATAACAAAAATTGCACAGATTTTGGAGCCAGGTGAACCTGGATTCAGATCCCAGATCTGCCATTGAAGGTATATTCTGTGACTTCAATCAGCATGGTTTCAGTTTTCTCATTTGTCAGATGGAACTAGTAATAGCACCTATTTACTAAGGTTTAATGGGGATTAACTAGAATACTGTATATAAAGCCCCTAGTACAAAGATCTGGCACAGAATAGGTGCTCAGTAAATGGTGTTTCCTTTTCCCTCCACTTTGCCCTCATTTTTCCTTGGCTTCTTGGAGTGCAAGGGTTTAAGTCATAGACACAGACATGAGCCCAGGAAGGCCAGAAAATGAAGGGTGACTAAGCATGACCCTCCTTTTCTCCAGACTATAGGTAAAGATAAGCCATTGCTGCCTTGTGGGCTCTGAAAGGTTCTTCTATATCAAGGTGGGGCACATAGAAGGAGGTTAAAGTAAGTAATTTATTAAACCAGTGCAAGAGGCAGGAGGGAAAATGTAGTGACTTCTCAAGTTTCCTTGGTCTTCTCTGTGCATCTTTGCTCTGAAGACTTCAGCCAGGTGGCTTGATAGGGTATGGGCTTGTCAGGGTTAGGGTATGCTATGGGAAGCTCAGCAGTTCCCCAGCTTCACCCCAAATGCCTGATAAAGATACCCACTCATGAAAACTCATAACGACTGATCAGAGAAGTCTAAGAATTGAGGAACTTAGCTAAAAATCTTTATGGGCAGGCTTTTGTGAGAATACTGAAGAGGAAAACCAAGAAAGAGGATGCAAGCAGCAGTGTCGCCAAGTAGGCTGCCCTACTTACCTTGCTTAGGATCAGTACTAAGTCTTCTCTCAGACAAACCTAATGGAGTAGTGGCGTAAAGCTCAGACATTACAAAGAATTTAGTTCAGAGAATAGTCGAAAGTTGCAAATGCTTATCAGAGTCAAGTTGTTTCCCTCAGCTCGACTCTGCAGGTGCTTTAAGGAACGCCAGGGAAAAGCAAACATGTTACAATCATGCCATATTTTATATGTAAAATTGGAATTTCCTATGTTGAATCTGCTTGAAGATAAATTAGAAATGATTTCTTTATAAAAAGATTCACATCAGGATTTCTTTCAATAGTGTGTTTTAGAAGGGCTTTTCTCCATACGGAACTCCTCGTGAACGCACCTATTGGGCAAAGGCAGGAAGTCCTGTACAAAGACGGAAAGAAGTGATGATTTATGAAGAGCCAAGGAAAGCAAGAGTGAACTGGAGACAGTTATTTCCATTTGTTCAAGTACCTTCTCCATTGGTTTTCCTATGCTAACAACCAATCACAAGGAGAAAAAGTTACCCAAGGGGCTGAAAGTATAAGTGTGGCTCCTGAATTGTTTGTTTGGAATCAGACATTGCGACAGTGTTGCTATATGTGCAACAGAATCTCTGGTAATAAGTAGTATGTTCGATAGTAGCTATATACTATCATTAAACCTATTAAATACTGATTCTAGGGACCCAGGCAGTTCACGTGTGGCAGCTATAGCTTTTTTGCTGCTGATAGAGGAGAAATTATAATTTAGAAAGGCAAGAAGGAAATGAAATTAGTTTCTATTAAAATTAAAGGAAAGGGCTTCCCTGGTGGCGCAGTGGTTGAGAGTCCGCCTGCCGATGCAGGGGACGCGGGTTCGTGCCCCGGGCCGGGAAGATCCCACATGTGGAGCGGCTGAGCCCGTGAGCCATGGCCGCTGAGCCTGCGCGTCCAGAGCCTGTGCTCCGCAACGGGAGAGGCCACAACAGTGAGAGGCCTGCGTACCGAAAACAAATAATAATAATAAAGGAAAGCATTAGCTGACATCATTCAGACAAGTCAGAGCCATTAGGAAATCAAGTTGCATGTCTAAGATCATGAAGCCCACAGATAAAGCAATAAGTATGGAATCCATTTATCTTCTAAATTTATCCGATATTACTTCAAAACCCTGCTAGAAACATAGTTCACTTCCTCATGCCCATTTCCTAGTTAGAGTTATAAAACTTTATGTAAAAGACTGAAATTATCCTATATTGTAAGACACTTACAAAGTTGTTATTTTGTATTTACTCCGGAGTTGTATCCTGGCCCCAAACACTCCATACAATCAAAAGTAATTTTAAAATAAGCCAAGTCCTTACTTGTATTTCTTAACATTGAAATATGTCAGAGTCTCAGCAGGACATAGATGGCGTACTCAAAGGGTATAAGTCGGGAAGGTTTAATATAGGGCCCATTTTTACAGAGGAGGCAGGGTAAGAGAAACCCACAAAGATGGTAAAAAGCCTGGGGACTAAGAATAGAGGGAAGCTGCTACTGCTTAGGATTGAAGGAGCCAGGGGACGGAAGTGGTGTTACTAGAGCTCAGTGAGAGCTGTAGTCATGGAGAAGGGCTCCTCAACAGGAATCGTGGCTTTTGTCAAGGACTGCAGCCACTGCCAAAAGCATGGGCAGGTTGGGTGTGAGGTGGGGAATCAATACCCTACCCAACTTCTCTTTCTTCCCATCCTTTGATCTTATGCTAGTGCCTCCCACTGACTGAATCTGATCCTAGCCCAGCTAGAGACCCAGGAGATGTGGTACCTGGAGCCTCCAGGGGTACAAAACAGAGCAGAGAAGGGTAAAGAATGACTCTGTAAGACCGAATGGAGAATAACCATCACAACTGTGAATAGGGATTCCTAAACCGCATCAACACTTCCTTGAAGTGTCCTTAGGATGTACCATTTCTCTTTCATCCATTTCCTTCATAAGTCACAGCTCTTCTCTCCATAACCCCTGAAAAACCCTCCATCTCTCCACTCTACATGCCTCTTATTAATGTCTTATGCTGCTACTCTTTACCCTTGATTCATTCTGTGTCACAGAACCCCAAGAGTAAATCTGATCAGGCAGAACCCCGTCTTTCCAGGATGCAGGAAAAGAAGAGACTGACACATACCACACTAAAATTCTCTTTAGCAAACAGGAGGGAAACACTAGAGGACTTCATTTATTAATCACTTTTGTCCTTTTACAATAAGGTTTTCTAAAATTCTAACCCCACCACCCATTCCTTACCATCATAATTAGTATACCTTTAAAGTGTCCTTATTCTTTTTTCTTTTCATCCTTAAAACACATGCATACACTCAAACATATACAATGCTGTACAATTCCATTAAGATCTCAAGCTCATTAATTAGAAATGATACCTCTGATAGAAGCCAGGGTTGCTTTCCACTAACACTTTCACACTGAGTGGTACCATGTCTGTCCTGAGCCCAAATGGCTTTTCAGGTTGCTAAAGGGAGTTTTTCCTCATCATCGAAGTGAAATGCCAGGCTTATAATAACCACTGCCTGGAGACAGGAGCTAACAATCTATTACACCAAACCCTGAGAATCAATTAAACTACTTTATTGAATCAATGAGTCAAACTTTCATCAAGCATCCTCTCTAAGTCCCTGAAGCAGAGCCATCCTTTCCTTGGATATCCATTTATCTCAGTGTTTTCCCTCTTTTTCAATTCTCCCATATATCTGTCCATTTTCTATTTTGGCAAAAGATACACGGTATATTTAGTTGTTAGGCCAGGGAAGTGGCTGTTAGCATAAGACCACAAAATAAAGTTTTTAGTGAAGAAGAGAACCATATGGTGAAGTTGGGAGGAGGAAGAAATAAAATACCTAAGGACTTTATTATTCTAAGAATAAATTATTAAGAAATATTTAAAATACACTAAAACAGCACAAAATCTTGTTTAAGGAAACAAAACTGCACAAGTATAAAAGAAGCCATGTTACCAAATACGAAGACTCAGTATTACACAAATGTTCATTTTTCCAAATTACTGTATACATTGAACACAATTTTTAAAACAGTGAGGGACTTCCCTGGTGGTGCAGTGGTTAAGACTCCACCCTCCCAATGCAGCGGGCCCAGGTTCAGTCCCCGATCAGGGAACCAGATCCCACACGCATGCCACAACTAAGAGTTCACATGCCGCAACTAAGGAGCCCATGTGCTGCAACTAAGGAGCTGGCGAGCCACAACTAAGGAGCCCACCTGCCATAACTAAGACCCTGTATAAATAAATAAATAAATATTTTAAAAATAAATAAAAGCAGTGAAATTTACTCTGGAACTTAAAATGTATCTTGTGCTTATAAACACAGGAAAAATAAACATTTGTGATCCATCAAGAAAATTGTGTAAAAAAAAATTAGAGGGTTCTTGTATCAAAAAAGAACTTTAAAAGCATAATATTACCACAGAAGGAGTCAGCTCAATGAAACAATAGAGACTTTTGAGAGATATTGAAGAATATATCAGATATAAATATATGATTAAAATGTCATGTCAATTTAATAAGAATAGTGTCATATATGACGTTTAAAAAAAATCCAGCAAACCAACAAAACCTTATGTAAAGAAAAACTATGAAGAAACTTGAAGTCAAATGACAAATCAAAAAAAAAAAAAAAAAGCCCTAATCTGTAAACCACTATTACAAATCAAAAAGGAGTAACATTTTCCCCAAATTGGTAACTATATGAATTTTAAAAAGAAATACAGAAGGCAAGCAAACATGAGGACAAGATAAAACATGAAAAAGTTCAATCTCACAAATAATAGTGACGTAAATAGAGACACAACTTTCAATTAAATTCATGGAACATTACAAATTGTAATAACTAGTGTTGGCAATGGAATGGGGAACGGGAATGTTGATAGGCTGAAATTGGGAGAGTGATCTGGTGAGTCTCTGGAGGCATTTTGGCAGCATGTACCAAAAAACCTTAAAAATATACATCAGCTGGGACACAGCAATTCTGCTTCTAGGAATTTGTCTGAAGGAAAAAAATCATGTTAATTTATAGAGATTTAGCTACTAGAATGCTCATTTCAGTGTTACATGTGACACCAAAAATGATTCCTTTTATTTTCTTTCTATCTCCTTTCCCTA
>NW_006779031.1:2222439-2233000 GCF_000442215.2 Lipotes vexillifer | reverse complement strand
TTCCCTACATTTCTATAATGAACAGTTACTTTTGTTATAGGAGAAAAATAACTGTTGTTTATGAGCAGACCTAAAGAAACAAGGGAGCCATGATGATTTAATGGAAAGAACACTGAGCTAGTCACCAGAGATGGTGGATTCCAAAACTAGATGGCCATCAGAAGCACCTGAACGACTCGTTTTTAAAGATCATCTTTATTTGAGAATGTGTCAGTTTTGGCTTCTACCCTCTACTACTTGATTACCCGTCATTCCCATGGCCGTTAACAAGCCAAGCTCGGTGGTGACGTCTTCTAGCATCATCCCTGGCCTGCGGAAGAGAGCCACCTTTTAACTTTTTAGTGATGCTAGTGCCACTCTCACTAGCACATTCCTGAGGTCCTTGGTGAATTCTTGAGGTCCTTTTGGGTTCCCCTGTGGAACATAATTATCTGGTGGTTTTTATGGCCTCATTTAATATATCTCTTACAATATCCCCGCTTTCCTGAGCTTTTTTATTCTTTCCTCTACCATATGCCAGGGTAACTCTGGCATTTCCACTTCCTACAACATAAGATGTATCTTTCTCCAGGTTTCCAAGAGACACACTAAGTGAATTTGTAACACTCACAGGGGTCCTTGCCAGGTGTTAAATCCTGTGCCCTAAGAAAATACCGAGTCAATTAATTCTTGATAACTCATTCTTAAATTCCACCTCTCTTGTAGAAGCATCCACAAAATTCAATCCCAGGGAGTACGATGGCTTTTACAGGACATGCTAACAAATTCTTGCAGCCCCTTCAGAGTATAATCTCTTTCCTCCTTATCAGACCCACCACATCCTGAGCTAGGTTACCCTGGGATTTAACCCATTATTGTCCTGGCAACCAGGAGAGGAGATGTATGATCCTTTTAATGTGCTGTTGCATTCTGTTTGCTAGTATTCTGTTGAGGATTTTTGCATCTATGTTCATCAGAGATATTGGCCTGTAGCTTTCTTGTTTTGTGACATATTTGTCTGGCTTTGGTATCAGGGTGGTGGTGGCATCATAGAATGAGTTTGGGAGTGTTCCTCCCTCTGCTATATTTTGGAAGAGCTTGAGAAGGACAGGTGTTAGCTCTTCTCTAAATGTTTGATAGAATTTGCCTGTGAAGCCAGCTGGTCCTGGGCTATTGTCTGTTGGAAGATTTTTAATCACAGTTTCAATTTCAGTGCTTGTGATTGGTCTGCTCATATTTTCTATTTCTTCCTGGTTCATCCTCGGAAGGTTGTGCCTTTCTAAGAATTTGTCCATGTCTTCCAGGTTGTCCATTTTATTGGCATATAGTTGCTTGTAGTAATCGCTCATGATCCTTTGTATTTCTGCAGTGTCAGCTGTTACTTCTCCTCTTTCATTTCTCATTCTATTGAGTTGTCTTCTCCCTTTTTTTCTTGATGAGTCTGGCTAATGGTTTATCCATTTTGTTTATCTTCTCAAAGAACCAGCTTTTAGTTTTCTTGATCTTTGCTATCGTTTCCTTCATTTCTTTTTCATTTATTTCTGCTCTGATCTTTATGATTTCTTTCCTTCTGCTAACTTTGGGGTTTTTTTGTTCTTCTTTCTGTAAGTGCTTTAGGTGTAAGGTTAGGTTGTTTATTTGAGATGTTTCTTGTTTCTTGAGGTAGGATTGTATTGCTATAAACTTTCCTCTTAGAACTGGTTTTGCTGCATCCCATAGGTTTTGGGTCGTTGTGTTTTCATTGTCATTTGTTTCTAGGTATTTTTTCATTATCTCTTTGATTTTTCAGTGATCTCTTGGTTATTTAGTAGCGTATTGTTTAGCCTCCATGTGTTTGCATTTCTTACATTTTTTTCGCAGTAATTGATATCTAGTCTCATAGCGTTGTGGTCAGGAAAGATACTTGATATGATTTCAATTTTCTTAAATTTACCAAAGCTTGATTTGTAACCCAAGATATGATCTCTCCTGGAGAATGTTCCATGAGCACTTGAGAAGAAAGTGTATTCTGTTGTTTTTGGACGGAATGTCCTATAAATATCAATTAAGTCCATCTTGTTTAATGTGTCATTTAAAGCTTGTGTTTCCTTATATATTTTCATTTTGGATGATCTGTCCATTGGTGAAAGTGGGGGGTTAAAGTCCCTTACTATTATTGTGTTTCTGTCGATTTCCTCTTTTATGGCTGTTAACATTTGCTTTATGTATTGAGGTGCTCCGATGTTGGGTGCATAAATATTTACAATTGTTATATCTTCTTCTTGGATTGATCCCTTGATCATTATGTAGTGTCCTTCTTTGTCTCTTGTAACAGTCTTTATTTAAAGTCTATTTTGTCTGATATGAGAATTGCTACTCCAGCTTTCTTTTAATTTCCATTTGCATGGAATATCTTTTTCCGTCCCCTCACTTTCAGTCTGTATGTGTCCCTAGGTCTGAAGTGGGTCTCTTGTAGACAGCATATATATGGGTCTTGTTTGTGTATCCATTCAGCCAGTCTGTGTCTTTTGGTTGGAGCATTTAATCCATTTACACTTAAGGTAGTTATCAATATGTATGTTCCCTATTCCCATTTTCTTAATTGTTTTGGGTGTGTTATTGTAGGTCTTTTCCTTCTCTTGTGTTTCCTTCCTAGAGAAGTTCCTTTAACATTTGTTGTAAAGCTGGTTTGGTGGTGTTGAATTCTCTTAGCTTTTGCTTTTCTCTAAAGATTTTAATTTCTCCATCGAATCTGAATGAGATCCTTGCTGAGTAGAGTACTCTTGGTTGTAGGTTTTTCCCTTTCATCACTTTAAATATGTCCTGCCACTCCCTTCTGGCTTGCAGAGTTTCTGCTGAAAGATGAGCTGTTAACCTTATGGGGATTCCCTTGTATGCTATTTGTTGTTTTTCCCTTGCTGCTTTTTATATGTTTTCTTTGTATTTAATTTTTGACAGTTCAATTAATATGTGTCTTGGCATGTTTCTCCTTGGATTTATCCTGTATGGGACTCTCTGTGCTTCCTGGACTTGACTAACTATTTCCTTTCCCATATTAGGGAAGTTTTCTACTATAATCTCTTCAAATATTTTCTCAGTCCCTTTCTTTTTCTCTTCTTCTTCTGGAACCCCTATAATTCGAATGTTGGTGCGTTTAATGTTGTCCCAGAGGTCCATGTAACTGTCCTCAGTTCTTTTCATTCTTTTTTCTCCATTCTGCTCTGCAGTAGTTATTTCCACTATTTTATCTTCCAGGTCATTTATCCATTCTTTTGCTTCAGTTATTCTGCTGTTGATTCCTTCTAGAGAATTTTTAATTTCATTTATTGTGTTGTTCATCATTTTTTGTTTGTTCTTTACTTCTTCTAGTGCCCTGTTAAATGTTTCTTGTATTTTCTCCATTCTATTTCCAAGATTTTGGATCATCTTTACTATCATTACTCTGAATTCTTTTTTCAGGTAGACTGCCTGTTTCCTGTTCATTTGTTAGGTCTGGTGGCTTTTTACCTTGCTCTTTCATCTGCTGTGTGTTTCTCTGTCTTCTCATTTTGTTTAACTTACTGTGTTTGGAGTCTTTTTTTTTGCAGGCTGAAGGTTTGTAGTTCCCATTGTTTTTAGTGTCTGCCCCCAGTGGTTAAGACTGGTTCAGTGGATTGTGTAGGCTGGTGGAGGGGACTAGTGCCTGTGTTATGGTGGATGAGGCTGTATCTTGTCTTTCTGATGGGCAGGACCACATCCATTGGTGTGTTTTGGGGTGTCTATGACCTTTTTATGATTTTCGGCAGCCTCTCTGCTAGTGGGTGGGGTTGTGTTCCTGTCTTGCTAGTTGTTTGGCGTAGGATACCCAGCACTGTAGCTTGCTGGTCGTTGAGTGGAGCTGGGTCTTAGTGTTGAGATGGAGATTTCTGGGAGAGCTTTCGCCATTTGATATTATGTGGGGCTGGGAGGTCTCTGGAGGACCAATGTCCTGAACTCAGCTCTCCCACCTCAGAGGCATGGGCCTGACACCTGGCCAGAGCACAAAGACCCTGTCAGCCACAGAAGAGAAGGGAGAAAGAAAGAAAGAAAGAAAAACATAAAATGAAATAAAGTTATTAAAAAAAATTTTAATTATTAAAAATTAAAAAATAATAAAAAAGAAAGAAAGAGGAGAGCAACCAAACCAAAGAACAAATCCACCAATGATAACAAGTGCTAAAAACTATACAGAAAAAGAAAGACAGACAGAACCCTAAGAAAATGGCAAAAGCAAAGCTATACAGACAAAATCACACAAAGAAGCATACACATACACACTCACTAAAAGAGAAAAAGGAAATATATATTTATATCTTTTTTTAAAAAAGGAGGAGAGAGAGCAACCAAATCAATAAACAAATCTACCAATGATTACAAACTCTAAATACTAAACTAAAATAAACATAAAACCAGAAACAAGTTAGATGCAGAAAGCAAACCCCAAGCCTACAGTTGTTCCCAAAGTCCACTGCCTCAATTTTGGAATGATTCATTGTCTATTCAGGTATTCCAGAGATGCAGGGTACATCAAGTTGATTGTGGAGATTTAATCCGCTGCTCCTGAGGCTGCTGGGAGAGACTTCCCTTTCTCTTCTTTGTTCGCTCAGCTCCTGGGGTTCAGCTTTGGATTTGGACCTGCCTCTGCGTGTAGGTCGCCTGAGGGCGTCTGTTCTTCACTCAGACAGGACAGGGTTAAAAGAGCAGCTGATTAGGGGACTCTGGCTCACTCAGGCCGGGGGGAGGGAGGGGCATGGAGTGCGGGGAGAGCCTGCGGAGGCAGAGGCCGGTGTGACGTTGCACCAGCCTGAGGCGGGCCGTGTGTGCTCCCGGGGAAGCTGTCCCTGGATCACGGGACCCTGGCAGTGGTGGGCTACACAGGCTCCCGGGAGGGGAGGTGTGGCGAGTGACCTGTGCTTGCACACAGGCTTCTTGGTGGCTGCAGTAGCAGCCTTAGCATTTCATGCCCATCTCTGGTGTCCACGCTGATAGCCACAGTTCCCGCCCGTCTCTGAAGCTCATTTAGGCCTCTCAGGATGGTGAGTGCTGGTCGACACCAATCATCTGTGCGGAATTTCTCCACTTTGCCCTCTGCACCCCTATTGCTGCACTCTCCTCTATGGCTCCAAAGCTTCCCCCCCTGCCACTCCCCGTCTCCGCCAGTGAAGGGGCTTCCTAGTGTGTGGAAACGTTTCCTCCTTTGCAGCTCCCTCCCAGAGAGGCAAGTCCGTCCCTATTCTTTTGTCTCTGTTTTTTTTGTTTTCTTTTGCCTTACCCAGGTACATGGAGAGTTTCTTACCTTTGGGGAAGTCTGAGGTCTTCTGCCAGCATTCAGTAGCGGTTCTGTAGGAGTTGTTCCACATGTAGATGTATTTCTGATGTATTTGTGGGGAGGAAGGTGGTCTCCATATCTTACTCCTCTGCCATCTTGAAGGTCTCCTCCAAAAAATAAATATTCTGTAAAATCCCCAGAGGTCAAAGTGGAAATCACAAGGGAAATGAGAAAATATTCTGAGTTGAAGTATAACAGAAACACAACGTACCAGAATTCATGAGACAGCTAAAGCAGTGCTGAGAGGAAAATTTATAACATTTAAGGCTTATAATATAAAAGAAGGAAAATCTATCAATGACTTAAGATTTCACCAGAAAACAAAATAAAACAAAAACTAGCTAAAGAAGAGCAAATTTAAGAAAAGCAAGGAGAAGGAAAAATACAAAAATAAGAGCAGTGAAAATGGAAACAAAAATCAGTAGAGAGAATCAATGAAATGAAAAGTAATTTCCTTGAAAAAAATCAATAAAATTGATCAACTAGCTGAAATGACCCAAAAAAAGACACCAATTTCAAATATAAGAAATGAGAGAGAGGAAGTCACTATAGACAATGCAAATATTAAGAGGATAATAAGGGATACTTCAAACAATGGTGTGACAATAAATAAATTTTACAACTTAGGTGAAATGGATGAATTCCTCAAAAGATATGAGCTTCCAAAGCTCACTGAAGGAAACAGTGATAACTTGAACAGTGCTGTTATCCAAAGAAATTGAATTTGTAATTTAAAAACTTCTAACAAAGAAAAATCCTAGTCCAGATGGCTTCTCTGGCAAATCTTAACACACATTTGAGGAAAGAATAATAACAATTCCACACAAATTCCTCCAAAATATGTAACAAAAGGAAACCCTTTCTAACTCGATTTATGAGATCAGCGTTACGCTATAAGGAAACCAGACAAAAACATTCCAACAAAAGAAAACTACACAAGAATATCCCTAACATGAATGTAAAATCTTCAACAAAACACAAAATAGACACAAAACACAAAAAAATAGAATCCAACAGTATATTAAAACAGATAATGCATTATGACAAAGTGGGGTTTATCTCAGGAATACAAGGCTAGTTCAATATTCAAATCCCAATCAGAGGAATTCACCATATCAACTGACAAAAGAAGAAAACCTTATCATCATCTCAATAGATGAAGAAAAAGCCTTTAACAAAATTTTACATCTATTTGTGATAAAAAAGATAACTCCCAGAAATCTAACAGTAGAAAGGAACTTCCTCAATCTGATAAAGCCTATCTCCAAAAAAATTTTCATTTCTCCACTGATGATCTAATTTCACTATTTCTTTAGTCACAGAAAAAATTTATTTTTCAGTTTATACTGAACCATGACTGTTATCCATATGCTAAAAATTCACCATAATCTTTTGAGATACTGGATTAATGGGGAATATTCTAACCTTACCAATGATTAAACATCACACCAGACAGTCTAGAACCTCTTTAGCATGTATAATTTCCCCAGAAAATAAATGTCATCTCAATTTGTTGGGACAGACATGAGGCTACACAGATAGACATAGGAGACTAGGAAGTCTAAACAGCATTTTTTTTTTTAGATTTTTAACTAGTTCGTGTGCTTTCATATCACCTCAACTTTTACTGATGCTTTCTGTGGTACTCGGGACCTCCAATCAAAGTCTTGCTTAAGTTTGACAAAGAAAGATTAGTTCAGGTCTTATCATTATTCCCCTCTATAGCTACTTAGGCTTCAGTTCTTTATGTTCTAAGTCATTTACCAATCTTCTGTCTACTGTAGATCTTTCAGATTTTTGTTTATCTCTTGTGCTGTAGTCTTCTCTTCTGTTCTCTTTGTGGTTATGGTTTATATGTGTCTTATTTCTTTGTTGTTGTTTTTAATGGGATTTAAGGTAGTAGCATAGATAACCACATGTTTTCATCTGCCATTTTTTATAGCTTTACTGTGGTATAGTGTATATAACATAAACTTTACCCACTCTAAGTGTAGATTTCAATGATTTTAGTAAATTTACAGAGTTGTCTAGTTTTACAACATTTCCATCACTCCAAAAAGTTCCTTCATGTCCATGTGTAGTCAATACCCACCCCCAGACCCAACCCCAGGCAACCAGTGAACTGTTCTGTCTCAACAGATTTATCTTCTCTGGAAATTACATATAAATAGAATCATACAATATATAATCTTTTGCATTTGGCTTTTTCTCACTTAGCATTATGTTTTTGAGATTCATTCATGTTGCGGAATGTATCAGTAGTCTATTTATTTTTATTGATGAATACTTTTGCAATAAAACCACATTTTGTTTATCCTTTCACCAATTGATTGATAGATATTTGGATTGTAGCTATTATGAAAAAATACTTCTGTAAACATTCCCCCACAAGTCTTTGTGGAAACATGTTTTCATATCTCTCAGATAGGTATCTAGGCATAGAATTGTGTTGTGTGGTATGTTTATGATTAACTATCTAAGAGACTGTCAAACTGTTTTTAAAAGCGGATGCAGCATTTTACATTCCCACCAGCGATGTATGGCCATTCTAGGGTTTGCATTTTAGTGGTGTATCACTGTGATTTTAATTTGCATTTTCATAATGAGCAATGATGTTGAACATTTTTTCATGTTTGTATTCACCCATTCCTATATCTTTTTTGCTGAAATATCTGAATCTTTTGAGCATTTCTTAATTGCGTTTCCTTCTTATTATTGAGATATGAGTAATTATTCTTGATACCACTTCTTTAGCAGATATAAGACTTGCAAATGTTTTTCTTCCAGTTTGTGGGTTGCCTTTTCATTTTATCAATGTTGTCTATTGAAACACAAAAACTTTTTATTTATGTAAAGTGCAATTTATCCATCTTTTTTTTTATGGATCATGCATTTGGTGTCATATTTATGTGCTTACCTAATCCAGGGTCACAAAGATTTTATGCCAAAAGTATTATAGTTTGATATCTCACATTTTTTTTTTTTTTTTTCCTTGCGTTATGCGGGCCTCTCACTGTTGTGGCCTCTCCCATTTGCAGAGCACAGGCTCCGGACGCGCAGGCTCAGTGGCCATGGCTCACGGGCCCAGCCGCTCCGCGGCATGTGGGATCCTCCCGAAACGGGGCACGAACCCGCGTCTCCTGCATCGGCAGGCGGACTCCCAAGCACTGCGCCACCAGGGAAGCCCTGATATCTCACATTTTGGTATGATATATTTTGAATGACTTTTTTGTGTTTTATGTGGAGTAATGGTATAATTTTTTTTTTACATGTGCTACCCAATTGTCTCAGGACCACCTGTTGAAAAAAACTATCTTTTCTCTATCAAATTGACTTCTCAACTCTGTCAAACATCAATTGACCATGAATGTAAAGGTATTTTGAGAGTTTCAGTTCTGTGCCATTAATTGATATGCCTATTTGTACACCACTCCCATACTGTCTTTACTAATGTAGTAACTTATGAATTGGGAAGTGTGAGCCCTCCAGCTTTGTTCTTTTTTAATGTTGTTTTGGTTATTCTGGGTCACTACATTTCCCTATGGATTTCAGGGATACTTTGTCAATTTCTGCAAAAATGCCAATTGAGAATTTGATTGCAGTGAATCTATAAATCAATTTGCCACCTAATGTTAAAACTTAAAATGCATGAACATGAACATGGAATGTCTGTCCATTTATTTGTCTTCTTTAATTTCTGCCAACAATGTTTTACAGTTTTCAGATACAAGACTTGCACGTCTGTTAAATTTGTTCCTAAGCATTTGTTTTCTTTTTGATGTTGTTGTGAGTGAAATTTTCTTAATTTTATTTTTGGATTATTCATTGCCTTACATGAAACACTCTTTGATGGTCAGTCCCAGCCCTTTCCTGTAAAATGCTAATTGCATGTTAGTGTGTGAACATGTACATAAATATAGCTTCCAGGACCATTTTCAATAACTCCATACACCCTCTCCCTGAGAAATCCAAGGCCCAATGCTTAAGAATTACTTTCATATAAACAACTAGGTACATTAAAATGGGATTTTCAAAGAGAATAAATATTGCTCTCTGAATTTAGATGCAGATTTTGTTTAGATTTAGATTATCTTACTTGGTTTAATTCCTGACAATCAACTTTTATTAAAGAATATAGCTAGGCTTTAGAGTTATAATAAGTAGACAGGCTGAGAGATGGAAATAAAATTATTCTGATTGGGTACATCTGTGTAATAACCTATAAATCTGTTTGGTCTTCGCTCATGATAATAGAGTTCTTGTTATGACATAATATTAGAAAACTTTTTACATGTCTGTACACAACTTATCAGCTACCTATGGCCACAGTAACATGTAAACAATTACAAAATCTCAGTGGCATAAATGGTAAGTATCTTTTTAGCTCACAACACTGGGTCAACTAATCTAGGCTGGACCCTGCTGGACAGATCTGCTGATCTCAATTTTGCTTGCTCATACATCTAGGGGTTGGTTTATCTATGTTGAGCTCAGCTGGGCAGCTCTTTTTATCTCAGATGTGTTTGCTCACGCATCCGGTGGTTGTTTGATCTAGTCTGGGATACACTAGGCAGCTCTGCTATCGTCAGATATGCTTGTTCACACACCTGGGAGTTGGCTGATCTAAGCCCGGCTCAGCTGTGGTAGAAACTCTGCGTCACTTTTCTCTCATCCTCCTTTGGGGTTCAGTGGGCTATCCTGAGCTCGCCGCGTTCTTCCAGCAACAGCAGATGCTCAAGAGCAAGTGGAAAGAAACAAAACTGAGTTATTGGTAGTGAGGTGGATGGACCTAGAGTCTGTCATACAGAATGAAGTAAATAAGAAAGAGAAAAACAAATACCGTATGCTAACACATATATATGGAATCTTAAAAAAAATGGTTCTGAGGAACCTAGGGGCAGGACAGGAATAAAAACGCAGACGTAGAGAATGGACTTGAGGACACGGGGAGGGGGAAGGGTAAGCTGGGACGAAGTGAGAGAGTGGCATGGACATATGTACACTACCAAATGTAAAATGGATGGCTAGTGGGAAGCAGCCACATAGCACAGGGAGATCAGCTCGGTGCTTTGTGACCACCTGGAGGGGTGGGATAGAGAGGGTGGGAGGGAGATGCACGAGGGAGGGGATATGGGGATATATGTATACATACAGCTGATTCACTTTGTTATAAAGCAGAATCTAACACTGTAAAGCAACTATACTCCAATAAAGATGTTAAAAAAAAAAAAAAAAAAAAGAGCAGGGGCTTCCCTG
>NW_006779031.1:2180429-2222278 GCF_000442215.2 Lipotes vexillifer | reverse complement strand
CCGTGAGCCATGGCTGCTGAGCCTGCGCGTCCAGAGCCTGTGCTCCGCAACGGGAGAGGCCACAACAGTGAGAGGCCCGCGTACCGAAAAAAAAAAAAAAGCAAGTGGAAAAATGCAAGCCTCTTAAGGGCTACGTTTGGAATTGGCTCACTTTTACTTCCAGCTTATTCTACAGTCCAAGGCAAATCACACAGTCCTACTCAAGTTTGAGTTTGGGAGGACACTGCTGCACCATAGACATATGGAAGGGTGAGGAATTTGAAGCAAATAATACAATCTACAATGTAACTTTAGAAATAACTGACTATTAAAATTCCGAAATCATTATGAATTTGTCAGGATTATTCAAACCTTACTTGAGAGTCTCACCCTCAGACCCTCTCAAAATGACCTCCAAAACTGCCAACTCAGTATGAGAGTCACAGACTACTGAATGTCTTAGTATCTGTGCCTTTGTTCTGCTTTCTGCAATTTAAGTAAATACATACATTTCTAATACAGGGCTACACTGGTGTGCTGACCTATACAATATGCCCTGAACTACAGACATTTATCTAAATGATGCTTTGGAATATCACAACTAATATATTTAATTTGATAAGATGAACAAATGGCTTTGTGCTTTTGAAACCGTGCTCTAAGCATTTGTTAGCCATTTGTACACTGCTCCCTCTATTATCCGCCTCTAATGGATATGTTTCAACACTCCCTAAGCCTCTTGTGTTGAGGAGACTCTGAGTAGGATGTTCAGCAGTTGGTATATGATTCCTAGTTGGCAAGATTTCAAATAATCACTAAATGGTAGAAAAAGATCTCAGTGTGTCACAAAAAGAGAAAAAAAATTTGACATGTAATTAGACTGTACTCACTTAGTAAATTATATTGGGAGCAAAGGAAAATTGCATTTTGAACAAATATATCAAGAAGCTAGTATTTTACTCTAATTTGTAGTTTGACTATAGGTTTCAATTCAACTGTGACTAGGAAATTATTTCACTCAGTGAACCCTAAATATAGGAAAAAATGAAAAACAAGAATCAATTTATGTAAACTTGAAATTTCTTACAAATATTCTTGTTATTAAACCAAAAAATAACCTAACAGTATTTCATAATCTGAAACGCCATAAGAAGTCACATGACACTCAGATAATACCATGTCTACAGAATGTTGTGAAACTTAGGAGAATCATAAGTTTAGTTATAGTCAGATATATGCTTGGATAAGAACAAACAATTGGCTCAGTACAAATCCTCATCTATCCACAGATCTGTTGATTCACTAGGGAACTGGTCATAGCTCCTTTTGAATAATTCATTTTAACAACTGCTTATTGGGTCCTCATCAGGTACAACACCCGTGATAAGAGTTGTGTGCATCATCCAGACATGTCTTTGGAAGACTCAAGTCCAAAAAGGGAGAGAGACACTTAGAGAAATACTAATGAAAGGACTAACATTTATTGAGTGATTACTGGGCACTGTGTTATGGTAATTATGTCATTTAATCCTCACCACCCTCCTATGACAGAGGTATTATCATTATTCCCATTTTACAGATGAGGGAACAGAGGTCCCTTAAAATGGTTAATTAACTGGTGCATGGTTTCACAGCTAGTAAAAAAGGCAGAGCTTCAATTTGAACACAGTTCTTTTGGACTCAGTAGTAATCACCATTGTCTAATAGGCGATAAGTGCCCCTCAAAGAAAAGTGATACATTAAATATTACGGAAGGGAGCCAGAAAGGGGTGGGGTGGGGTGAGGAAGGGAATTCTAGGCAGAGAGATACATGAGCAAAGCTAAAGCTCTACAGATGATATTCAGGCAATGGCAAGGAATTCTGGCATGGCTGGTGGGAAAGGAGCCTGGAATAGAAGTTTGGGGTGAATTTGTCCCAGGTTTTGAATGCTTTACATAGGAAATTGGGCTTTATTTTTAAAAGCAGTGGGCTGCCATAGAAAGTGTTTTAGAAAGGGGGTGATGAGTTTTAAATTATGAGATCTCTGTGCTTACCTAAGTGGTGCTGCCATGTGCTATTATTCAGAAAACTGCAAGTTTCCATTACTATGGCATGCTGGCCCCAGGGTGGATGGGGAAGAATGTCAGCTTGAAAAGCCCAGGCTTGGGCCAATTTCAGTACTAAATATATAGTGAAACTATCACATCAGTGCTATATTAATCTCCATATGTAGATATTTGTAAAAGCTGGGCCATTTGAAAGTTATTTCTCAAATGGATAAAATTGATAGTAAACATTCAGAAATAACACTTTTGGGAAATGCATGAGTTATAAAGTGAAAGAAATATACCATCTATATAGAGGTGACTTCCAAAATGAATTGTTTAGTGAGGTGATGAGATATCACATTAGGACTGAAAATAAACTTTTCTATTCCATTGAAGTTCTTGTTTGTTTTGTTACTTCCAGAACACCCATCCTGACTCCCTCATAGTCCTAGCTCAATGTTTTGCACATACTGATCCCTCTGCCTGAAAAACCTTTCCCCTGTCTCTTTTCTTGATTCAGTCTTAATGGTCATGCAAAACTTGGGTTGGTCATCACCACCTGCTCCAGTAAGCTACCCTAGCATGTTTTCCCTACTCCATTCTTAATTAGGTGTACATGTTGTGAGCAACCAAAGCCTCTTGTTCTCACTTCCAGCTTCTCTCATAGTCCCTCTTATACTGGATTGCAGTATTCTGTTTACTTTTCCATGTCCCAATGACTGTGAGCTCCATGAATGAAAGATAGGTCCCCGTCCTTTGTATTATTTTTCCACGTAACTACATATGCAATAAAAGTATGTTGACTGTGACTTCAAATTATATTACAAAGTGATCATAATCAAAACAGTATGGTACTGGCATAAAAACAGACGTATAGACCAATGGAACAGAATAGAGAACCCAGAAATAAACCCATGCATTTATGGTCAATTGATATTCACCACAGGACAGTAGAACTGAGTTCTTTATATAAATATACTTTTAAAATATTGGGGTTTCCCTGGTGGTCCAGTGGCTAAGACTCCACACTCCCAATTCAGGTGGCCTGGGTTTGATCCCTGATCAGGGAACTAGATCCAACATGCCACAACAAAAGATCATGCCACAACTAAAGATCCCGTGTGCTGCAACTAAGACCAGTGCAGCCAAAATAAATAAATACATAAATATTTTTAAAAATAATAATTTTTTAAAAATTAAAAAAAATTTAAATATTTTAAAAAGCTAAATAATTGCCTGATTTTAAGCATTTCAGATCAAGGATCCACATCCAAATAAATTATATATATATATATATATATATATATATATATATATGGTTATATAGAACAGCATGATGAATAAAGTAAAGAAATTAAAGGCCCTTTCCTACCAACAAAACACGAAGAAACAGGAGATGACATTTTCATATGATGTACTGAGTTAACTTACTTTATGTAATATTTTAAAAGTTTTTTGCATTAGCTATCTCTTCAAAAAGACATTATCAACATAGCTTCCCTTCATATTGTATTAGTGTTCTCTTAAAATCCAAGCATTTCTTTTTCAGACATCCTCAAGAATGAACATGGTTTAATTACAAGGAGAGAAGCCAACAGAAATACTTCTGGCACTGAAAGTTTGCACTCTGCCAGAGTATAATTTATTCCTGGATTCACATAGTTAAGAGCATATATATTCTCTTCACAGAGCACATTGTTTACTACATCCCCATAAGGATGAAGGGAAGAAAGGTTAAATAACACACAAAGCCCATGATTTTCATATTTTGCAGAAGAAATGAGCATTCATTCATTCAACTAACCTTTGACTACCTTACAAATGCCACAGTTGTGGGTTGGATTCCCTAGGGAGCCAGTTCTGAGTTGGATGTCAATGTGCAGGATGTTTACTAAGGAGTGCCTTTGAGATAAACATCTATGGAAGGGAGAAGAAAGGAAACAGGAGCGGGCAGTGGGAGATCTCAAATTGTGATGCAGCCCAATGATAGCCTTGTCCAACCCCACAGGGGTCTCTGAAGCTATAGTTGCCCTTCAGAGTTGCCATCCGCAAGAATGGATATCACCAGGCCTGTATATTTCTAAATCAATTACTCACTGTGTCTCTACCTTGGGAAGGGATGTGACCTTGAACAAAGCAGCTCTGTGTAGCTGAGATGTTTCCTGAAGGGGCTGACAACTGAAGGCTTTCTGCTGAGAGTACTCCCAACAGCTAGGGGAGTAAGTCCTTCACTGAAGGGGGACCTGGGTGGCATGTCATCTTGTCTACCATAGCTATGCACTATACCAGGAAACACGAAAATAGGTACAACTCTTACCCTTGGAAAGGTCAAAGTCTGGTAGGGTAGATTGTCTTGGAAACACACAAACAAAAATAGTATTTTATTTGTTTTGTGGTTATGGTATTTAAGACATTGTTACAAACACTTCACATATATTATCTCTTTTAATCCCCACCAGGACCCAACGTGGGTGGTACTATTAATACAATAAGTCCCCTATATATGAACCTTCAAGTTGCAAACTTTCAAAGATGCAAACGTGCGTTCGCATGTCCAATCACGTAAGTTAGTTCATGTGTCTGGTGTACATTGTCATGTGCGTGCATCCTCTACAAGTGGTTGTGCTTTTGTGTACTTTACTTTTGTGTGAAAAGTATTATAAACCTATTACAGTACCGTACTACGTAGCCGATTGTGTTAGTTGGGTACCTAGGCTAACTTTTCTGGACTTGCAAACAAATTGGAAGTATGAACTCGCTCTTGGAATGGAACTTATTCATATGTAGGGGACTTACTGTATCTCCATTTAACAGAAGATGAAAAAGAACCTATGGTAAAATGACTGGCCCAAGGTCTAATGGTGAGTGGCTGATGGAAACAGGATTCAAACCTTTTCAGTATGACTTAAGTCTGATAAGTGATAAAACAGTGGGTACTATAGAAACAGACAAAAAACAGAATCAACTTTGTTCGCATAACTCTGTTTCAAAGAGCAGAATCATTTCTAAAGAGATAAATTAGGAGTTGGGATTAATATATACACACTACTATATATAAAATAGGTAAACAACAAGGACCTACTGTATACCACAGGGAACTATACTCAATATCTTGTAATAACCTATAAGGGAAAAGAATCTGAAAATGAGTGTGTGTATGTATATGTATATGTATATGTATATATATATATATATATATATATATATATATATATATATATATATATATATATAGTTGCAGGATGTCCTCAGGGCCAAGTAGAGTTCATACACGCTTATGCTTACTAGCATATTCATGAGTGATATAGATATATATATATATATATATATATATATGTATATATATATATATATATATATATCCGAATCACTTTGCTGTACACTTGAAACTAACACAACATTGTAAATTAACTATACTTCGATTAAAAGATTAAAAAGAATAAAAAATAAAATGCAGTGGAGACAATGTCAGTTCTTTGTTTTAAAGCCTCCAGTGACTACTCATTGCCTTTTTAGGACAAAACCAAACTCATCAGCATGTGGTTTTCCAATGCACTTTATGAGGTAGCCATTCTAGTTCTTTACCCTTATCTTTTATTAATTGCTATGGCCTCTCACATCCCTCACCCCCTCATTCACCCACACTGTCAGATCGAAAAACTTTAAGTTTCATTACCAAATAAGGTCATGTTCTCTTAAACTTATGAGCCTTTGCACACACAGCTCCCTCTTCCAGGAATGATTTTACCAGGATGATCCATGATCATCCAACCAATTCCTATATGTTCCTGAAGGCTCATTTCAAGTGCTACCGCCTCTCTGAAGCCTTCCTCAAGTTTCCCAGGTAAAGTAAATCATTTCCTCCTCTTCATGCCCCACTGTAGCTCGTGCATAATTTTACTGTAGTCCTATCACGCTGTTTTATAATTATTTATACGCATTGCTACTTCTTTCACCTGAAAACAGGGATTGTGTTTTACTTATCTTCAGATTTCTAGGTTCTAGCTGTTTCTGGCACGAAGTAGGAGATGAATATATTTTTTGAATGAATGGACAATCAGCCTTGTGGCATCTGCCTCTTAATAAAGCATCTGAATCTCTGATATCCTCTTCATTTCCACAAGTACTGACTAGCTCAATACCTCATCGTATCAGACCCAGACTATGCCAGCAGCCTCCTAGGTAGTCTTCTTGCCTGTAATCGTACTCCTTCCTCTCCCTGCTCAGGCTATCTTCTGCATGAGTAGCAGAGTGATTTGTCTGAAACGTAAACGGGATTACACCAATCCCTTAGTTAAACGCTTTCCGTGGATCCCAATGGCACATAAGATAAATTTTATATTTTACGTTGCTTATATTTTCTGCTAGTTATTTGCCCCCTGCTGATCTCTGTAGCCTCATCTCTCATTACTCCCCTATATTCAGAGCCAGGATGATAAAAAGTGGTACTCCCCGGATGGCTACTAATTTGGCACCCAACCAAGTCGATATTCTTTAAATACATACTTCTTCAGCCTCATTCTTTCAAGTGAGGATGGAAAGACATGAATTTTCTAATAATAAAATGTTATGCTTCTTTACGTTTAAGGTAAAGGATTTATGACATTAATTTATTCCATACAATTTCCAAATCCTGACACCCTCTTGGGAGGCATGGTGAACCATTTAAAATGTAGCTACTAGATGACATTTCTTATTCCAAATAACTAGTCCTATACTTTGCTGCTGAATTTAGGTGACTGTCCTCTGACTGGTCTTGGGTTTGGTTGTGCCACCTGCCTGTAGTTGGAACCTGCAACTTGCACGTGTGTGTTGCAACAACCGTTCAACCATGAGAAGTCAGCACCACTAGGAGTATTTTTATTTCTACTTGAGGTACTGAATATTTCAGTCAAAAGCCGTCCGATTTCTGTTTTGCCAGTTATATAATGATTGGTAGATAGAAGCATGAATTAACTGGTTTCATTTACTATTTAACACTTTAATTTTTTAGCGCCCAGAATAGATTGACACCCTGTGCAGCCGCCTGCCTGCCCTCCTCCTAAATCTGATTCTGTCTCTACCCACCTTGCTTAACCAAACCATATATCTGCAAGGACCCGTGATTGCCTAGAAAACTCCAATTCATCTTTTTTATTCTCAACCTAAGGGCCGCCATCTCTATGAAACCTTCCCAAATTCCCCAGAAAACTTAAGTTTCCCTTGTCTGTTATATATTTATATTGTTATGTACTTTAGTCGACCACTTATCACACAGTATTTTTACTGCTGGTTTATATGTTTGTCTTTTCTGCTAGGGCAAAAAATATCTTAATAAAATACAAAGAACAGGGTTTCCCTGGTGGCACAGTGGTTAAGAATCCGCCTGCCAATGCAGGGGACACGGGTTCGAGCCCTGGTCTGGGAAGATCCCACATGTCGCGGAGCTACTAAGCCCAT
This sequence comes from Lipotes vexillifer, assembly GCF_000442215.2. Taxonomy (NCBI): domain Eukaryota; kingdom Metazoa; phylum Chordata; class Mammalia; order Artiodactyla; family Lipotidae; genus Lipotes; species Lipotes vexillifer. The sequence continues at coordinate 2,214,832 of NW_006779031.1, read as the reverse complement.
GCGCCACAACTACTGAGCCTGTGCTCTAGAGCCCGTGAACCACAACTACTGAAGCCCATATGCCTGAGGTCCGCAACAAGAGAAGCCACCGCAATGAGAAGCCCGTGCACCGCAACGAAGAGTAGCCCCGGCTCACTGCAACTAGAGAAAGCGGCGCACAGAAACAAAGACCCAATGCAGCCAAAAATAAATAATAAATTTATTAAAAAAAAAACATACAAAGAACACAGTCATTTTTCTTAAGGTATATTTATTGTAAGTGAGTTTGATGAAAAAAGAGAGGGATATCTGAAATTAGGCTGGTACAGGACAATCGTAAGTATCCACATCTTGAATAATCTCACACAGGGCTGAAGTATGATCGTGTTGTAGGGTAGGTTAGACAGGCTAAATTAATTTGATTATCAAATTCCTTTTTTCACAGACCACCCACTGCCATCTCTCATGACACTAGCATCAGATTAGTTTGGGAAGTGCTACACTCCACCATGACAGCAAATGTCACCCACGTAAAAATCTTATCTGTGTTTACAGAGGAAATGTAGCACTATTGTTGCATTATTTTTACCCACTCATTGTCACTCATCAGTTTTATTTAAAAAAAAATGGATCATGTGGCTCAGAGCTCCTACGAGCCAGTTCACATTGTTTGTTGTTAACTTACCATTCCATTACAGAGGTATCAAATGGAATGATTCCATGCCAGGGGCACTGACATTTAGCTTCTGACTGGCTCTGGATAGGAAAATGTTCCTCTCTACCTTAAAAATACTAACCAAGTGTAATTATACATGAACAAAAAAATCTGCCAGTGATCTCACACCAATTTTAGAAACACCAGTGTGAGTCTTCTTACACTAATCAGACTTTGTATGTAAAAGTCTTGATTACAAACTCTTTAGGAAAAAATACACTATTCACTATTACACACAGCTAAGCCGTGTACTCACAATTCCTCGATCATTGTTCTACTTTATATGACCATTTGGTATTTAATTGCTCACCTTATTGGAGAACCCAGCCCACATTGTCTGCAAGATTATAAAGGCAAAGGAAGTTGGAGATATTAACTACCTAGTGGGGACCTTTTTTATATTTCCATATAGGTATAATTTAAGATGGTTGCATTTTTCTCGCAACCTCAAAATAAATGTAACCCATACTAACTGTATTTTATTATAGGCAAGTGACATTACAGTTCCATCTGCTATTTAAAGTAAATGTATTCGAATAAAAGTTTCAATTTGGCATAGTAGTTAAGAGCATGGACTCTAGAACCACACCATGTGAACCCCATCCCTTACTAGCCATGTGACATGGAACAAGTAACATATTCTCCCTGTGCCTTAGATTTCTCAACAACAGAATAAAGGTAATACTAGTCCTTGTCTCACAGAATTTTAGGTGGATTTAATGAACTAACACTTATAAAGCACTTAGAATAGTAACCGAAACATTAGTAATGCTATATAACTTGTAGCAGATGTATTAACGGCAAGCCCTCACCATGCCTTTAATATGCTTATGTTCCTTGTGAATCCATGGAAGTCTAGCTATTAAGAAATGGACTAGCATCCTATTTATTCAACACTGCACTAGAGTTTCTAGCACTGTAAATAAGAAAGGATTCAGCTACACTGCTGAAAGTGGTTTCAGTATACAAAAATTCATTTTATTTCTACACACTAGGAATGAAGAGTTATAAATGCAATCAAAATGTCTAAATGTCATTTATACTAGCAACAAAAATACTAGATACCTAGAAATAATCCAGTGAAAGTTGTGCAAGACCATTATATACAAAATCATAAAATTTTAATTGAAAGTTATCTTAAAAATCTAAATAAATGGAGAACAGTGGTCAGGGGAAGACTCAAAAGAGTAATGATATCAATTCTTGCCAAATTATAAGTTCAATGTAATTCCAATTAGGAGAGTAAGTTGTGGGTTAGACTCCCAGGGCTCAAATTCCAATGCAGCCACTTACTACAGGGGTCCCCAACCCCCGGGCCCGTGGACCACTATCGGTCCGAAGCCTGTTAGGAGCCAGGCCTCACAGCAGGAGGTGAGTGGCGGGCAAAGCGTCCCCTGCCGCTCCCCATCACTCGCATTACTGCCTGAACCATCTCTTGCATTACCACCTAAACCATCCCCCCACAACCCTGCCCATCCATGGAAAAATTGTCTTCCACGAAACCGGTCCCTGGTGCCAAAAAGTTGGGGACTGCTGGCTTACTGTATGACCTTGGGCAGGTTACTTCACCATTCTGTACTTCAGTTATGTTGTCAGATGAACACAGATAATGTACTGTTTCCCTTCTGGGTTTTTGTGAAGAATAAATAAAATAAATATAAAGTGCTTAAAATATTCCTGGCACATAGTCAGGTCCTCTAAAAATGTTACATATCGTTGATGTTATATTAAGAACTGCAGGTCCATAAAGAAAATAAACAAACAACCTAATAGAAAATAGGCAAGCAAATGAAAAATACAGAATAAGAAAGAAAACTGTCCAAAATGCATTTAAAACAATCTTTACTAATAATTGTAAAAGGCAAATTAAAACTCTAAATACTTCTTCAGTCATATTGGCAAAGATTAAAATGTGTTGGCAAGAATGTAAGAGAAACAAGTGTTTTTGAACACTGTGAGAATATAAATTGGCACCATTTTATAGGAAAATATAACAGTAACTAACAAATTATAAAGTGTACATACATTTTTAAAAATTTATGTACATACATTTTTGATTGAGCAATTCCATTTATGAGACTTATCCTACAAAAACTGTCATGTAAGTACACTAAGATGGAAGGATGTTTATTGTCATATTGTTTGTAATACAAGAACCTGGAAAAAATCCTAAGGATCCATATTATTCAGTCAATGAAAATAAAGTGATAGAAAGTATACATTAACATGGAAAGATGTCCAAGATCTAATGTTAAATGCAGAAAAGTGAGTCCAACAAGGTAACATAATTTAAGATTTTTCACATAAATGTTAGTATGCACATAAAAATCCTCTGGAAGGATGTACAGAAATTGTTCACGGTGGTAAACTTTGAGGGTGTGAGTGGAAAGGGAATGTATGTGACTTTTATTTTCTATTTGAAGCATGTCTCAATTGTCTAAAAATATTACAAGGTGAGAGCATCATTTTTATAGTAAATAGATTTAATTCTTCTAAGCTTTATTTAATTAACATGGTTCCCACTGTTAAGCATGTTTCTTAGCTTGATATAACTATGTTAAACTATTTATCTTAAATTATTTGAAGAAGTACTAAAGACTTCCCCAATTCAGTAGGATAGAGTGTTTAGTTTTTAAACTTATGAAAACTTTGTTTTTTTTGTTTTGTTTTGTTTTTTTTACATCTTTATTGGAGTATAATTGCTTTACAATGGTGTGTTCGTTTCTGCTTTATAACAAAGTGAATCAGTTATACATATACATATGTTCCCATATCTCTTCCCTCTTTGTCTCCCTCCCTCCCACCCTCCCTATCCCACCCGTCTAGGTGGTCACAAAGCACCGAGCTGATCTCCCTGTGCTATGCGGCTGCTTCCCACTAGCTATCTACCTTACGTTTGGTAGTGTATATATGTCCATGCCTCTCTCTCGCTTTGTCACAGCTTACCCTTCCCCCTCCCCATATCCTCAACTTTGGAATGATGATTCATGAATGTTTTAGTTCTACCTATTCAGGTGCATGCTAAAACTGATTGTATATTTCACCATCGCCAAATGGCAAATGTTTTAGTTCTCTGAATGTTTGAACACTTTTTGTCATTTCCCTATATATCCCTCCCCAAGACAATGAAGAACCATGCCCTTGGGCTTTCTTTAGTCACCAAGGAATTTCTCCAGCGATAGTAACTCTGCAGTGGCTTGGACATTAAAAAGCACCACTCTTGATACCTTGGGATGGGGGTGTAAGGAGACCCTGGAAGACAACATGCTCTAATTATAGAAAGGGAGCGTTTATTTTTAGCACTTCTAAAGAGCCTCCCCAAAATGACCTTCCACTTTTCCTCATCTCCCCACCATCAGTTCTGACAGCCGACATGCCAGAGAGGGTATTTCCTCCAAGACTTTCACCACAGCCAGTACATTCGGTGGTTCATTCTGTTCCTTTTCTCTCACCCTTCACCATGCATGACCTATTATTTTGGATGTCTTACCTAAAATCCCTCCAACATAATGTGACTACATTTAATATGTAAGTCTCAGTGGATATGTGAATCGTCTCAGTTCCTTCCTACAAATTTCCCTTGTATGCCTTGAAGATCATTCACTTCTTGGCTACCACCAGGTAACTTTTCCATTCTTCCTCATTTTCACAATGTCCACGTAGCTCTTCTCAGTTCTCTGTTTCTAGCCTGAAATCACTGCCTTCATTCTGTCAAGACTTTAGTGAATTAAACTTGCCCTACTGAGTATCCTACTCTTGTTTTAAATCTCAGGGGTTATGTTCAACTCAGAAAGTGTATTACCCAGGCTTAGGTTTTTTCAGTGTAGATGGTGAGGAGACAAATATTCACAAGCTGAAAGTTGTTCTGGGTGTTTGCATTCAGGAAACCACCATCTAAACTGATGTGCACTCCCAGAGCAGGGAAGGTTGTTCAACTTCGTACTGAAGGTTCTGTCAAGTGCAACATGAGGGGAAAAAAGGCCTCCAGATCACAAAGGGAGATGTAAAAATGTCTTTATTCAGACTCTAAAGTAGTGTATGTAGAATACTCTATCAATCTTAAAAAAAAAAGTTCAAAAACTAATATTTGGATTTAGCAAGGTTGCAGTATACAAAGTCTATATACACACAAAAACTTTTATTTTTACGTATTAGCAATGAACAACTGCAAACTGAAATGAAAAACAGTGCATTTTAAAATAGCATCAGAAAATATGAAATACATAGGGATAAATCTGACCAAAGTTGTAGAAAAACCATACACAAAAAACTAAAAGTCACTGCAGATATAAACTAAAGAAGACCTAAGTAAATGATAATATGAGGCGTAAAACATCTTATCTATAGAGAAAGAGGTTTTAGTACGTTGAATTGTGGTCCCCAAAAAGATATGTATAAGTCCTAAACCCCAGTAGCTGTGAATGTGACTTTTTTTGAAAAAATGTTCTTTGCAAATGTAATTAAGTGAAGAATCTGAAGATGAGATCATCCTGGGTTATCTGGATGGGCCCTAAATCTAGTGACAAATGTTTTTGTAAGAAAAAGATGAGATACAGAATACCTCAGATAATACCATGTCTACAGAATGCTGTGAAACCTAAGAGAATAATAAGTTTAGTTATAGTCAGATATATGTTTGGATAAGAACAAACAATTGGCTTAGCACATATTCTCATCTATTCACAAATCTGTTGATCCACTAGGGAACTGGCCATAGCTCCTTTTGAATAATTCATTTTAACAACTGCTTATTGGGTCCTTATTAGATGCAACGCCCATGATAGATGTTGTGTGCATCCTCCAGACATGGCTTTGGAAGACTCAAGTCCAAAAAGGGAGAGAGACCCTTAGAGAAATACTAATGAAAAAGCTAACATTTACTGAGTGATTACTGGGCACTGTGTTATGGTAATAATGTCTGTCCTCCAAAACAAGGACTGGAACCACCAGAAGATGGAATAAACAAGGAAGCATTCTGCACTAGAGCCTTGGGAAAGAGAGCAGTCCTGCCAACACCTCGATTTCAGACTTCAGGCCTCCAGAATTGTGAAAGAATAAATTTGTTTTAAGGCACCCAGTTTGTGGTAATTTGGCAACTCTAGGAAACTAATATACAGATGCAAGAATTATAGTGGACATCTCATCAGAAACTATGGAGAAAAGAGGGAGAAGTGAAATATTTACAGTATTGAAAGAAAAAAACCCCACCAACATAGAAATCTGTATCCAGCAAAATTGTTCTTCAAAAGTGAAGACAAGTTGCTGGGTGAGGCGGGGATTCTGGTGCCAGGAGCCCAGTTAGAAGAAATGATACATTTCCTCACGGCCATCCTGTTCTCTTTGTGAACAACATGTGTTTTCCAAGAAGTTAAGTGAAACTAAGGATCCAGTTGGTGGCCACTGAACAGAGAGAAGCCATGTGGATGAAAGGCTCTTGGTGCTGCAGCCAGAATTCAGTGCTGTGCCTCTGAGGTGGGAGAGCCAACTTCAGGACACTGGTCCACAAGAGACCTCCCAGCTCCACGTAATATCAAACAGCGAAAATCTCCCAGAGATCTCCCTCGCAACACAAACAACCAGCTTCACTCAACGACCAGCAAGCTACAGTGCTGGACATCCTATGCCAAACAACTAGCAAGACAGGAACACAACCCCACCCATTAGCAGAGAGGCTGCCTAAAATCATAATAAGTCCACAGACACCCCAGAACACAACACTAGACGTGGACCTGCCCACCAGAAAGGCAAGATACAGCCTCATCCACCATAACACAGGCACTAGTCCCCTCCACCAGGAAGCCTACACAATCCACTGAACCAACTTTAGCCACTGGGGACAGACACCAAAAACAACGGGAATTACGAACCTGCAGCCTGCAAAAAGGAGACCCCAAACACAGTAAGATAAGCAAAATGAGAAGACAGAGGAACACACAGCAGATGAAGGAGCAAGAGAAAAAGCCCACCAGACCTAACAAATGAACAGGAAACAGGCAGTCTACCTGAAAAAAGAATTCAGAGTAATGATAGTAAAGATGATCCAAAATCTTGGAAATAGAATAGAGAAAATGCAAGAAACATTTAACAAGGACCTAGAAGAACTCAAGAGGAAACAAGCAAGGATGAACAACACAATAAATGAAATTAAAAACACTCTAGAAGGGATCAATAGCAGAATAACTGAGGCAGAAGAACGGATAAGTGACCTGGAAGATAAAATAGTGGAAATAACTACTGCAGAGCAGAATAAAGAAAAAAGAATGAAAAGAACTGAGGACAGTCTCAGAGACCTCTGGGACAACATTAAATGCACCAACATTCGAATTATAGGGGTTCCAGAAGAAGAAGAGAAAAAGAAAGGGACTGAGAAAATATTTGAAGAGATTATAGTTGAAAACTTCCCTAATATGGGAAAGGAAATAGTTAATCAAGTCCAGGAAGCACAGAGAGTCCCATACAGGATAAATCCAAGGAGAAATATGCCAAGACACATATTAATCAAACTGTCAAAAATTAAATACAAAGAAAACATATTAAAAGCAGCAAGGGAAAAACAACAAATAACACACAAGGGAATCCCCATAAGGTTAACAGCTGATCTTTCAGCAGAAACTCTACAAACCAGAAGGGAGTGGCAGGACATACTGAAAGTGATGAAGGAGAAAAACCTGCAACCAAGATTACTCTACCCAGCAAGGATCTCATTCAGATTTGATGGAGAAATTAAAACCTTTACAGACAAGCAAAAGCTGAGAGAGTTCAGCACCACCAAACCAGCTTTACAACAAATGCTAAAGGAACTGCTCTAGACAAAAACACAAGAGAAGGAAAAGTCCTATAATAACGAACCCAAAACAATTTAGAAAATGGGAATAGGAACATACATATCGATAATTACCTTAAATGTAAATGGACTAAATGCTCCCACCAAAAGACACAGATTGGCTGAATGGATACAAAAACAAGACCCATATATATGCTGTCTACAGGAGACCCACTTCAGACCTAGAGACACATACAGACTGAAAGTGAGGGGATGGAAAAAGATATTCCATGCAAATGGAAACCAAAAGAAAGCTGGAGTGCCAATTCTCCTATCAGACAAAATAGACTTTAAAATAAAGACTATTAGAAGAGACAAAGAAGGACACTACATAATGATCAAGGGATTGACCCAAGAAGAAGGTATAACAATTGTAAATATTTATGCACCCAACATAGGAGCACCTCAATACATAAGGCAAATACTAACAGCCATAAAAGGGGAAATCGACAGTAACACATTCATAGTAGAGGACTTGAACACCCCACTTTCACCAATGGACAGATCATCCAAAATGAAAATAAGTAAGGAAACACAAGCTTTAAATGATACATTAAACAAGATGGACTTAACTGATATTTATAGGACATTCCATCCAAAAACAACAGAATACACATTTTTCTCAAGTGCTCAAGGAACATTCTCCCGGATAGACCATAGCTTGGGTCACAAATCAAGCCTTGGTAAATTTAAGAAAATTGAAATTGTATCAAGTATCCTTTCCGACAGCAATGCTATGAGACTAGATATCAATTACAGGAAAAAAATCTGGAAAAATACAAACACATGGAGGCTAAACAGTACACTACTTAATAACCAAGAGATCACTCAATAAATCAAAGAGAAAATCAAAAAATATCTAGAAACAAGAGACAATGAAAACAGGACGACCCAAAACCTATGCGATGCAGCAAAAGCAGTCCTAAGAGGTAAGTTTATAGCAATACAATCCTACCTTAAGAAACAAGAGACATCTCAAATTAGCAACCTAACCTTACACCTAAAGCAATTAGATAAAGAAGAACAAAAAAAACCCCAAAGTTAGCAGAAGGAAAGAAATCATAAAGATCAGAGCAGAAATAAATGAAAAAGAAATGAAGGAAACGATAGCAAAGATCAAGAAAACTAAAAGCTGGTTCTTTGAGAAGGTAAACAAAATTGATAAACCATTAGCCAGACTCATGAAGAAAAAAAGGGAGAAGACTCAAATCAATAGAATAAGAAATGAATAAGGAGAAGTAACAACTGACACGGCAGAAATACAAAGGATCATGAGAGATTACTACAAGCAACTTTGTGCCAATAAAATGGACAATCTGGAAGAAATGGACAAATTCTGAGAAATGCACAACCTGCCGAGGCTGAAGCAGGAAGAAGTAGAAAATATGAGCAGACCAATCACAAGCACTGAAATTGAAACTGTAACTAAAAATCTTCCACCAAACAAAAGCAGATGGCTTCACAGGCGAATTCTATGAAACATTTAGAGAAGAGCTAACACCCATCCTTCTCAAACTCTTCCAAAATATAGCAGAGGGAGGAACACTCCCAAACTCATTCTACGAGGCCACCATCTCTCTGATACCAAAACCAGACAAAGATGTCACAAAGAAAACGACAGGCCAATATCACTGCTGAACATAGATGCAAAAATCCTCAACAAAATACTAGCAAACAGAATCCAACAGCACATTAAAAGGATCATACACCATGATCAAGTGGGGTTTATTCCAGGAATGCAAGGATTCTTCAATATATGCAAATCAATCAATGTGATACACCATATTAACAAATTGAAGGAGAAAAACCAAACGATCATCTCAGTCAATGCAGAGAAAGCTTTCGACAAAATTCAACACCCATTTATGATAAAAACCCTGCAGAAAGTAGGCATAGAGGGAACTTTCCTCAACATAATAAAGGCCATATATGACAAACCCACAGCCAACATCGTCCTCAGTGGTGAAAAACTGAAAGCATTTCCACTAAGATCAGGAACAAGACAAGGTTTCCCACTCTCACCACTATTACTCAACATAGTTTTGGAAGTTTTAGCCACAGCAACCAGAGAAGAAAAGGAAATAAAAGGAATCCAAATCCAAAAAGAAGAAGTAAAGCTGTCACTGTTTGCAGATGACATGACACTATACATAGAGAATCCTAAAGATGCCACCAGAAAACTACTAGAGCTACTCAATGAATTGGGTAAAGTAGCAGGATACAAAATTAATGCACAGAAATCTCTGGCATTACTATACACTAATGATGAAAAATCTGAAAGTGAAATTAAGAAAACACTCCCATTTACCACTGCAACAAAAAGAATAAAATATCCAGGAATAAACCTACCTAAGGAGACAAAAGACCTGTATGCAGAAAACTATAAGACACTGAGGAAGGAAATTAAAGATGACACAAACAGATGGAGAGATATACCATGTTCTTGGATTGGAAGAATCAATATCATGAAGACGACTGTACTACCCAAAGCAATCTACAGATTCAGTGCAATCCCTATCAAACTACCACTGGCATTTTTCACAGAACTACAACAAAAAATTTCACAATTTGTATGGAAACACAAAAGACCCCAAATAGCCAAAACAATCTTGAGAACGAAAAACAGAGCTGGAGGAATCAGGCTCCCTGACTTCAGACTATACTACAAAGCTACAGTAATCAAGACAGTATGGTACTGGCACAAAAACAGAAATATAGAGCAATGGAACAGGATAGAAAGCCCAGAGATAAACCCACGCACATATCGTCACCCTATCTTTGATAAAGGAGGCAAGAATATACAGTGGAAAAAAGACAGCCTCTTCAGTAAGTGGTGCTGGGATAACTGGACAGGTACATGTAAAAGTATGAAAGTAGAACACTCCCTAACACCATACACAAAAATAAGCTCAAAATGGATTAAAGACCTAAATGTAAGGCCGACACTATACAACTCTTAGAGGAAAACATAGGCAGAACACTCCATGATATAAATCACAGCAAGATCCTTTTTGACCCACCTCCTAGAGAAATGGAAATAAAAACAAAAATAAACAAATGGGGCCTAATGAAACTTAAAAGCTTTTGCACAGCAAAGGAAACCATAAACCAGACCAAAAGACAGCCCTCAGAATGGGAGAAAATATTTGCAAATGAAGTAACTGACAAAGGATTAATCTCCAAAATTTATAAGCAGCTCATGCCGCTCAATATCAAAAAAACAAACAACCCAATCCAAAAATGGGCAGAAGATCTAAATCGACATTTCTCCAAATAAGATACACAGACTGCATACAAACACATGAAAGAATGCTCAACATCATTAATCATTAGAGAAATGCAAATCAAAACTACAATGAGATATCATCTCACACCAGTCAGAATGGCCATCATTAAAAAATCTAGAAACAATAAATGCTGGAGAGGGTGTGGAGAAAAGGGAACCCTCTTGCACAGTTGGTGGGAATGTAAATTGATACAGCCACTATGGAGAACAGTATGGAGTTTCCTTAAAAAACTACAAATAGAACTACCATACGACCCAGCAATCCCACTACTGGGCATATACCCTGAGAATACCATAATTCAAAAAGAGTCATGTACCAAAATGTTCATTGCAGCTCTATTTACCATACCCAGGCCATGGAAGCAACCTAAGTGTCCATCAACAGATGAATGGATAAAGAAGATGTGGCACATATATACAATGGAATATTACTCAACCATAAAAAGAAATGAAGTTGAGTTATTTGTAATTAGGTGGATGGACCTAGAGTCTGTCATACAGAGTGAAAGAAGTCAGAAAGAGAAAAACAAATACCGTATGCTAACACATATATATGGAATCTAAGAAAAAAAGCCATGAAGAATCTAGGGGGAACAAGGGAACAAAGACACAGACCTAGTAGAGAATGGACCTGAGGATATGGGGAGGGGGAAAGGTAAGCTGTGACAAAGTGAGAGAGTGGCATGGACATATATACACTACCAAACGTAAAACAGATAGCTAGTGGGAAGCAGCTGCACAGCACACGGCGATCAGCTCGGTGCTTCTTGACCACCTAGAGGGGTGGGATAGGGAGGGTGGGAGGGAGGGAGACGCAAGAAGGGAAGAGATATGGGAACATATGTATATGTATAACTAATTCACTTTGTTATAAAGCATGAAGTAACACACCATTATAAAGCAATTGCATTGTAAGCAATTTGCATTATAAAGCATTATAAAGCATTATAAAGCAAAACCTACCTAAGGAGACAAAAGACCTGTATGCAGAAAATTATAAGACACTGATGAAAGAAATTAAAGATGATACAAAGAGATGGAGAGATATACCATGTTCTTGGATTGGAAGAATCAACATTGTGAAAATGACTCTACTCCCCAAAGCAATCTATAGATTCAATGCAATCCCTATCAAACTACCACTGGCATTTTTCACAGAACTAGAACAAAAAATTTCACAATTTGTATGGAAACACAAAAGACCCCGAATAGCCAAAGCAATCTTGAGAACAAAAAATGGAGCTGGAGGAATCAGGCTGCCTGACTTCAGACTATACTACAAAGCTACAGTAATCAAGACAGTATGGTACTGGCACAAAAACAGAAAGATAGATCAATGGAATAGGATAGAAAGCCCAGAGATAAACCCATGCACATATGGTCACCTTATCTTTGATAAAGGTGGCAGGAATATACAGTGGAGAAAGGACAGCCTCTTCAATAAGTGGTGCTGGGAAAATTGGATAGGTACATGTAAAAGTATGAGATTAGATCACTCCCTAACACCATACACAAAAATAAGCTCAAAATGGATTAAAGACCTAAATGTAAGGCCAGAAACTATCAAACTCTTAGAGGAAAACATAGGCAGAACACTCTATGACATAAATCACAGCAAGATCCTTCTTGACCCATCTCCTAGAGTAATGGAGATAAAAACAAAAATAAACAAATGGGACCTAATGAAACTTCAAAGCTTTTGCACAGCAAAGGAAACCATAAACAAGACCAAAAGACAGCCCTCAGAATGGGAGAAAATATTTGCAAATGAATCAACTGACAAAGGATTAATCTCTAAAATTTACAGGCAGCTCATGCAGCTCAATAACAAAAAAATAAACAACCCAATCCAAAAATGGGCAGAAGACCTAAATAGACATTTCTCCAAAGAAGATATACAGACTGCCAACAAACACATGAAAGAATGCTCAACATCATTAATCATTAGAGAAATGCAAATCAAAACTACAATGAGATATCATCTCACACCAGTCAGAATGGCCATCATCAAAAAATCTAGAAACAATAAATGCTGGAGAGGGTGTGGAGAAAAGGGAACACTCTTGCACTGCTGGTGGGAATGTGAATTGGTTCAGCCACTATGGAGAACAGTATGGAGGTTCCTTAAAAAACTACAAATAGAACTACCATATGACCCAGCAATCCCACTACTAGGTATATACCCTGAGGAAACCAGAATTCAGAAAGAGTCATGTACCAAAATGTTCATTGCAGCTCTATTTACAATAGCCCGGAGATGGAAACAACCTAAGTGCCCGTCGTCGGATGAATGGATAAAGAAGATGTGGCACATATATACAATGGAATATTACTCAGCCATAAAAAGAAACGAAATTGAGCTATTTGTAATGAGGTGGATAGATCTAGAGTCTGTCATACAGAGTGAAGTAAGTCAGAAAGAGAAGGACAAATACCGTATGCTAACACATATATATGGAATTTAAGAAAAAAAAATGTTATGAAGAACCTAGGGGTAAAACAGGAATAAAGACAGAGACCTACTGGAGAACAGACTTGAGGATATGGGGAGGGGGAAGGGTGAGGTGTGTTAGGGCGAGAGAGAGACATGGACATATATATACTAACAAACGTAAGGTAGATAGCCAGTGGGAAGCAGCCGCATGGCACAGGGAAACCGGCTCGGTTCTTTGTGGCTGTCTGGAGGGGTGGGATAGGGAGGGTGGGAGGGAGGGAGACAAAGAGGGAAGAGATATGGGAACATATATATATGTATAACTGACTCACTCTGTTATAAAGCAGAAACTAACACACCATTGTAAAGCAATTATACCCCAATAAAGATGTTAAAAAAATAAAAAAAATAAAATACTTTTAATTTAGTTGATAAAAAAAAAAATAATAAAATAAAGCAATTATACTCCAATAAAGATGTTAAAAAAAAAAAGACACAGGTAGTCAAGGTGATAGAATGCACTATCTAATCACATTTTGTCTAATGGATGAAGAAATTCATTTTAAATATAAAGATTCAGATAAGCTAAACGTAAAGGTATGGAAAAAATATACTACATTAACAATAATCAAAAGAAAGCTGTTGTAGCTATATTAATTTCACAGAAGCAGACTTTAGGACAAGGGAAATCATCAGGGATTCAGAGGGGCACAACATAATGAAAAAGAAGTCAATTCTCCAAGAAGATATAGAAATGTTAAATGCATATGCAGCTAAAAACAAAGTGTCAGAATATGTGAAGCAAAATCTCTTAGAGATGAAAGGAGCAATAGACAAATCCACTATTACATTTGGAGACTTCAATACTACTCTGTTGGTAATTGAAAGATCAAACACGCAGAAAATCAGTAGGTGACCTGAACAGCACTATCAATCAACTTGATCTACCTGACATTTATAAAATACTCCATCCAACAATAGAATACATATTACTATCAAGTGACATAAAGCATTTATCAAGATAGGACAAATTCAAAACCATTAAACATACCTAAAAGAATAGAAATTATACAAAGTTTGTTCACAAACCACAATGGAATTAAACTGAAAATCAGTAGCAAGAAGGTAGAGTATCCCTGAGATATTTGGAAATTAAATAACATACTTCTGTATAATTTGTAGGTTAATGAAAAAGCCCAAAGAGAGATTGAAAATATATTTTTTAATCTAAAGGAAAATGTGTTTAACAAAATTGTAAAGAAAGCAGAGAGAAAAATAGAGTAAAAAATCAGTGAAATTGAAAACAGGAAAACAATAGAGAAAATCAAGGAAACCCAAATTTGGTTCTTTGGAAAGATCAATAAAATGAATAAGCTTCTAGTTAGGCTAAGCAAGAGAAAAGAAGACAGAATTACGAATATCAGAAATATCCAATATTACAAATATTGGGTCAGCTGAAGGGGAAGGACCCACTCCCACCTGCTGGTCTCGCGGAGCTTCAGTGCGCCAGAGGGATGAGTCTCAGGCTGTGCCAGGAGTGAAGTGGAAGGTGGAGGGTGGGGCGGACCCCCTGCTGAAGCACAGATGGGGCCCGGCGCCTCTCTGCCCCTGCTGTCAGCCGTGAGAGGACACAGGGAGTGGTGGTTGAGTGTGGCGCCCCTTCGCTTCCTCCTCTGCTATCTCAGGGAAGTGAGGCCTTGGTTTAAGGAGGGTGACCTCGGGTCAACAGAGGGGGTGTCCCAGGCCTTAAGATAGGGACCGTGATGATCCGTGTATTCCAGGAGAGCAGGGTCCGCAGAGTTCATCCAGCCCTTACTGTCACCCCAGGGAGGCCCTGGGCAGGTGTGGCCAGATGCGGTGCCCTCCTCTTGGTCTCGGGCGAGTGAGCTCTTGTTCTGAGAGTTCTTCCTCAGAGCAGCAGAGGGGTGGGGTGCAGGCCTGCCTGGCAAGGAGAAAGCCGAGGACTCCGAGTGGGCACTGATGGGACCATCCACCCCAGGATGGTGCGAGCATCCCAAAGGCCGGCCTACCCCCTCCCGTCAGCGCTGGGGGCTGGGGGCAGGATTGTGATTGCAGTCTGCGGCCTGAGGTGCCCCTCAGTTCCTCTTATAGGGACTCAAGTAACCCCGGGAGCGAGGATCTTGGTCTGAGGCATGTGTCCTCGGGTGAGCAGAGCAGAGGAAGCCCAGGAAGGGCCATGAGTCAGTCAAGGTGAGGACCCTGAATGTTGACCAGTGGGCCCCCCCACACCAGAGCAGAGGGGACACCACAGTGCCTGAGCTCGCACAGCCTACTGTCTTACCTGGAATCTGCAGGCTGAGAGGGGTGGTGTCACCCTGAGGAGTTTCACAGTCCCCCCACTGGTCCTTAGGGCACAGACCAGTCAGGAAGACAGGGGACCCCCCAGGGCACTGTCTACGGGAAGACCTGTTAAGATGGCCTTGGTCAGAGCTGACAGGGTCGAGTTTCTCACACTCTTCCTCTCTCCCTCAGACCAACTGGCCGCCATCACCACACCCTGCCCACACCCCTGCCTGCTGCCCCCAGCACGCGTCATCATGCTTCACAGTCGGAAGAGTCAGTGCGACATGCTTGAAGTAGGACTTCAGGCAGGAAAAGAGGCTCAGGGCCTGGTGGGCGCACAGGTCCCTGTAGCCGAGGAGGAGGGGCCAGTGCCTCCTCGCTCTGTCCTTTGACCCAGGGCACTGCAGAGGCTGTGCCTGCTGCTGGGACGCAGAGTGTGTCCCCAGAGGTCGCAGAGAGCCCGCTCCTCCATGGCCATCGCAGCCATTCCACTGAGTAAGTCAAATGAGGGCTGCAGCAGGCAAGCAGAGGGTGTGAGCACCTCCCAGGCCCCCGGGTCCTTGCTCTGTGACGTGCTAAACAAGAAGGTGGTCGAACTGGTGCAGTTCTTAAGTGTCAAGTATGTAAAACAGGAGCCCATCACAAAGGCAGAAATGCTGAGGAATGTCATCAAAGAGCACAAGGACCACTTCCCTGTGATCTTCAGCAAAGTGTGTGAGTGCATGGAGGTTGTCTTCGGCATTGAAGTGAAGGAAGTGGACCCCACCAGCCACTCCTATGTGCTCGTGAAGACACTAGACTTCACCTACGACGGGATGCTGAGTGATGACCAGCGCGTGCCCAAGGCCGGCCTCCTGGTATTTATCCTGGGTGTGATCTTCATGCAGGGCAACCGTGCCCCTGAGGAGAAAATCTGGGAAGTGCTGAGTGTTATTGGGATGTGTGCTGGGCAGGAGGATTTCATCTACAGGGAGACCAAGAAGCTCATCACCAAAGAGTTGGTGGAGGAGGAGTACCTGGAGTACCGCCAGGTGTCCGGCAGTTAAACCCCACACCGTGAATTCCTGTGGGGTCCAAGGGCCCACACTGAAACCAGCAAGATGAAAGTCCTGGAGTTTTTTGCCGAGATCAGTGAGACTGACCCCACTGCATTCTCACGCTGGTATGAGGAAGCTTTGAGAGATGAGAAAGAGAGAGTCCAGGCCAGAGCTGCCGCGGGGGCTAATACTTCTGCCACAGCCAGTGGCAGCTCCAGTGTCATGGCCAGCGGCCTCTCCTGCCCTGAGTGAAGTCAGAGGAAGATTCTCCACTCTGTGTTTGAGGTCAAGGTTCTAAATAGTGGAGGGCTGAATTGCAGATTTTATCTTTTTTTTTCCTGAAGGTTTTTAGCTTCAGAGTCTAGGTTCGTGAATAACATTGGTCACATATTTATTGCTGTTTGTCAGGCTTTAGAATAAGAATTTTGCTAGTCTGTAACACAAATTGGGAAATCTTTTGTCATATTTTGTGATCTGGAACAGGATAACATGGCACTGGAATAGGAATTTCCTTAGAAACATGCAAGGGCCCAGGAATAAAATAGATGGGATCGAGAAATAGAAGAAAACAATGTAAAAGATGGTTATCCTAAGAATCCTGTATCCCATTTAGTCTGTTGTTTTGTAAGATTAAAGTTATACACCTCGATTTGCTTGGCTAATTAAACAAGGTGTGAGAAATTAAATCTTAACAAATGAGAGTCCTGGCTCACTGGCTCATTTATGCTTATAGGTGGGTCTTAGAGGTGAGAGAAAAGCCTAGAATGGAAAACTGGTCCTGGCAGTTTCTCTGGGATCGTGGAGAAGCATAGCCCTGTCTCCACCTGGAGCAGGTGTCCTGCCCTTCTGTCCCCACGCCACTGAACACAGTGCACAGACTTGCTGTTCTATACACATCATCTGCAAGGATTTCCTGAGAAAAGGCTGATATTTCTTTGAAGTGGTGCCCAGAGGCTGGCACTTTTTCCCTGGCCTGGGAGAGCCAGAGCCCATGCCACTGAGAGGACATTTTAATTGAGTTATCTTGAGTGCAATTTGGCCAGCTCTAAGCAAGGGCTAGATTTTTGGTGGGGGTGAAGTGAATGAAAATAGTTGTTTGGATGGAAAAGCAGCTGAGAGGGGGGAAAGGAGTTAGTCCTTGACTCAAATTCCAGAAGCTTTGAGTTTCATTCAACTGGGGAAGACCTCCCAATATCCAAATTAAAGATTATATCCACTAATGGGAAAATTACTGAGTTTTATTTACAAAGCAGCATTTGGGGCTCACTTGTTTTATGTCCTAGAGTGCTATGCGTTCTCTGAGATGCCATGGAGCGTGCACACACACACACACACACAATCCCAGGAGAGACTGATAGAGTCTGGGGTCAAAATCATATTAGAATTACTGCTATTATTAAAGATCCATTAAATGCCAGGCCATGTGCTTGACTTACATTATATACTGTACATTCCAGCAGTCCCACAAGTCAGAGCTTATTAGACCCACTTCACAAATGAAGAAACTAAGGCTCATATTGGCCACTTGGCCATGGACCCAGTATCACATGTCCAGTAAGTGACAGAGCTGGGACTGGATCCCTGGTCTGAATTCATCGAGGTCCAGGCTGTCCCCACTACTCCCAGCCTGAGGCCGACCTTTTGTCTCTTAGTTCATTTCCTTTCCCAGTACTGCATCATGGCAACAAAAAGAAGGGCCCTGTGTCCAATGTGCTAAAAGCAGGCCTAAATAAGGAAGGAGAGGGTGAGAAACTGGACTTGGGGATTGTCTGTGGGCTTTATTTACCTCTGGTCCTCCTGCCTGGGTCCCAGGGCTTCTTGAGAGCTGAGTGTGCCCAGGTGCTGGCACTTCTGTCCGGGCCTGGCACTTTCCTGCATTATGCACCCTTCCACTGGTCTTCCTTCATGTGCCCTCCTGTCCAGCTCTGGATCCTGGCCTGCTGGCCAGCTCGTCACTTCCTCTTCTCTGAAGACTGGACCCTGCTCCCAGTGGAACAGCCCCAAATATTGTGTCCAAGTTATTTTAGTATGTCTCCCATTTTCTCATTAGGTTAAGCAGAAAATTAATCCCTCACGCATATAAAACTGGATTTGTGCAGTGATGTCCTGAGTAAAGGGATTCCTCTGGGCATGACTTAAAGTTCTGAAATGTCAGCAGGACCTTTCCCCTTTGAGAAGCAAGGATTTGGCCAGAATGACCAGGAGCCAGGAAAAGATACTCTCAGTCAGTGAGGGTCATTGAGAGCATCCTGGCGAGAGCAATTGCCAGAGCCCACAAGAGAGCACGTACAAAACCGAGTCCGGAGAGCCCCAGGCAGGCTGGCAGTCAGGGCTCTCTGAGTCCAGAGTTCAGGGCCCAGAAGGAGAGATGGTGGGGAATCTGGGTGGGTGGTACTGGACGCCTTACAAGACTAGGCTGGGGAATCTCGGCATCCTCATGACCAGCTGGAGGTCCCAGTGTGGTCTGAGTGGGTAGGTCACTGGGAGGAGTGGACCAGCCACATGCCAGACACCACCCGCTGCCTTAGAGTCGCCCGTGTGTCCTGTCAGGAAGAGCACAGCTGCTCCCCTGCATCATTTGGGTGAGGTACATTTCTTGACACCTCTAGTGGTCCAGTGCTCCCTTGCCAGTGTCCCCTGGCTGGGAGCTGTCTTGATGCCTGCTGGAGGCTGGGATGTGCCCCTGTGCGCAGTGGACCCCTCCATAGCAGCTGGGCTATGTGAGTGAGTGGGGTGGTGACCGACGTCTGCCAGGTGAGACAGACCAGGGGCACCAATGAAGAGTGGAAGGCCAGTGTGCAGCCACAAGGAGGGGGCAATTGGAGGGGCAATCCCTGGGACTAATCACCTCAGAGACTCTGCAGCAAAAGGGCTGGGTGTGAACGTGCATTGAAAAATGATCCAGGTGTTGTCCCCAGCTCAGGCTGCCTCCCACGGATTCTGAGCTGTTGGGACACTAGAGGGCGGGTGTCCTGTGGCTATGACTGCCGGTCTATGTTGCCACCAGATTCTGTCTGGGATTGAGGATTGGCCTGCATTATCTTCCCAGGCAGTAAACTGGGATATCGTAGGACTTTACTCATTTGCTTTCCATTTCTTAGAGATCACTGTCCTTCATGGCCTGATGTCCAATCAGTTAAAATTTGTTTCATATGTTTCATCTGGATTTTTAGGTATATCAGGTAGGAGTTCAGTTCCTCTTACTCCATTATGGCCAGAAGCAGAAGTCCTATAATGTAAATTTAAAATCTAAATTATCTATAGGCATGACAAATGTCCCCAAATTTCAATCTTATTCAAATTAAAACCAGGATTGAAAGACAATGGGACACATTTATGTTAATATAGACATACTTACATACAGCTAGGAGAACATACAGCAAAATGTCAACAATGTATTTCTCTGCTACTGGATATATAATTGATTTCTTTATTTTCTTATTCACGGTTTTAAAATTTTCCAACATTTTGGAAACACATATGAATTACCTTTATAAATATTTTAAAATGTGATTTTGACTGCCAAAAATAAATATACATCCTCTAAATGGTTTGTTTGCAAAAAATTGATCAACCTCTTGCTGGATTCTACCCAGCTTCTGGCATGCCTACTGCTTGTCTGACTAGAAAGAAAAGGAAATGCAATCCAATTAGTAAGTTATATGTAGCCATCCAACTTCCCTCATACTTTCAAAGACAGTGCTGCACAGATAAGAATCCATCTCCTTTTTAAAGCCCTCTCTCCAGACAAAGTATATTTACATCTAAATCATATTCTCCATGATATGATTAGATCCAATATTTATACAAAGGACAGTACACAGGCAATTTGGGGAGAAGGAATTATAATTATCACGTTCATTACTATGAGTGTTGTTTATATGTCTCTGGTCAGAGCGCGTAATAAATAAATCATGTTATTTTAAAAATACGTTCTTCCGTCATTACTGCATTAATTCCAAGTTGTGCCTGAAAATGCACTTTTATTTTCTTATGACTGACGCAACATTTTCATTAGAATGTTTATCATTTTCTTTCATAGACTATTATCAGCACACAGTTTCTCAACACATGGTTATCTTTCACAAAGTAAATATCATGTAAAAAGTGCTACAATTGATAATTTTGACAATCTTCTCTACTGTATATGTTATGTGCTTTGTTGTTAGCTGTATTTCACATACTCATTTTCTACACTCAACATATTCCACTATTTTAATGGTTTCATTCACACACTGCCCTAACAAAGCCATTAAGGCTTATTGATGTGATTCAATATTAATTATACCTTAGGATATTCTCATCACTGTATTGTTTGTTCCTTGTTCTTTACTTTTCTTTCTTTTTCTCTTTCTTTCTATTAGAACAACCACATAGCCGCTTTCTTCATGTGAACAATTTCTCTTTATTGGACCATGGCCAACTTTCTGGAACTAATCAATCCCTGAGTTCTACCAAATGATTTTGATCCAAATGTGTTTCTATGGATTCTTCAGTTGTAAAATATATACACATTATTTATTTCTTTGCAATGGAATAATCTTACAATACTTTTATTTTTCCATTTTTGCAACATAGGTTCACATTCTCCAAAAAAAAGGATGCAAGTGAAACTATACTTCAATTTAAGAAAAAAAATAATAAAGATACAAGTGAATTAATAAGCACCAGTAACTCTGCCAATACTATTTTTTTTTACCAATACCATTTAATAAATTGGCTAGCATTTTCCTCTTGAAAATTAAAACTGTTCCTAATTTTCCCACATTATCACCTTGTTTCCTATATATGCATTTGCTCTAGATCTAAATAATTTGATCACTATTCTACACTTTTAAACAATTACAACTATAAGACATTTTTTTGTTCATATGATTATAAGTATCCTGTCATTTTTGCCCTTTCTGCAAACTCCTATATTATCTGTCATTTTCTCTATATGCACAGTTTCATATACTTTAAACTATGTCTGCAATGGACTGAATAGTTGTGTCTCCCCCCAATCCTTATGTGTTTGGAGGTGAGGTCTTTGGGAGGTAATTAGGTCGTGAAGGTGGAGCCCTCATGAATGGGATTGGTGCCCTTATAAGAGGCCAGAAAGCTAGCTAGTTCTCTTTCTGCCATGTAAGGATACTGAGAAGTTAACAGTCTGCAACCTGGAAGAGAGCTTTCAGCAGAACCCAACCATGCTGGCACCATGATCTCACCCTTCTAGCCTTCAGAACTATGAGATATAAAGTTCTGTTGTTAATAAGTCACTCAGTTTATGGTATCATTTTATAGGAGCCTAAGCTGACCAAGACAGTGTCCAAAACCATTGTTTTATAACAGTCTTTTAAAAAAATTCTCAGATATTTCAGCTTCTTTGATCTTTTCGAAGGAAGAGTTTTTGTTCCATTGATATTATTTATTGTTTTTCTAATTTCAATTTCATTGGTTTCTGCTCTTATCTATATTATTACTATCATTCTTCTTGCCTTGGGTTTAATTTAGCTTTATAATTTCTCACGGTAGGAGCTGATGTTATCAAATTGAGTCTTTTCTTCCTTTCTAATATAAGCGTTTAATGACATAAATTTCCCACTTAGCTCTTCTTTAGCCAAGTCCCAAAAATTGTGATATGGTATATTTAGATTTTCATTCAGTTCAAAATATTTTCTAATTTCCTTCAATAATTTCTTTTGAAGCATGTGTTAGTAAAAATGTGTTGTTTAATTTCCAAATATCTGGGAACCTTGATGATATTTGAAAAAAATATTGAGGTCTTAAGTGCTAGAGTGAGGAGTTGGTAACTAATGTGTTGAGCAATGGGGAGCCTTGATGATTTTTGAGAAGTATGCTGATATGATCTGAGCTATGTTTGAGGAAGGACAATCTTGAGGGATAGAATGGATTGGAGGCAGGAAGTAGGGAGGTAGCTAAGAGTCAGCTACTCATTCTAGCCAACTATGCCAGATCATGCACTTACATCTATTGAATTTCTATTTCTGAAAGACCATTTCTCTAAGTATGCAAGTCACTTTGAATTTAAATCCCAATTTAAATGTACTAGCAAATTCACTAGTTAGTGTCATCTGCAAACCTAATTAGCACATACTTCATCTCCATGAATGACTGGTTTAACCATTACCATGGCCAAGCCAGTTAAATTGCTCAATTTGGGCTAAAGTTGTTGCTACTGGAATAGATATTTGCATTTAATATATGCATTTCAAACTATAAGCAATTGCTACTTAGCTACTTAGAACCTAAAACGTAATTGTCAGGAGACATAATTAGTATGAAATCAGAATCTTATAAATATCTGCCTAATTATTCTGAGTTATATATCTAGATGTCTGGTTGCTATATAGTTTTTCAAGGTTTCATACTCTTTTAAATCAAAGCATTTAAGCCAAAGAACTGTGAGACAATAAAGTTCTGTTGTTTTTAGCTATCCGGTTTGTAGTACTTTGTTTTGGAAGCCCAAGAAGACAAATACAGATTTTGGTACCAGGAAGTGCGGTGCTACTGTAACAAATATCTAAAATATAGAAGCAGATTTGGAATTGGATAATGGGTAGAGCTTGGAAGAATTCCTAAGTGTTGATTTTTTTAAAAAGCTTAGATTGCCTTTAAGAGAGGATGGTAAAAATATGAACACTAAAGCACTTGTGGTGAGGCCTGAAAATGGAATGATGAATGCATTATTGAGCACTGAAGGAAAAGCAATCCACGTTATAAAGTGGCAGAAAATTTGTTTGAATTGTGTTTTTTTGTTGGGTGAAATGTAGAACTTATAAACTATAAACCTGGATATTCAGCTGAGAAAATTTTTGAAGTGTGGAAGATACAGCCTGATTTCTTCTTACTGCTTATATTAAAATGCGAGAGTAAAGATATAAATTAAGGAATAAATTATTAAGCCAAAAGCAACTAGCACTTAATGATTTGGAAAATTCTCAGTCTATCTAGATATCATGATCTGGAAACAAGGCCAAGGGTGTGGCTGAACAACTGTTAGCTAAATTGATTAGGTACGTGCTTTGTGGATCCAATCAACCATCTCAGCAATAGGAATGTGGTGATCCTGGAAGGATCTGGGAGAAACCCCATGTCAAATGGGGTGAATTCCCTTGACATTCATGGAAGACAAAGGTTTTTGAGAAGTATACCAACATGGCATTGCTAGCCTAGATTGAAAGGGACAGAGGTGGGACAAAGTGAAGGAAGCATGACTCTAAGGGCAGAGCCATGGATGCAAAGGCCAGAAAGAGCACAGGCCAAGGGGGCAGAGTGGCCGCCTCCTTGTTTCCAGAGGGTAGGGCTGCTGCCCAAGGCTAAGAGGGCAGGGCATTCTTAGGTCCTGGAACCTAGTGAAACTTGCCCTGCTGTGTTGTGAACTTTAGATTAACGACACCTTTTTTTTCTTCTTCCAATCTCTCCCTTTTAGAATAGGACGTCTATCTATATATATATATATATATATATATATATATATAATTTATTTATTTATTTTTTGGCCGCACCGCACAGCACGTGGGATCTTAGTCCCCGACCAGGGATCGAACCCGGACCACCTGCAGTGGAAGCGCTGAACCACTGCACCACCAGGGAAGTCCCTAGGATGTCTATCTTAAGCCTGTTCTATAATTGTATCTTTGAAGCAGATAATTTCTTTTCCAGTTTTCACAGGTCTATAGATGATGGAGAATTATGCCCCAAGATGGACCATACTCATAGTCTCACCTATAACTTATTTAAATGATGTATATGATACGATTTGAGACTTTAGTTGACTATACTTAGATTATATTTTGGACTTAAAGTTGATGCTGGAATGGGTTAAGACTTTGGGGGATGTTGGGATGGGATTAATGTATTTTGTACATGGGAAGTACATGAATTTGGGGGGATGCAAAGGGAAGATTCTTATGGGTTGAACTGTGCCCCCCCCCCAAAAAAAAGATATGTTGAAGTTCTAATTCTCAGTATCTGTGAAAGTGACTTTATTTGAGAAGAGGTTCTTTGCAGATGTAATCAAGTCATTATTGTGGGCTCGAATCCAATATGACTGGTGTACTTATTAAAAAAGGAAATGATATGAAGACACAGATACAGGAAGAACACCACAGAAAGGTGGAGTCAGAGATGGGAATGAGGCATCTACAAGCCAAGGAATACAAAGTATTGCTAGCCGTCCCTGGAAGCTAGGAGAGGGGCACGGAACAGATGCTCCCTCAGAATCCTCCTAAGGAACCAACCTTGCTGACGTCGTGATTTCAGATTTCTAGCCTCCAGAACTGAGAGACAACAAATTTCTACTGTTTCAAACACCCAGTTTAGCCAGTTTGTAGTACTTTGTTTTGCCATCCCTCCTAAACTAATATGCCCACCCTCAAGTCCCATCCATATATTTTTTTAAACAACCTGTGAAACCCAGGATCCTTCCATTTTCAGGTGTTTTTTCAGCAGCCAAACGTAGCAGCAAGATGTCTTGAGCACAGTATAAAGCAAATTTTGCTGCAATTTCTATGACTAAAACTAGACAATATTATAAGTTTAAGAATCATTGCATAAATTAAAGAACTACTAAAGAGTATGCTTTGAAAACAGGGTAGACGGGTAGCAGAAATTTCATCCCAGTGTTCAGATTCTCCATATGACTAACCTTTGCTTACTCATTGATGAATGTGTTTACCTGTCTTCTCCACAAGCATGGAATTGAATATCAAATCTGCAGCTGACTCACTTTTTAATGGATATTCAAGCACATTCTTTTTCAAGTGCTAAGTAAAAGCTTATCCTTAGTGAAATAAAATGTAGGCAAGAGGCAAATAAACTTGTACCTTACTAAAGTGTTAGTGTGAGTTCCTTCTTAGATTGTTAACTGGGATTACGTCTGTCAGTTACCAATGCCCATAGGTCTTTGAAATATGGAAAATATATGTTTAAAGATGTACGGGAGCATAAGTCAAAAATCAAATGATATGAGCCACTTCATCGTATAGTTTTGAGGTCAAAGAACCTGCTGAAAATTCATGAAATATAATATGTTTCACAATGTTTAAAAAAGAAAAAAGAAAAATTTGTTTCTGTTCAATTTACTTTAATTGTTCAATCTCTAGGGGAAAATACACTGTTCTATCAACTTTGAGGTTGGGGCTGTATTTTGGGAAGGGTTTTCTTCTCACTTTCTTTTGTGCAGCAGTAAAAATATTCTTCCTGTTGGGTATAAAGAGAAGATATAACCATTAGTATGAGAAGAATCATATATTCATCAAATATTTACTAAGTATCTACTATGTATCTGTCACCAAGCTGGACAGTGGCAATACAGAGACAAATAAGATATGGTCCCTGCCCTCAAGGAATCTCACTGACAGAGGAAGACACAAAAAATAACAATTACAGTATGTGATGTTAAGAGAGCTATCTGATTCTTTCAGGATTGGTGGGAGGGAGTGTGGAGGATGGGCACACTACAAGAGGTAGTAATTGAGTTGAATCTTAAAATTGGCAAGTGCATTACAGGGAGATGTGATAGTATGGACTACTGAAAAGGTACGAAACAGCACGTTACACGGGATACATTCATACTAAAAAAGCATTCATTGTTTGTTTGAAATTCAAATTTAACTAGGTGTCCTGTATTTATATTTTCTAAACCTGGCAACTCTTTACGTGAACTGAACACATTTCTGTTGTTGCTGGAATGTCAAGTCCAAGTCAGGGATTGTGAGAGACAGAGCTGGGAAGGTAGGCACATGTCAAATCATGAAAAACTAGGTTTATGAAGTCAGACAGCTTGTACTTAGCTTTGAGAACAGTAGTGAGCCATTGAAACGTTTTTAGCAGAAGAGTCATACAGTCAGACTTCTCTTTTAGATGGGTTATTCTGACATCAGATGGAGCATACATTGAAGTAAATAAGGGTAGTGACAGGGAAATTATTAAACAGACTAATGTTAGGTTTATCCAGGAGAGATGATGTGCTTAAACTAGTGCAGTGGTTGGGAGAGATGGAGATAAGATGGTGGAAGAAACTTCTAGGAGTAAAATCCAGAAATTTGGGTAGTTGACCAAATGGGGGGATGAAAGAGAGGGGGAGTCTGAGAGGGCTCCAGAGATCCTGTCCTAGTGACAGGCTGTATGACATGGAAAACATAGGAGAAAGGGCAAGACTTTCAAGGAAGATGACAAGTTATATGTTAGGCATGTTTATTTAGCTGGTAGTGCTAGTGAACCAGCCAAATGCAAATGATCAGCAGGTATCAGGGGAGTATTCTATGTCGGCAACATAGATTTGGGAATCGTCAGGATAGAGTTAAAACTCTAAAAGTTAGAGAACCAACTAAGAGCCCTCATTCTTAAAGTTGGTAGAATTAAAAATATTCTCGAAGGACGATTGCCACTCAGTGTAGTTCTTTTTAATACTGGCTCATCAATATACCATAAAAAGATTCAGTACAATGAATATACAATCACGGCAGGACACTGTACTTACTACAAACCATGTGGAGGAGTTCCTGTTTATCTTATTTGTGGAATTATTTCATATTTAATATATCTCAATATAACATGAGATATTGTAGCTAGAAATAAGCCGTGTAGAAAAAGCTAACAGTCAACATTTTTGTGGAATGCATGTATCATTCTCATCACAAGGTATGACCGGACATCAACAACAAGATGACTTATCTGAGCCAACGTCAGCATTTATAAAAGGGAATTTCTGGCCTTGCATCCAATTTAAAACTTCTACTGTGTAACATTGGTTGTAGCTTTAGGTAGCAGAGGAGCTTGTTCACTTAAATGGCAACGTATAGAATAATGTGGGTGAAAAATTAAGGTTCGTATGAAGAGCAATTTAACTTGGAAAGAACACTTATATGCTAAATAAAACTGAGTCTTTCATTGCCTATCAAGGCTTTAAGGTATGCATATCAATAATAAGCACAGGACTTCCCTGGTGGTGCAGTGGTTAAGAATCCACCTGCCAATGCAGGGGACAAGGGTTCGAGCCCCGGTCCAGGAAGATCCTACATGCTGCAGAGCAACTAAGCCCGTGCACCACAACTACTGAGCCCACGTGCTTCGACTACTGAAGACCGCATGCCTAGAGCCCGTGCTCCGCAACAAGAGAAGCCAATGCAACGAGAAGCCCGCGCACCGCAATGAAGAGTAGCCCCCGCTCGCTGCAACTAGAGAAAGACCGGGTGCAGCAACGAAGACCCAAAGCGGCCACAAATAAATAATAAAAAGCACATAGGTGGATTATTGAGAGATGTGCCAGACAAAGAACTAAACAATTTACATATTTTTTCATATAAGTTTCCTAGAAACCCTATGAACTAAGTATATGGTCATTCTCATTTTATCATTGAGGAAATTTAACTAAGAGAGGTTGCTTAACATTTACAGAGAGACAATTTTCAAAGTCTACATTTAAGAATTATATATATGTATATATACATATAATTTATATACACACATATATACATACATATATATGCACACAAACATATATCTGTGTGTATATACATTAACACACATATATTTATGAAAATGTATAGCCTAGTTACTTTTTATCACTGTCAAAGTAACCATTTCCAATTTCAGTATTTGGTTCACAGTTCACACCATAAAATCTTCTTCAAAGGGTATAGTATAACATGGATTCCTCCCTCTCTGAGCAGTTATGAAATTAAATAATCAACGTATTGCTTTGCCATATGTCAATTTACCTTCCTAGATTTAAGCCATAGAATCTCAGAGTTGAAAACTATTTGAAAGTTTATCAAGTCCAACCTCCTTTTCTGTGTAGGAATCTCTCTTTGACATTCTTGACATATGGCTTTTTCGTTTCCACTCAAATATTTGCAGTGACTAGGAGGAAAATAAGGTCACTAATTCCGATGTTGGGGAGCTGTGGTAGGTCCTAAATCTGTCTTCTAAAGATTTACAGGTCTATCCTTGTTGTTGCAAGTAAATGGCAAGATTTCATTCTTTTTTATAGCTGAATAATATTTCACTGTGTATATACCACATCTTCTTTATCCATTCATACACTGGTGGGGACTTAGGTTGTTTCCATATCTTGGCATTTGTAGATAAGCTGCAATGAACATTGGGTGGCATATATCTTTTCGAATTAGTGTTTTCATTTTCTTCAGATTAATACTCAGAAGTGGGGTTGCTGGATCATATAATAGTTCTATTTTTATTTTTTTGAGGAACCTCCATAGTGTTTTCCATGGTGGCTGCACCAATTTACCTTCCCACCAACAGTGCACAAGGGTTCCCTTTTCTCCACATCCTCGCCAACACTTGTCATCTCTTGTCTTTTTGATAATAGCCATTCTAACAGGTGTGAGGTGGTATCTCATTGTAGTTTTGATTTGCATTTCTCTAATAATTAGTGATGTTGAGCATCTTTTCATGTACCTGTTGGCCATCTGTATGTCTTCTTTGGAAAAGTGTTTATTCAGATCATTTTTTAAAAATATTTTTTCTTCTGACTCCTTCACAGTACTTCTTATATTACTTATTCCCACTTTTTGCTTCACTTTTGGTTTAAAGAACTAGAAGTATTTTAAACATTATTTTTTTTAAGACCGTGTGTCTTCAGAGAGTACCGTATGAGTGAAAAACAACTTTCTTTATGACGTTTGTTTGTTTTACACTAATGTATCAGGAAGAATGCTTCACTGTTAATAGTGGGGTGGAGAGGAAGGACACATTATGATGATCTGTGCTAGTTTCAATCCTAATATAATTTATCTTTTAAACTAATCTGAGAATGAGGCAAGCATAGCATTCATATTGGAAAAAATCACAAGAGGAAAAATAGCCTCACAGATCTACAGGCAAAAGTAAGTTAATCCAACTTTTTAGGCAAAATCTTTTAATGTGTCATGTTCATGGATTTGAAGACATAATATTGTTAATATTAAAATACTACCAAAATCAATCTACAGATTCAATGTGATCCTATTAAAATTTCAATGTCCTTTTTTGCAGAAATGGAAAAGCTGATACTAAAATTTATATAAAATTGGAAGGGGTCCTGAATAGCCAATACAATTTGGGGGAAATAAAGTTGCAGTGCTCACACTTTCCAATTTCAAATTTACTACAAAACTACAATGATCAAAACAGTGTGGTGCTGGCATAAGGATAGACACAGAATTACAATATGACACAGCAAGTCCACTCCTGGGTATATACCCAAAGATTTGAAAACATTCAAACAAAAACTTGTGCATAAATGCTCTCAGCCTTACTATTCACAATAGCCAAAAAGTGGGAACAACTGAATTGTCCATCAGTGGATGAGTGAATAAACAATTGTGGTGTGTCCATACAATGGGACATAATTAAGCCATAAAAAGGAATGAAGTACTGATACATGCTATGATGTGGATGAGCCTTGAAAATATGCTGAGTGAAAGAAACCAGATACAAAATGTCACATGTTGCATGATCCCATGTGTATGAAATATCCAGAATTGGTCAATCGATAGAGACAGAAAGCAGATTGTTTTTGTCAGGGGCTGGGAGAAGGTTGAGTGGGGAATGACTACTTAATGAGTACAGGGTTTCCTTTTGGGATGATGAAAATGATTGGAACTTGATATAAGTGGTGGTTGCACAACATTGTGGATGTCCTAAATGCTGCTGAAATGTATGCTTTAAAATGGTTAATTTTATGTTATGTGAATTTCATCACAACAAAAAATGAAAAGTATATAAATGCAATCATACAGCGTGTAACCTTTTGAGATCAGCTGGTTTCATTCAGAATAATTCCCTTGAGATTCATCCAAGCCATTTGCCTTCTATGTCTTCAGAGAAACTGATGAAATGGCCAAGGCTAAGCACAAAGCCAGCTAGCATGTGAAGGCATTCTCTAGCCATGTTAACATTGCTCCATTCATATTTGCGTATATTTCCACCAGGTGTGACGCAACTTACCTATCCTATCATCTAGTCCATGTTTCTCCCTTTCGTTTCTAAAGCTATAAACTCCTTACCTAATTTAGTGAGTATCAGTATTAGTTACTATAGCTGCTGTAACAAATTGCTACAAGCATAGAAGCTTAAAACAAGGCGAATTTATTATCTTAAAATTCTGAGAGGCAGAAGTCTGAAATGTGCATGACTCAGTGAAAAAGGTATTGGCAGGGCTGCATTCCTTCTAGAGACTCCAGGGGAGACTATATCTCCTTGCCTTTTCCAGATTTCAGAGAATGCTGGCGTTCCTTGCCTCAAAGTCCCTTCATCAATCTTCAGAACATCATTCCAACCTCTGCTTCCACCATCACAGCCCCTCTCTCTCTGTGACCCTAATTCTACTACCTTCCTTTCATAAGATTGATTACCTTGGACCCACCTGGGTATTTCACCTTAATCTCCCCATCGCATTTCCTTAATTTAACCTCCCTTTTGCTATGTAAATTAACATATTCACAGATTCTAGCGTTTAGAATGTGGACATATCTGATTCTGCCTACCTCAGTGTTTGTTTGTTTTTTTGAATTCCAGACATATTGGTTCAACAGCATTCCCTTGATTTACCAGCCTAGTTAGACTTTCAAGGCTCATCAACTGAATCCATTAATTTAACTGCAATGCATTGAATGAATTGAGTAGAAAGTACCACAATAAACTGGACATGCCAATCATCCTGCATGTATCTGGACACACACAAAATGACTTCTCAAGAGTCATAACTTTTATCAAAGTATTAATACAAGCCTTGCTTACTGCTTTCCACACTCTGCCTGTTTGGGAGCAATGCTTGAGATATTTTGCAGACTAAATATGCACTGATTAATGGTTCTTTCCACATCTTTTCACCAAGATAGTATTTTAATGGTATGTATTATTGATTTGCATTTTCCCACAGTAATAATTTGTATTGGTAAATAAAACAAAGAGATGCTTAAATATTCACTTGAGTTGTTTTTCTAATTCTTTTTAAAAATTAATTTATTTATTCATATTTTATTTTTGGCTGCGTTGGGTCTTCATTGCTGCACACAGGCTTTCTCTAGTTGCGGCGAGCGGGGGCTTCTCTTGTTGCAGAGCACAGGCTCTAGGCGCACGGGCTTCAGTAGTTGTGGCTCACGGGCTTAGCTGTTCCTCAGCATAAGGGGTCTTTGCGGACCCAGGCTCAAACCTGTGTCCCCTGCATTGGCAGGTGGATTCTTAACCACTGCGCCACCAGGGAAGTCCTCACTTGAGCTATATTATGATCAGTACTTTCAGAGGCACAAGATAATAGAGACAATATAAATAATCTCACAGAAGCTAAGCAATTCTTCCCGCACTAAAATGTGAAGGCGTGTCCAAATGGCAGCATTTTTTCCTAATCCCTACCATACTGGGTTTTCAAAGATAAGTTTCTCACTACCAAACTAAAGTTGATTCTCAATTTATAAAACTAAATCACTTTTTTTTAAAATTTATTAATTTATTTATTTTTGGCTGTGTTGGGTCTTCGTTTCTGTGTGAGGGCTTTCTCTAGTTGTGGCAAGCGGGGGCCACTCTTCATCGCAGTGCGCGGGCCTCTCACTATCGTGGCCTCTCTTGCTGCGGAGCACAGGCTCCAGACGCGCAGGCTCAGTAGTTGTGGCTCACGGGCCCAGTTGCTGCATGGCATGTGGGATCTTCCCGGACCAGGGCTCGAACCCGTGTCCGCTGCATTGGCAGGCAGACTCTCAACCACTGCGCCACCAGGGAAGCCCCTAAATCACTTTTAAAAGGCGTTCAGACTCCTTAAAAAGTTCCATTATTACTTGTGACGGTTACTAGTTGTAAATGTAAAAAATATACAAAATCCCACCATATATTCTGGGCCAGTTGACACCAATGAGCGTGCTGGGACATTTATTCCCTCTTTAGTCTGAGATACCAAAGGAATGTTAAGAGGTCTTCTGGCCTAAAATCCAGCTCCTAGATTTGTGGCATCTGCCCATTTAATAAACATGCCTCTGTGCATTCCTTGAATATGTTGACTTAATAGGGCCAAAGACAGAGACCAAAGCAGGAAGTTTCCTTTAGAACAATCTTGGTTGATAGACCTTCAACTTTGTTTGGACAGTTCCTAAGATTACTCTGGGGTTTTCTAAGTTACCTCTGCCCTCTCCCTTCTCTCCCTGCCCTCCCACCCCATGCTAACTGCTTTGCTGATCACGCTCTTTGCTTGTATTTTCATATGTATCTGGTTGGACTGCTTTGATATAAGGGAGGATCTCTCTTTAAGCTTTAGTTTTATTGTGTGCCACTAAGTCCAAAGGATAGAAAGCCCTTTTTATAGGCTGTGGGCTGTAAGTGTTTCTGAGATATCTTTAGCACAGTCTGTAGCAACTGAGGATTTGCATTACCTTGCCTTTTCCCTATATGTCAAGACACATAATTTACTAACTTTTAAAATGGACTGGTATATATTGATATTTCATTGTTTCTTTGTTTTTCTTTGTTTCCATTTGTCTCGCTAAGCTGTGAGCTGAGAGGTTTGAGAGCCAGACTTTGAAATGAGTCAGCTCTTTAGAGCCCAGACACTGAAAGAGGTTTCCGTAGCAACGGAGATGTGTGGGAAAGCCTTATGCACACTATAGCTTAGGAAGCAGGATTTACTGGCTGAAGTGCAAAGCTTCCCCTCCGTCCAGGAGTTATTTTCTTAGTACAGGGATACTTGATTTGTGTTAGTTTTAGCTAACATTCAAACATGGTAAAATTTCTTCTCAGGGTGAACTTTGCATTTTGTGGAAATATATTAAATACTGATATTAAACACATACTCTTTCAAAAATAATCATAAAATCAATAAAGCACTATTAACTAAGGGAGCTAAGCTTTAGTCAATGGTAAATAGCAAAAGTATCTTATTGATCTCATCACAAACATATTCACTGCTACAATGAATTCAGTCTGGCAAATGTCTTGCCTCAATTCCTATCTATAAAGTGGTCACTAAATATATGGAAAATATCTGACACCTAGCAGGTTTCCTAGAAGAGATTTCAGACAACCAATCCTTATTCGACCTATGGCCAGCTGATTTAATTGGTTAGAAACTGACTAAGCAAACCAGCACTTCTGGTCTGATTCAATATTCCACTCAACCCTAGGTAGTTGCATTGTGATGGAGCCATTGGGCAGAAGTGAAAGAATCAGTGTATTTCCACACATCCACTATTGGAGAAACAACTCCAAGGGCATTCCCTTGGTAACTCATTCCCAGGAAACTCAGCTTTCTGCAATATAGAGGCCACATACACTGCCTGGAGTTTTGCAAACTAATTACAAAAAGACTTGTGATCTAAGAAATATTGCAGTTGGACCATGAGGATAACTATAAACAAATTCTGCCATATGGAAAATTTTACAAAATATTATATCTCAACCTAGAGCTAAACACTGTAATTTGCTAGGCCAGGGTTTTCCTCCCATAATCTTTGGGGCTATTGTGAGAACATTAAGAGCCATTCTTTTCTCTTTATCTCTGTTGATGACCTCTGCACTCTTGTCACCATTCCGCTGAAAGGAAGCCTTATCTCCCCTACAGAATCATTTTGATTTCTAACATGACCTCAAAATCTTCAGCTAAAAACTGCCTCAAATTTGTGGTCATGATAATTTAAATATTAAATGGTCTTTTAAAAGTGGCTATCACTGGGCTTCCCTGGTGGCGCAGTGGTTGAGAGTCCGCCTGCTGATGCAGGGGACATGGATTCGTGCCCCGGTCCGGGAGGATCCCACATGTCGCGGAGCGGCTGGGCCCGTGAGCCATGGCCGCTGAGCCTGTGCGTCCGGAGCCTGTGCTCCGCAACGGGTGA
>NW_006779031.1:2174045-2180257 GCF_000442215.2 Lipotes vexillifer | reverse complement strand
AAAAAAAAAAAAAAAAAAAAAAAAAAAAAAAAAGTGGCTATCACTAAAAGCTATGTGGGAGTGCACACAAACTAGCAGCAATGCTTTGTAACTTCAAAATATTCCATGATTCGATATTTGATTCCATATTTATAGAAACAGCAAGAATTGCTTGCGTGATCAAGTAGTACAACTTCCTCACTTTACGGATGGTGAAACCAAGGCTTTTATTGAGAGAAGAGCATTTCTCCTTCAATTACATTAAATTAAGTGAGGTTTGGAGATGATTTAATTTGAAATACATTTTTAATTCCCTGCTAACATATATTTTAATGTCAAATTACATTTGGTTTACCTACCTGTATTTCTTCAAAAGATCTTACATATCTGTAAGGTATTTAATGGAATTGGAAATAAAACTTAATCTTCTGTGTCTAGGGTCTATAACCTTTCTTTGACAACTAAAATGGCCTTCCCTCTTGGTTCATGATAAAGTGGAAAATTTTGAAAAGGGCTAGTATCATCCAGACTTCTCTGCAATGGTCATAAACGCTAAGTATGTAAGTGGCACACTAACTCTTATTTCTGCATGAATATAGCAATATTAAAGCCATAGTTATAGACTCAACAAGCTACCTCATTCAAGACAAATAGTATCTTATGGTTCAAATGAAAGAATTTTTGTACTGGTTGTCTTTCATCAGCTAGGCTCTAAATAGAAAGAATGCCTATAAAACAACGTGTACTTTTCAAAGATGTGTACTGATTTAACTATTGTGCCTGCTTTCCATATTGGAAGCACTGAGATAGTTGAGTAATTAATATGTTTTAACAAATATACATGACAAATAGTTGGCGCTTAGTAAATGCTTGTTAAATGAGTGAATGAACATCCCCAGTTGATTTTTACCAGTCTGTCTCATGAACTCCTTATCCTCTATCCCATCCTCCCAAGTTGGGAGTACTAATGTATGCATCACATATCATATACATTTCCAACTGGATCTTTTTATTTGAGTCTCAGGGCTAATAGTTCTGCCCAGATACTAGACATATCTTCTTGAATTGTGAGCTCTTTCCTCCCAAACCAATTATATCCATAAGCGAACACCCTTTTCCATAGTTACCCCTTCCAATCAAATTCAGTTCTATTCCAAATAACTTTGTCCCTGTTAATAACACTTTTATTCTCGTAAGCTATTCAGGCTTAAAACTTTGAATCATCTTTGGCAGTTTCTACTCACAGAGCTCTCATTTCATTCAGTCACAGACCCTATCCATTTTCTTTCAAAATGACTGTCATTTTCATCCACCTTATTTCCCTTCTCTATGCCCATTTCCAAATATTTATACCCTCACCCTTGGATTATTGCAACAGCCTCCTAGCCTAGCCCTCAGGTTCCAAGTTCTCCCTCACCCCAAATTATCTGCATTGTCCTCCCTCTCTGCTATACCTCCTTACAGCATTTCTAATTTGCGTCTCTCAGTTTAGCACTGAATTCCATAATTTTGCACTGGTGTTCGTTGCTGTGTGGAAAGCTCGTTTCCCCAATGTATTATAAACCCCTTAAAGGCATGCATAGTATCTTAAACTGCTCTGTATTTCCTACAGCCCTCAGCACAGAGTGGCTGCTCAAAAAAATAAGAAAAGCGTATGAGTAAAAACTAAATAGAAGGCAGAATAATAGGAAGCAGACAAGAAGAGGAGAAAATAATCAAAGAGGAAATGAAAGGGGGTTTTCTATGCAAAAATACCTTTATGGAGCGAGATCTCCCAATCCTGTCCCAGTTTGCCTCTGTTCCACTCGCCCTAGTGGAGCAGCTACCAGGCTTCTATTCCATGTGTTACTTAGCATGAAAATAGGACCCACTACAGAGCTGATACCTTGGCTGGAGTACTGAATTTTGAGGTGGTTTGGAAAGACAATGGAAAATGAAGAGTCTTTGCTGGGACTTCCCTGGTGACACAGTGGTTAGGAATCCGCCTGCCAATGCAGGGGACGTGGGTTCGAGCCCTGGTCTGGGAAGATCCCACGTGCCTCGGAGCAGCTAAGCCTGTGGGCCACAACTACTGAGCCCGTGCGCCTAGAGCCTGTGCTCTGCAACAAGAGTAGCCACCACAATGACAAGCCCACGAACCACAACGAAGAGTAACCCCCGCTCGCCGCAACTAGAGAAAGCCTGCGCACAGCAGCGAAGACCCAACACAGCCAAAAAATAAATAAATAAATTTATTTTAAAAAGAAAAGAGTCTTTGCTAAAGAAACAATAAACAGAAAATCTCGAGTAACCATGCCTTATGTTTGTGACACTGTTTACCAGAAGAGGTAACACATAACCCCCAAATCTCAGAGACTAAAGACACAAAAATTTATTTCTCACTCACACAAAGTCACTCGGGGGTCATTTAGGAGGTGGGGTTTTCAGCCATTTAGTGACTCAGAGATTGATGCTCCTTCTGTCCTTACAATGTATCTTCTCCCTGGTTACTAAAGAAGGGGAAGAGACAGCTTGGAGATGGCCTAGGAACTCTTAATGCTTTGAATTAGCAGTTACATGTGTCACACCCACTCACAGCCCATTAGCCAGAGTTTTCACATGGTTCCAACATAAGTAAAAAGATACTAGGCTATATATGGCATCACGTGGAAAACTGGGAGAGCACTAGTGTCTTCCACAGGCACCTTTATGTTATCCAAGGAGTTTTACATCTATTGATCGCTTGGTTCCCACAATTCTGTGAGGTGTCTGGGACAGACAGCAGCTCCTTTGTAAAGAAGTAGCAACCAAGGCCCGGAGGGCAAAAGTGACTTTTCTCAGTTACAAATTTAACTAGTGGCAGAGGTAGAATTAGAAACACGGTGCCTCTTTTCACTCCTGAGTTCTTTATGCTTTAAAATATTCCCTGCTGAAAAGAAAAAAATTGATAGCCAAGAGCAAGCCAAGAAGATGAAGATGGTTGACTCACTTCATACTCAGCCACTTTCAGGCACTTCCAGATTAAATGAAAATATCTCTCTTCAGATTGTAATAATAATAAATAAAATTATCCAGAAACTTTTCGAAGAAATTATCAGATGTTTGACGATCTTTAACTAGACCCATGGATTTCTTTCACTGACAAAAAAGAAAAAAAAATCTCTATTGACCTGAAAGTGGTTACCACCACAAAGCAGTTTAAAAGAATTAGTAAAGAACACCTTGCTTAACAGTCAAAAGAGATGCTGAAAGGAAATCCAATCAGAGGAAGCTTAATATTAAATAGGTAGTCTTATGTTGGTCATGTGACATTACACACATACCCATGAATATACTGTGCCATACAGATAATTGGTCAACTAGACGTCAAAATAATGGATGTGTCCCATGCATTACTATGCTTCTCCTTATACTCGTCTCTCCTGCATGAATATATCCCTGATGTAATACTTGTCACATTGTGTTGCAATCATTGATGTGCTTGTCCCTCCCCTTTCTCC
Source organism: Lipotes vexillifer (assembly GCF_000442215.2). Taxonomy (NCBI): domain Eukaryota; kingdom Metazoa; phylum Chordata; class Mammalia; order Artiodactyla; family Lipotidae; genus Lipotes; species Lipotes vexillifer. The sequence goes on along the minus strand of NW_006779031.1, from coordinate 2,176,799 downwards.
AACCTCTGTCCTACCTCTCTTGTTCCCCCTTTGAAGGTTCCTCGGCTTTAGTTGATCACTTCCATGTTCCTCAGTGCTCGGTCCCAGGTCCTATACTCTTCTCAACCTATACTAACCTCTTGGGTGGTTTCATCTACTCCCATGGATTTAAGTACCATTAATATTGTGGTTATGCATAATCTCTGACTCTGATTGAGCTTTAGACCCACCAGTCATTGTCTACAGGACCTGTCCATTGTTCCTGAAAGTCAATACAATGCTGGCTGACCCAATTCTCTCCCTCACCACCCCCAAACTGCTACTGTTCCTTTGCTCCCTGACTCTTTCAGTGGCACCACTATCCAAACAGTGACTCAAGCCAGATATTTGGGAGTCATTCTCCTACTTCCTATTCATTTTCCACCATATGATCAATCAGTCACCAAATGCTGACCTTTCTATTTCCTAAAACATCTCTCAAATCTGTAAAATTTCTCCCCATCTCCACTTTCACTGCATTAATCATGACACTATCACCTTCCAACTGGAATACTCCAATCTTTCCTCTTCCACCCCATTTTCTTTACATCAAAGAGAGTGATCTTTCTAAAATACCAGTATGATCTTGTCACTGCCATATGTAAAAGTAATCAATTATCTGTTATTACTAGGTGCTTTGAGTACACAAAGATCAAAATCTAGATAAGGGTGGTGTTATGGACTGAATGTTTGTGCCCCCCTCCAAATTCATATGTAGAAATCCCAATCCCAATGTGATGGCATTTATTAGGTGGGGTCTTTGGGAGGTAATTAGGTTTAGATGAAGTCCTGCGGGTGGAATTCTCATGAATGGGATTAGCGCCCATATAAAAAGAGGCCAGAGATCTAGTTAACTCTCTTTCCAACATGTGAGGATACAAGGAGATGTCAGCAATCTATAGGCTGGAAGAGCATCCTCATCAGAACCTGACCATGCTGGCACCCTGACATTGAACTTCCAGTCTCCAGAAATGTGAGAAATAAATTTCTGTTGTGTTTATAAGCTACCCAGTCTATGGTACTTTGTTATAGGAGCCTGAATTGACTAAGACAGGTGAAGGTGGAAGGAAAAGATAGTCTATAATCAGTTAAGGTTTTTGGATACAAATAATAGAAACTAACTCTGGCTAACTGAAGGGGAAAAGTTTATTGAAAAGATATTGGATATTTCACAGAATCAACAGGAAATCTGTCAAAGTAGGTTCAAAATAGTCAAGAACCAAAGGTGACTAGGCAGCAAGAAATACAGCCAGTCACTCCACAGGAACAGCTGGTGTTGGCAACACTGCCACAGGTCACTTGACTACTGCCTCAATGAATAATCTCTAGCTTTCCCTGTTCCTTTTCATCTCTCTCACAATTCCAAGTCCCAAGATGGAGCATTCAATTGGTGAAACCTAGGTTATACATCCATGACCAAATACCAGGGAAGCAAAGGTTGAAGTACCAGGTAACTTCAAAATCCATGATGGAGATGGAGCCCTAATTCCCACCAAGACTCACACAATGGCAGATTCTCTCAGAATAGAATGGTGGTCTAGATATTAGGTAGCCAAAAAAAAAAAAAAAAAGACAACTGTATCTAATCAAGTTTACAATCCTGGATAGGGATTGGAACCTTGGAAGCAGATACATTTCAAGATTCATACATTTTCAGAGTTAGAACAGTAATAAGACCCACATACTGCATATGAAATAACACAATGAGAGTAGCCCATTATCAAACACATTTATATTTCTGAACTGAAATAAATGCTTATTAACACTAAACTGAGATAAATAAAGACTAGAGAGAGTCTCACATCACTTCAGATTAAATTTTACTACCAAATAAGTTCAGATCAGATCTGATTTTTTAAATGATTTTGAAAACTTTTCTATTTTCATAACTTTGGGGGTTTGAGAATTGCAAGAAAGAGATGGTCAACCTATCTGTGTTAGCACCATAAAGACTCATCAGAGTTTCTGGAGAAAGGAGAATGTGATTATTCTGAAAGAATCAAGGATGACTTACTGAAGAAAGTAACATTTGAACCCAGTCTAACATAAAGAATGGATAAAATCTGAATGGACCTGAATGTGAGGGAGGACATACACATTAGAAGGCATAGCAAGAGGGAAACTCCCTGGATGGAAAGACAAGGAAACGTGAAGAATACCTGCGGTCAAGTTTCAGTGTCTGTGAAGGAGAACAGGATATAACCTTGAAACGTAGACGAAATCATAGAGCGCCAGATTAAAGGATTCATTTCATTCTCCAGCCAATGGGGAGCCGACAAAGTTTTTTGAGTATGGAATTATAAAATCAGAGCTATGCTTTTGGAAGTTTAATCTGGCTATATTGTGTCAGTTTCAAATAATCCATATAGATAAATTTTATCTGATATCACAGGAGATGTTTAATTTATACAATTGAAATCCATTTTCTCTTGCCCTTGTCTCAGTAAAGATAGCTGCTTGACACCACCCAGTCAATATTCCTATCCTTTCAGAACACTCCTACTCAATTGCCTACTAAGAAGTGTTGAAGAATTGTCGGAAGACTTGTGAGGAACTAAGTTATTGGTGTAAGATAAACCACAAATACACAATGTAATGCAGAATAATGGACTTAAAGGTTAATATTTAATGACTTCTTCAGTTGCTTCAGTTGTTTCATTTAATGGTCTGGTATCAGTATGCCAGATGCTGATCAGAATAATGAGTTAATTATAATTATTCCAAGTGAGGGAAAGA
>NW_006779031.1:2161258-2173992 GCF_000442215.2 Lipotes vexillifer | reverse complement strand
AAGAGTTAAAGATAAGATCAACTCCAACCAACATTTATTGAACATTCAGTGAGAACCAGACATTATCCTAGACAATTTCTGTACATGATACTCATGTCAGGAATGAACTATTTCTTGGCCATGCACCAGGAAAACAATCTCTCTCCTTTCCATTCTCACCCCAAATTCACCCTCCTTTCTTGGATACAAAACAAAACTCCCATCTTTGGCATACTTTGTCCTTAGGAACAGGAACTGGTAATTTTCTTCATTACAAAGTATCTGTAGTCACAGCTACCACGGAGATCTATGTATTAAAGACCATTGGCTGCCCCAGCTGATTAGCAGCCAAAGGCACAAGCGAAATGCATTCTCAGCACTTTTTTATGACATTAGCCCATTACTTCCCACTAAGTGTGAGTTATAAAAGCATCTTCGCTGCCCCCACCTTAACTACTGCATTTGACTCAGTAGTAGTGTCCTCCCTACAAGCTGTTATCTGCAGACTCTGCCATGACACATAATTGGCCAGTTATGGATGAGATCAAACTGCAGAATATTTTTGTTCTATGGGCTAGAATATTTTCAGGAACTGAAGGGACTTAAGAATAAGTTGGTTTTTTAAAATTATATTATTTAATATAATTAATTCAAAATATTAACCAATCAATACAGAATCGGTTTAAAATATTAATGACATAGCTTACAAGGAAAAAGTTGTTTTAAAACAATTTATTTTTCATGTGTTTCACCAATGTCATTAAAATACTATATAGTCCATCCCTTTAAATCCCATAATCCCTCCCACCAACAACTCATCCTCCAAAGTTACTCCTCCTTAGCTTGGAGAAAACATTTTTGCCTCAATAGTCAATAGTCTTGAAATTTCCCGGCTATAGTTAAAGAGATTTTTTTTAAAAAAAACTTCATATGTATTTGGCTACTGAAAGACAGTATGACTCAATGCAACAATTCTTGACTTGCTTCTCCCATGGCACATGGAATGGAAAGCATGAATATGCTTACCCCATACCTCTGAGCAAGTCCCAGTACGCTCGTCATAACTGCATCCCTTTTCTTCTCATTCAAGAAAGCAAATCAGAATATAAGGGACTGAGAGTGATCCCACGTTCTTCTGGTTTTTTCCTACTCAGCGTTCTTTCTTGGCCCTTCCTCCACAACCTGATTTCAAACTAATGGTTCAGTCATGGGGACATCTCTCCTCATACTATATTCTTTTTTAGGGACTTCCCTTGATATCTAAAGATCTATTTGATGTCTATATATTGACAACTCCAAAAATTTATATTTCCAAGGCAAATCTCTCTTCTGACCCCTGGAAACCCATCTGTTCCTCTGTCTACTTGATATTCAATTTTTCAAAGGCATTTCAAGCTCAATTTTTCCTTGTAATCTTCCCCCACCAGCTAGGTCCTCTCTCACACACCATGCCTCAGTGAAGCGTTTCCATTCAGTTCAGTAAGTCAGAATCCTAGGTGTCAGCTATAATACCTCCTTCTCCCTCAACGTCTGTATCTAATCTAAGTCCAAGTCCTGTCAATATCCCCAGCGAAAGATTTCTTGAATCTGTCCATATTTCTCCTTTTCTACAGCTTTTCCCCTAGTCTAAGCCATCACCCAATTTCACCTGGACCACTGTAATTTACTTTCTACACAGCATATATGGAATATAATGTTAATGGTGCCCTAAGGAGTTGCTCAACTCAGCAGTTCTCAAGCCACTGGAGAGGAGTAAAATCAGGGGATCATGGCCAGAAGTCAGTTTCTGGAATTGTGGAAGAAGAGATGCTCATATTTAAGCAGATTATTGTGAAAGACACCCATCTCTCTGTGGAACAGTCTAAGATCACAGTTGATAGGAAAAGATTAGTAGAGTCTACAGGAGGTAGGACTGAGGAGCTGAGAAGCCTGGCTTCATTTTCTGGGGAGAAATTAGCACGCACCCATAACTCTACGACAATCCTAAACCTGCCTTTGAGAATGCAACGTGGTCACCTTAAAAGCTCAGTACTCTGAACAGGCATTTATTTTCCACAAATGTCTGCTTTGCTTCTGGATTTATTCAGCTATATCTGATAAATTCAATTCTCTAGAAGAGGGGAGAGAATGAACACAGAGATGTGGATGAAGACAGGGATAAAGGGAACAGAGGGTCAATACTGGAAAAGAAAGGGACGCATAAGATGATCTAAAACCATTAGAAAATGTTTCACCCATAACCTCCTCTGTCCTCTTGCAAAATCACACAATCAATCTCACCATACATTTCTAATTGGACAGGAGCCATGATAATGGTAGTGTTCCTCATCTCTTACCACTCCCACTGCATTATTCCCTTCCAGCCACATTGTTTCTTTCCTATTCCTGGAGTATACTAGGCTTACCCCAGCCTTAGGGATTTATACTTACTGTTGCCTCTGCCTGGACCCATCTTCTCCCAGGTATTCTCATCACCTTCTCCCTCACTTCCTTCATGCCTCTGCTCAGACAATTTTCTATCAGAGAGGATTCCCTAGCCTCCCCCACCTGCACTTACTATCCCTCTTGTCTTTATACCCCCAGTAAAGGGGTTACCCTCAGAGGAGCAAGGTCTTCTCTCTCTTTTTCTTTTTCTTTTCCTTTTCTTCCCTGTGCTATCTACAGCATTTTTTCTAATTGATATAATTGACATACAACATTGCATTAGCTTCAGGTGTACAACATAATGATTCAATACTTGTATACATTGCAAAATGATCACCACGATAAACATTTAGTTAACATCCGTCACCCATACATGGTTACATTTTTTTTTCTTGCAGTGAGAACTTTTAAAATCTACTCTCTTAACAACTTTCAAATATGCTATACAGTATTTTTAATTAGAGTCATTATGCTGTACATTACATCTGCATGACAGTTATTTTATAACTGGAAGATCGTACCTTTTGACCCCATCACACATTTAACTCCCCCTCCCACCCCCTGCCTCTGGTAACCATCAATCTGTTCTCTATATCTATGAGCTTGGTTGTTTTTTTTAGATTCCACATATAAGTGTGATCATATGGTGTTTGTCATTCTCACTACAACATTTTAGACCAATACCAGACTTATAGTAGGTATTCAATAAATATTTGTTATATGGAAAAAAGAATAAATAATCCAATGCAACCTAGTGATGAAATACCCTAGTGAAAATTTTTCCTATTAATTACTAACAAGTGCTAACAAAGAAAGTCTTACATATTTAAGCAGCATCAATTTGGTTGGATAGAATCCAGGAACTATGACAATCCTTGCCAACACCCACTCAGAACCCCTTTTGCCCCATCCATCTGCTAAATGTTTCTATTCATATATTTGCCTTGTGGCTTTGTTTTCAGTCCCATCCAAACTTTTTCTTGTCCAAAGGAAGAAACACAATCTCAGTGTCTGGTACATATTTAGCCTTTTCCCATTCGAGATTTGGTGTTCTATCTTTTCCCAGGCATTCTGAACCACAGCCTCATCTTCTCAGTCGTTATTATACAGCCACGCCACCTGCTTTGCTCACCACATTGCGGATCTGAAACAGGTTCAGATCCTGTACAGACTAAGTACCTACCTCCTATTGGGAATGTACAGGCAAGCTGAGCTGTGTGTAGGCGCTACAACCGTGGGAACGGGTTTTCAAGCAGCTTTTAGGAGCTGTTTGAGTTGTTATGCTTATGACAGTATGCAGCAGAAGATTGTATTCATGCTCACTAAACTCTAGAAAAAAATACTAAGAACTGAGTTTTTCATAATTTAAAAATAGAAATGTATACATATTTATACAGAACCAAAATAAAACACTAATTATTCTACTGAAATTATATTGGGCCTTTTGCCTGTGAAGGTTTTACATGGAGCATTTTATAAATGTGGCTAAATCAGTCTAGCAGAGAGAATAAGAGGAAATGCAACTCTTATGCAATGGTTAAATGGCTATGGAAAGTCCATGAAATTTATACCAGAGTCATACCCAAAATCCCAACTCTTAATTTCTTCAGGGTGATTTTTCCAACAGATGATACTAATTTAGGACACAAGGAATAAAAATATTTCCTGGTTTCTTTTACATTTTAGTTATAGTTAAGATACTTTTCATGCCCAATCTCAGAGCATGGTACAGCTAAAAGAGAATGGAAATGAGAACCAGGGTTTAGTCATAGTTCTGTTAAAAAAAATTGGTGTTCAACTTTAAGCCAGTTACCTATCTTCTCTGAATCTCAGTTTCTCCATCTGGACAATGCAGTCATGTAGTAATAATGGTTCTTTTAAAAAAAAAATTTATTGGAGTATAGTTGACTTACAACGTTGTGTTAATTTCAGGTGTACAGCAAAGTGAATCAGTTACACATATACATATATCCACTCTTTTTTGGATTCTTTTCCCATATAGGTCATTACAGAGCAATGGCTCTTAACTGAGGGTTGTATAATACTCCCAGTTGGGACTTTGGAAATGTATGGTGGCATTTTTTGGCAGTTAGCAGGCAAGTGTATGAGCAAGAATTGTCTCCCTCAAAATACCAGTAGTGCTCCTCTGAGCAAACACTGGACTGGATTTTTAATATTCCTTCCAGCTCTGACATTCTATGATCCTGTGATACTGCCTCTCTTAGATTCACTATGTTAAAATGTAAAATACGAACATTTGGAACCTATAAAATCACTTTTCAAATGATTTTGAAATGGTTTTTCTTTAGGATGTGATATAAAATTTCAACTTTTCTTACAGATGATAAGTTGTCTTGGGTAGAGATACACACTGAATATGACAAAAATAGCATAAAGGATGAGAAAAGGAGAAAATGGACCTATACAGCTCAAGGTTTCTACATATTCTATGAAGCAATAAAATATCAACTCTAAGTAGACTGGTAAAATTTAAGGACGTATACTGTAATCTCTAGAGGAAACACTAAAATAAAAACATAAAAGAGATATAGCTACAAAGCCAAAAGATAAAATAAAAATGGATTTTTAGAAATAAATATTCAATTAACCCAATGGGGGGAAGGGAAGGAGGATTAGTAGAATAAACGACAATGGAGACCTCAGAAAATAAATAGTAAAATGGTAGACCTAAATCTAACGCTATCAAATTTTACAGTAAATGATGGCACAAAAACACTCCAATTAAAATGCAGAAGTTGTCAGAATGGATAAAAACCGAGACCAAGTATGTGCTATCAACTAGAGATACACTTTAAATTTAGAGACACAAATCGATGGAAATAATATGGATGGAAAAAAGATACATGCTATATAGAAGTATGCATAGGTTAATTGCAGTAAAAAAAAAGAAGTATGCATAGGAAAGTAGGGGTCACAATATTAATATCAGATAAGATAGACTTCAATAAAAGTATTACAAAAAATAAAACAAAATCTAAATTACACAATAAATCTTAAGGAATTTGAATTTGTTATATTTTAAAAATTACCCCAAAAGAAAACTTCAGGCATTTATAGATTCAATGATAAGTCTTATCAAGCATTTAAGGAGGAAATAGCATGAATCTTAAAGTCTTTCAGAAAATAGAGGAAGAGGAATTGATTCACAACTTATTTTATAAGTCAAAGTATAAACCTCATTTTAAAATCTGAGACAGTCATTACAAAAGAAGAAACTAATAGACCAGTATCCCTCATGAATATAGGCACAAAACACTTAACACAATTTGAGCAAATAAAATTCAAAAACATAGAAAGATATAATATATCATAATCATGGAACATGTATCCCAGGAATATAGGATTGATTTATTTCAAAAAATTAATCAATGTAATTTGCCATATTTATTGAATAAAGGAAAACACCACATATGGCAAAATTCAACACCCACCCAGTGTTAGAACCTGCGGTAAACTAGATATAGAAGGGAAATTCTTATTCCAATAAAAGACATTTACGAAATACCTAGAGTCAGCATCACATTTAATAGTGAAATACTGAATGCTTTTCCCCTTAGAACAAGGGGTGAATAGCCACTTTCACCACCTATTCAGCACTTTCCTGGAGGTACTATCCACTGCAGTAAAGCAAGGAAAAAAAGAAAGGTATAAAGATCAGCAAGGAGGAAACAAAAATCTGCTTAGGTTTAGATCTCATGGAGGTATATATAAAATATCACAAAGAATGTATAACTAAAATTACCAGAACTAATTTATATCATTTAGCAAGTTTGCAGGATACAAGGTTAACATATAAAATCAATTATATTTTCATATGAAACAGCTCCAATTGCAAATTAAAATTAAAGCAATGCAGTTTACAACAGCAACAAAAAGCATTATGTTCTTAGGAGTAAATCTAACAACAGATGTACAAGACCTCTATACTGAAAACTATAAACCATTGCTGAGAGAAATTAAGAACTAAATGGAGACATTTGCTATGTTCATGAATTGAAAGATGTAATATTTTAAAGATATCAGGAATCTCCAAATGGATCTACAGATTCAGTGCAATCTCAAACATAATTCCACCATGCTTTTTGTTGTAGAAACTGATAACCTAATTCCCTAAATGTATAAGGCATTAAAAGGATCTAGAACAGTGAAAGCAGTTAGGAAAAGAACAACAAATTTGGAGATGTACACTACCTTATTTCAAAGATTATTGAAAAGTTACATTACTCAAGACAGTATAGTACTGTCATAAAGACTAATGAAATGGAGTCCAGAAAAAGACCCACACTTATAACAGTTATTTAATTTTTGAAAAAGTCACTAAAGCAATCCAATGTTGAAGGAACATCTTTTCAACAAATGGTAGTGGGAAAATTAGGTATCTGTATGGAAAAACAATGAAACTCAATCCCTGCCTCACATTGTAAACAAAAGTTAGTTTGAGATAGGTCATTGACATAAATGTAAAATAATGTATATTGCATATTTATACAGTGGAATACAACTTAGCAAGAAAAGGGAACATACTACTGATACACACAATGTGAATGAAACTCAAAAATATTATGCTGAATAAAGAAAAGCCTTACACAAGAGAGTACATTACACACCATATGATTCCACTTACATGAAGTTCTAGAACAGGCCAAACTAATCTACTGTGAAAAAAATCAGAATATTGCCTCTGGTGGGGGTGTGGGTGGGATGTGACAGGAAATGAAGCATTAGGGAAATTTTTGGAGTGATGGTAATATTTCTATATTTTGATAGAATTTTGGATTACATGGTGTATTCCTTTATCAACACTCATTGAATTTCTGCATTTCATTTTATGTAAATTTCACCTTAAGAAAAGAGCTATAAACAAACATTTAACTATGGTTGATGATATGCATTCTGTAGTGTTTCCTGATGAAGTGAACTGATGTCTGCCACTTATTTTGAAATGCATTAAAGAAAATAAGATGAATTGATTGGTGTATATGTGATACGTGATGAAACAGGTATTGTAAACTGTTAATTCTAATATCTACATAATGTGTATATTCATACTCACTGTATAATTCTTTCAATTTTCTGTGTTGTGCTTCAAAGATTTAATTCTAAAATGTTGGTAAAAATCAAACAAACAGATAGGGGTAAATATGTGTATTTATAATGATAAGGAATTGTCTCCAGGATAAATCAATGAGAGAAAAAGCATCAAAGTACAGATGCTTCCATTTGTGGAACACATATATATGTGTGTGTGTGTGTGTGTAGTTTCTTGTATTCTATGCATAAACTATTTTGGAAAGATAGACAAGAAAGCATTAATGGTGGTTGTGTTGTGGCTACCTCAAGGGGTAGGGACTGCATTAGAGGAAGACTTACATTTCATTGTATAACATTCTACACTGTAGGAAATTTTAAGGAGGAGTTTGCATTCTCACTGGGGAAGATAGACAATACACAAGTAAAGATATATACAGGAAGATAATTTTACATAGTGTTAACTGCTGTGAAGAAAATAAAAGAGGATGATATGAGAATGATTTAAAGGGGGGGCAGGGCATCTTTCTCTAGAGTGGCCTGGGAAACCCTCTATGAAATGGTGACATATCATCTGAGACCTGAATGATGAGAAAAATTAAGCTATACATGAACTTGGGGGAAGACACATCCAAGGGAAGGAATAGCAAGCAACAAGGACTGGTTCTTAAATATTCAGGCAGGTGGAAATCTCCCAGAGGACTGATTTAAATGACGATTTCTGGGCTCCAACTTCCCTATTCTGGTTCGGTAGATCTGAGCTGAGCCCCCAGATCTGCATTTTAGCAAGCTTCATGCCCACCCCAAGGCATTTCTGATTCTCATGGTCTGTGAACCACATTGGGAGAAACACAAATCTCGGGCCTGCTTACTGGTGTGTGGGATGAATTTTCATACTGAAGCCCAAGAAAGGTTGGGGAATCCAGAGCTTTGGGCCTAGAGAAAGGATCCCTAGAATCTTGTGACCCTAGAGGCACAGACAGTGGAATAGACAAGCCAGGTGGAACCTCGAAGTCTTGTTATATTCAAGGCTGGAAAGGGGATGAAGGTATGGAGATCAACTAAGGTAGGGAGATCAACATTGACGGGTTTAGTCAATGTTCCAACTAGCAGAAATCAGGAAATCAGTGAGATCCGCAAGAGCTGAAGGCTTTTCCTAAGGCAGGCTGGCTCTCTGCCGTGCTTCACACTTCCTGCCATGTGGAGGTGGCCCTGAGCTCACAGGTGTTGACTGAAGACAGAAGGACCTCAGGAGCCTGCAGGTGTACTCTGTCTCTAAGGGAGAAAAGGGTCCATTTTACCTCTTGCATTGTTTTATCTCACCGGTAGAAATATCTCAATGTTGACCGAGAGCAAATTGAGTAAGGAGGAGATGCAATCTTTTTATTTCCAACCCAGATGATGATAATGAGATTCACCACATTCTAATTACTGATTTCTGCCTCGAGGAACATCTTGGCTTTTCCAATTAACAATAATTTAATATGTTATTGCTTATCCTTTGTTCTTTTTCTTTGAGCTTATCCAATTACTGCATACTGCTTTTGTTTTCATAGTCCTAAACATTAACTTTATTATTTTTTCTTATGAGATTTTTTCTTAGATCTTGTCCTAATTATAAAGTATTTCCAGTTGTATTTAAAATCATGGTTAAATGCTTCATTTGGGGGGGTATATAACAAAAGAGTGGATGAAGTATCAGCTTTTTGTTACTGGGGAAATAATGCAAGTAACAAAAAAAAGTTTTGAAATTTTTAAACAGCCCATTTTTATCTATTTAAACTATTATCCTCTCAAGGTATATGCAATTTAAACTAAATTGCATCTTCTTTGCAAATCAATGTCTTCAGAAGCAACCCCCTTGTTTGATTGTATAATCAGTCCAGGAGTCATTCTGCACTTTCCAGCCTTTCACACAGTGTGGGGCTCAAACCATCCTAGGAACACAGTGGTTTTACGGTATTCCTAAAATATTTTAGAAAGAAACCAACCACGGGCACAAGATTTCCCCAGATGCTACTCTACCAATTTTTATTGAGTACTAACTATCTGCTAGGCATTGTAATTAGTGTCTTCCAAACAGTGCTTGCAGGCTATACCTCATAATTAACTGTGTCACAATGTTTTACAGTTCAACTGTAAAACATTGAACTGCTTTACAGTTCAATGTTTTACAATTCAACTGTAAAACATTGAACTGCTTTACAGTTCAATGCAACTATAAACTTCCTGAAGACAGAAAACATATCATGCCTTTGTTTGCCCCCATAATAGCAAGCAAAAAAAAAAAAATAGGGTCAGTGTGGGTTTCCAAAAGTAAATGGATTGATATGTTTCAGTGACATTTCTCACTCAATGCACTGGCTGCATTTGTGCTATATGAATCTGTCCGAGTACAAAATCCAATAAAGTTAATCTTTTTAACCCAGTCGATCATCTACAACTGCACTGAGACCATGCTTTGTCCCTTCTGTGGGCTCTTAGGTAGGCTTACTGATCTGTTGATGGGAGAAAAATAGAAGTGTAAATTAGACACATTTCTAACAGTTTTTCCAGTCTCTATTAAAAAGTTCTGTAGCCTTGTGGCCAAAGGACAATTTTCATGACCACTCTATTAAGAGAACTCATCAGCTTTATTTCACTGACTTCATTTATAGCATTTCTAGTCTAATAGAAGAAATGATGTAACTTCTGAACCATTTATTACTAGAAGAATACACTTTTAATCAGATTGTATACTTTGAAAAATGTTAAACATATTGGAATATCCCAATTACCCTTCCCAAGGGATTGGGCAGTTTGCTCCACTGCAATAAATCATTGCCTTGTACAAATAAATTATTAGCAGTGTGGCTGTGAGCACTGTCATCCCATTCAAATATGCTAAAAAGCTCTTCGGTTGATTTGTGCTTCTGTAAGAGAATGTGTTGTAAATGTTGATCTAACTTCAGCTGTGAGAATGTGGAATAGACAGAGGGTAGTAGAATAAATTTTGAACTTAAAACAGGAAGAACCGGTTCTAGGCCTAACCCCATCATTACTGGGTAACATTGGGCAAGTCATTGTACCTCTCTCAGGCTTTGACTTGTCCCCTGTAAAATGAGAATAATGCTGCCTGCCCTCCCACCTCTCAGGGCTGTGAGGATTTACAAGCTTTGTAAGCAGCGGAGCACAGTACAGATTTAAGGGATGATAGCCATGGCACAACAAACAAATTCCTTTACCTTGAGCTTTTCTTTATGAACTGAGCATAAATTTTCCTGGGAGAAATTCTAGTTTCTAAATGAATAAAACTTACAGCCCTACTGACTAAAATGTGTTCTTCTTTTCTTTTTTTCTTTTTTCTTTTTATTAAAGAAGAGTTGATTTACAATGTTGTGTTAGTTTCAGGTGTACAGAAAGTGATTCCGTTATATATATGTATTCTTTTTCAGATTCTTTTCCATTATAGGTCATTACAGAATACTGAGTATAGTTCCCTGTGCTATACAGTAGGTCCTTGTTGGTTATCTATTTTATATACAGTAGTGTATATATGTTAATCCCAAACTCCTAATTTATCTCTCCCCTGCCCTTTCCCCTTTGGTAACCATAAGCTTGTTTTCTATGTCAGTGGGTCTTTTTCTGAAAAATGTGTTATTTGCATGGAAACATTGTCCAGCTGTCTCTAGAAATGTGTCTCTACCCCCTCTCTCTGACTTAGCTACCTTATTTCCAACTACTGTTCTCACCATGCAAATCCTCTCCATTCTTTCAGGCCCATTTAAAGCCTAGGTCTTCAGTGTTGATTCCACACCACATTGATTTCTTCCTACAATGAGCTCCCAGAGATCTTATTATGGTCTAAACTATGTGATTAATGCCAGGTCCTCTAGCAATCCTTCCCTGACCACCTCTACCAGGTCTAGGTTACGGGCCCTTTCTCTGTGTTCCCAGAGGCCCCTGGGCAAACCTCTTTTCTAGCACCTGTCACACTTCACGTTTTAAAGAGCATTATGCAATATATCTGACATGAAATTGAACAAAATGATATTTTGATTATTTATTTACTCATCATGCAGCTTAAGAAATAATGGCATCATCAATATACTGAAGCCTCCTAGGCACCCCTCCCAAACTGTGTCACCCTCCCTAACTCTCAGAGTTAGGCTACTTCTTTGAACTGATGTCCATTATTCCATGCAATTCTATATCACTTAACCACAGCTAGATGTAGAACTATACACCATATAGTATTATTTGGCATATTTTTAAAACCTTATATGGAATATTATACTGGAATGATCTTTCTGTGATGTTTGCTTCTACTCAATCTTGTTTGTGAGATTGCTCCATGTTGTATCCTTGAGTAGACAACAATGTAGTCATCAGTTCTTCTAATTGGTAGACTATTTTTTCAAAAAATATTTTAAGATAATTATGCTATGAACTTTCTTATACTTGTTTTTCGCTGCATGTGTATATTTTTCTGTAGAGCATATACATAGAAGTTAAACTGTTGAGTCATAAGGTATATATGAGGTAAGCTTGAATAAATATTGACAAATCACCCTCGAAAGTGGTTGTGTGAATTCACACTCCCATCAGAATTGTATGGGATTTGCCCTCGGTCTACATACTCTCCAACACTTAGTATGGTTAGACTTGTAAAATCTGATGGATCTTGTGCCACTCCAGATCCACACTTCATTCTTTTCTATCCTGCAATGTGATCCAGGAGGTTGAACTCTATGCATGACAGCAAAGGGTTCCCTTGTCTTTGACTTCTATTTGGTTTCACATGGGGAACATCAGAAGGAAAGGAAATTGAATGGAAGGTAGAATTTTCATTCCTTCAGTCCTCTCTCTGGGAGTCATCACATCATGAGCTAGAATTATACCTTCATAGCTTCTATTGAAGTGACATTTTCCTTACTGATTTGTAGGATTTCTTTACATATTCTGGATACTAATCCTGTTTTCACTTATTATGTACATTGCAAATATTTTCTCCCAATGTGTGGTATGTCTTTTTACTTAAAAAATATTTTTGTGATAAATTTTTTTACAGTGGTTCTTTTTATCAAGTTGTTCCCTTTATAGTGTATGTTTTCCTTGTCTTCTTAAAAAACTATTTCTCTACTCTAAAGTCATTAAGATATTGTCCTAAATTTTCTTCTAGAAGATTAATACAAGTTTTGCTTTTCACATTAGACTTTTAAGCCACCTAGAATTGATTTTTGTATATACTATGGAACAGAAATCCATGTTTACTTAATTTTCATGTGGGTAGAATTTTTCTA
>NW_006779031.1:2144845-2161168 GCF_000442215.2 Lipotes vexillifer | reverse complement strand
TTCCCTACTGTGAAACATTTCATGTTTCTGTTTCATGCTACCTTTCTCTTTATCACTCCAGGTTTAGTATATGTGCTGACAAAGTGAGCACTCCCATTTCACTTTATTATCTGGTTCTGTGACTATCTCCCTGTAATAATTTTCTATTGCTGCTATAACAAATTACCACAAACTTGAAGCTTTAAAACAACGCAGATGTATTCTCTGAACTGTATGTTCTGGAAGCCAGAAGAAGTCTAAAATCAATTTCACTAGGCTGAAACCAAGGTGTCAGCAGGGCCAAGCTCCTTTGGAGGCTCTAGGGGACAATCCATTTCCTTTCCTTTTCCAGCCTTTAGAGGCCTTCTGAATTCCATAAATTCATTGGCTCATGACCCCTTCCTTCATGTTTCAAAGCCCAATAACTTCAAATATCTCTCTCTGCTGAGCTTGTCACATCATCTTCTCTGTTCTGTAGTAGAATCTGCCTCTGCCTCCCTCTTGTAAGGACGTTTGTAGTTATATTCAGGGTCCATCTGGACAAACCAGGATAATCTCCCCATCTCAAGATTCTTAATCACATCTGCAAAGCCCCTGTTACTATATAAGGTAACATTCACAGGTTCCAGGGATTAGGACCTGGATATCTTTGGGGGCCATTATTCAGCCAATCACACTCTCCATGAATCCTATGAGCTTCTTGAAGGCCTATACCCTTATTGGTCTTTAAACTCCTAGTGCATCAAAAGTAGCAAATGTTCAGCACACATTTTCTGAATAAATAAAATTTTGTTTCATCTCCATACTATTATTGTAAACTCCTTCAAGGAAGACTTTGTATCTTTAGCTTCTTTCATACCTTCCAATGTGTCTACAATAGCACAGATCCCTAATAAATTCAATACGCTTTTGAGGCAATATGGTAGAGTAGAAACAGATCTAGAATCCGGTCCTGGTTGTATCACTTATAAACAAGGAATTTTAAGGCAAATTCATTTTTCCTTCTCTGGAATTCTCTTTCTTCATTGATAAAATAAGAGGAGGAAAGAGTAAGCCTAGATGGTGAGGGCACAAGCCCCCCACTTCTGATTCATTCAGAGCATTTCTGCTTTTATCTGTTTTATATAACTACTGAACATTTTTATACAAAATTTTGTTTGAAAAAATAAAAGGTTCTCTTCCTTTAAAACCTTTTGAAAATTACTGTCCTCATCACAGTCTACCATGGGAATACTGAAACTCAGGTGTACTCTTTGCCTCCTGAATTTATTTTCTGAAACCACTGCCTTGAAATTATTCTGTTGAAACCACTGCCTTGAAACCATTGTGTTGAAAAGACTACTAGGACAACTTGTGCCCTCTTTCTGGTGGTTACTAATGTTCTCTCTTGTCTTAACATACAAATCCAACTGTGTAAGCTCTAAGATACCAAATGAATATGTGATCAGACACATATTTCCTACAGGAAAATCAAGATCTAAATCTGCTACACAGACTGATCAAATTACAAACCACAGTGATCACTTGGGGAGAAGGGGTAGAGGAGCACCGAGTCAGTCAATAAGCCAGGAAATTTACTGTATTCAGTGTGAAGGGGTATACAAAATGCTCCTTGAAAGTGAGAATGGTGTCTTATTCATATTCATATGCACGCATTTATACTGAACAGATGACACAGTATCTGCCCCCAAGGGACTTATATCTTAGTATCTTGCATCGTATGCACAACTTTAATCTACCTCCATCAGTAAGACTGCTAAGCTGATTAGATTGACTGTAGGCCAATATTTGCAGTTACTCAGATATGACTTACATTGTCTCTCTCTTAACTTCAACACAGAGCTCCTAGAACACACTGCCATATATCCCAGAGATGGTCAATAAAATTACTGATAAGGAAGATCTTAGTTTTGTTGTTTTTTGGGGTTTTTTTTTGCAGTACGCGGGCCTCTCACTGTCGTGGCCTCTCCCGTTGCGGAGCACAGGCTCCGGACGCGCAGGCTCAGCGGCCATGGCTCACGGGCCCAGCCTTTCCGCGGCATGTGGGATCCTCCCGGACCAGGGTGCGAACCCGTGTCCCCTGCATCAGCAGGCGGACTCTCAACCACTGCGCCACCAGGGAAGCCCAATCTTAGTTTTTTTTCATGTACTTCCATAGCTTTTCTGAAAAATAAAATAAAATCCCAGCCTCATTTTGTTATATGAGAAAGGATCATGTTTATGTATTCTGATAACTTACTGTGTGACCTTAATCAGTCCCTTTCTACCCCTGTGCATCATTTTTTCCCATCTGAAAAAGTGAAATGAGAATATTCAGACTAAATGATCTCTGAATTCCTCTTCAGACTCAAGGCTTTACTATCTATTATTACAGGAGTAAATGTATCATTTTAACCCCCTGAATTGGTTTTCTTAGCTGTCTGCACCATTCAATAACTATTTATTTAATGCTTACTAGGTGCAAGAATTTCACTCAGAAAGAAAAAAGAGCAGCAGCAAAGTGTTGTTTCTGTTAGTGATTGATAATATTATTCATTGGCACAAATTGTGGTTTCTGAATTTTGTTTTCAAGTCAACCAAGAGTAACCATGGCAAAATAGGTCAAGTTGACTATTGCCCTATGTTGAAGTGTCAAAGTCTTAAATTCCTCCTCTGCAGCAAAGGTAGGGAAATAAGAAACATGCCACTCTTTTCTGAAGCTCAATTAGTCAAAATTAATGCAGGAAGCTGGGTAATTTCAATCGACGTTTCAGAAATTCTGTGACAGATCATTTAAGGGTGGAAGTGCGATCCAACTACTACTGACAAAATTAGATTACTATTTTTTAATGCCCTGTTACAGCCATACAACTTAAAATCAATAGTCTCGGTTCTTGAGGAATGTGGTAATCAAGAAGAGATTAATACTGTAAGTTTTGTTATAAAAGTGAAGTCTGGTCAATTTTTTAAATGATTAAAATCAGGAAAGAATTTATATTTTAATTGCATCATAAATAGTATAAGAAAAGATGGATGGAAAAATCACATGATGTGTGAAAAAAAATGAAAAATAAACCAGGCATCATAAAAAAGAATTTTTTAAAAGGTAGAAAAATTTAGAAATACCACCCAAAAAAATCACTTGACATGTAAGTGAAATTAGTTACATTTGAACTGGTTATTTATTTTTCTCTTGATTCTATCATTGTGTTATAGTGACTTTTTTCATTAGAAGATATATATTGGCAGTGTTTGTTAACAAGTTGCTTCGTAGATAAAGCTATTTGAATATTTCTTATCAGTTTCTTAGTATGACATGTTAGGAGGGATGACACTCTGCATGCTTTTCATGCAAAGAATTTTCTGAACATTTCCTACACAGGTCAAGTCCCTAATCCTTCCTTAGCTCTTCTTACTCTCAATTCAAACTTTACAGAGAAGACTCAAAAAGATCAAAGCCATCTTTGGTGAGTTCCCTCGAGGTCCTTCCCTTCTACTTCTGAAGTTCTCTCTCTGTTCACTTACTCCCTCATTTTCTTTTTGTATTTTAGAGAAAGAAACATCTCCCCAGTATTTTAAGTCAAATTCATCCCTACAGTTTCTTTGATTCCATTACTGTCCGCTGGTTCTTTCCTCCAAACATACTCATCTCTGCTCTTCTGTATTCACTTCCTGTACTTCCATCTCTAGCACTCATCTTTCATCTAGGCTCCAAATCTAACCTTACCAACTGCTGGGTGGATATTTCAGGTAAATGTTCCTTAGACTCCGTAAACTCAATGTTATTTTATTTTATTTTATTTTATTTTATTTTCCGCTAATACTGGCTTAGAATTTGTGCTTTTTTTTTTTTAATTGGAGTGTAGTTGCTTTACACTGCTGTGTACAGTTTCAGGTGTACAGCAAAGTGAATCAGTTATACATATACATATATCCCCTCTTTTTTGGATTTCCTTCCTGTTTAGGTCACCACAGAGCACTGAGTAGAGTTCCCTGTGCTATACAGTAGGTTCTCATTAGTTATCTACTTTATACATAGTATGAATAGTTACTATAATTGCTCTCATTTTGCAAATTGGTTAAAAATACCTGAGGTCACATCACCTAGAGGGGTGGGATAGGGAGGGTGGGAGGGAGACACAAGAGGGAGGGGATATGGGGATATATGTATACATATAGTTGATTCACTTTGTTATACAGCAGAAACTAACACACCATTGTAAAGCAATTATACTGCAATAAAGATGTTAAAAAAAAAAACAACTCAAGGCCAGTTCAACTCCTCCATGAAGACTTTTTCATCCTTCTGTCTGAAATCACTCCTTCTTGCTTTGCGTTCCCTTCAAGCTCCACTTGTTCTTACGAGATTTTCCTTCCAGTTGCTATGTTCCTACAAATCCTGGCATAGCATAGGCGCTTGTTTGAAGTGAATTGAATCAATACATAATTGATACAATACACTGAGCTATGATTATGGTAATATGTTATACCATGAGAAATCAGTTTCTCTTAGTAAAAAACGATTATCAGTTGGTTATTCCATATGGTTTAACCTAATACTTAGCTCTCTAATTGAATTTTCTACTATTAGTTCTTTTTTCTGGAAATGAATTTTTACAGTATAGATGGGTCGTGATTCAGTCTGAGTCCATGGTTCTCATAGTTAGAACAGAAAATGTCAGTTAGGTCTTCTTATTTGTATTCCTGCCTTTTCAGCAGTCTCATTTTATTCCCTAGATCATGTCACCTAAATCACAGAACTAAGGTCATGTACGCTCAAGGCTAACAGCTAAACACAGTGTATGGCTGGAAAAAGGTCACCACAGGCACTTAATGGAAAGCAGTCATTCTGGCCAAAAATAGTATGGCCGAACACCCTGAGTCATTGGAAAAGTTTAATTTTGGTTCAGCTGATCTGGTTCCACCAAGAAGATCCTACCACATTTTTGCTGCACTTTACAAATGAACTGAATTCAAATTCCCTTC
Source organism: Lipotes vexillifer (assembly GCF_000442215.2). Classification (NCBI taxonomy): domain Eukaryota; kingdom Metazoa; phylum Chordata; class Mammalia; order Artiodactyla; family Lipotidae; genus Lipotes; species Lipotes vexillifer. Next base: position 2,156,224 of record NW_006779031.1, on the reverse strand, counting down.
TTTAAATTCATGATGACCTGTTCATAGGAATTACTAAAAACTTTTCACACATGCAAATTGAATACACTTGTAACCTCTCTATAATTCCCTCTACTCTGCGGAGCCCACCGAGGTAAATGATTTCCTGGAAATAGGTGGCTTCTCAGGATGCCAGTCAGTACATTTGAGTTACACTTTGCATTTCCCCAACTATCAAATATGTTCTTTAGAAGTCAACAATCAGTGGAAAGGATATAGTTTTATTCTCCTATATTTAAAGTATTCTATTTTTATTATTCTGGTCAATTAATCTCTTTGATGGTTATAATCCATTTTTAACTATATCTCAGATGTTACATTGTTCTGGTAATTTTACACAGTAGCAAATTATGGAAAGGATAGAATGATTCTTTAAACTTGACTGGCTAATGTCCAATTAATTCTATACAAATGTTCAATACATTATAATTTGGAAATATATCGAGTTTTTTTATGTCATATATCCTTAAATACAATCAAGCATCTAATCATTGCCCCTTTGGAATCAATAAGGAAAGAAGTAGGTGCCTTGCCAGCTCGAATTCTGAAATAATTTCTAGGTTTAACCTATGTATCTGAGCCATCATGACACCCTTAAAAACTCTTTTCTCATTCATTGCCAAAGCTACCCGTGCAATGAAAAGAGGCTTTAGTAAATTTCCCTAAGTTCTTCCTTCTACTCACCATCATCCATTTTGCTCTGGTGCTACACTGCAGGTCCCTATCCCACTTCTTCATTCCTGGATTCTACCCATCTGCCTTACTCTCTTGTTTAGAATCCTTGTTTGAATTGTATGTTTTTCTGGCTTCAATTTGGATACTGTCATTCAGCACCCTATACACTACTGGCCAGATCCCTATGCCCTTGGGATTACAGCCCAGGTACAACACCCCAGGCTTCAGTTTGTCCAAGAACAAAGTTCAGACACTCTGCCTGATCTAATATTGACCATTCTGCAGCCACAAAACCAAACCCACATACCAAATGCTTTTGAAAGTTTTCAAAATCCAGGAGTCAAGGCCAATGCATTTTGATAACTATATTAAAGATGTTAAAAAAAAAAAAAAAAAAAGAACAAGGGAGAAAGGAGCCAATCAACAAACTGATTTGGAATCAGTGGATGTAAGGTTGAGTCCCTGCTCAGCCATATACTAGCTGATGACACTGGACAAGTTTATAGTTTCTAGGGGCTTCTCTTCCTCATCTGTAAAATAGGGTAACACCTTTCCTGCCAATTTCTTAGGGCTGTCGTAAGGACTAAACAAGGTAGCAGAAGCGGAAATGCTTTTCAAGCAAAGGAAAATTATCCTTATTGAAATAATAAGGACAAATAAGTAACATTTTGAAAGGAATAAAGCCTTTGACACTTTAAAAAGTGGCTAAGAAAATAATTATCTAAAACATAAAGGTATCCCAGCAAATTCTAGTTTCCTGTGGCTCCTGGAGCATCCTAGAAAAGTTAATTATTCATGCTAACTGGCTGTTGCCATTTTTTTACTTACGATTTCTCCCATTACTCCATCACTCTTGTTTATTACATGCAGAAATGGCTGCCTTTATATTTCATGTATTCTTTTCAATATCAAGACTAATACAGCACGGTGACATGAATAATAGCCAATCTGCCACAGCATACGCTACAGCTCATAACATGCTTCATCGATGCAGTTTTGGTCATGCAATGTTCCTTGATTTGAAGTTCTGGAGGTCTATGGTTTCCCTCTATATTAACTTTGAGTATGTCCTGTCAGTATTCTAAAGCACAGTGGCTTTGGACTGAAGGGATGCTCTATTTTAAGGGACAAGGACTCTTAACATCTAGTATAGAACGTTTAGTCCGTAGACTAATTCAATCCTTTTCTTAGTTTTCATGCCCTTGTTTACATCAGAAATAACTGCCACACCACAGTTTACATAAATATTGGCTTCACAAAATGTTCCATTGCTTTTCCTTAATTTTCTTTTCCTAAAGAGTAAGGCTCAGTTAGTAGAGCTACCACCAAAAGCGTTTTAATTGAATGAGCAGTCTATAAAGTAATCAGTGGTCATGCTGAGGGCAATCGCATTTATGGCTTGTCTGCTTGCTTGTAATTTAAAAAAAAAAAAAAAACAGCACTTTCTGGGAGATTCTTTCTTCAAGTCTCTGAGATATTCTCTTTGTTCTAGGACATCAACCATTTTCACATCCCCATACCTGTAAAGTCACGTATCTATAGAAGAGTCAATTCTCTATTTTTAGCGGTGCTAATGGTCAATTTTCAGACAATAGAGCAACCTGACCAAACAGTGACCTGAAACAGCATGTTGAGACAGATGACATGCAGACTTTCTGTTACAATCCAAAGTACTGGCTGTTAAAAGCTATATGTGGTAACAGTCAAATCCGGGCTGTTTAAAGATGGCAACCACAGCACAACTTTGGGAGAGTTATTTTCAGCTCAGCTTCCGATAGACATTGAATTCTTGCTCTGGGACAATGGAGCGAGCTCTTTTATGAGCCAAAGTTGACATTTCAACTGACTGATACATATTTCTTGAGCCCTTGCCATGGCTGTCAAAGTGACTGAATTGTTTGATTGAGTCAGAAGGCAAAAGCCAGGTTTTAAAGCACAAATTAAATTTATGAAGTGAAAAACTAAAATGAAAATGCCTGGGCAAACAAAGCTGAGATACCTTAAAAATTCCCCCAAACAGTGTGTCCAAAGAGCAGGCTGAAGGACAGCCAGCCACAGCAAGGGGCAGCGAGAGTCATGGTGCATATGGCCTCCAAAAGGGATGGGGAGATGTGGGCAGATCGCCAGGCATTCTGTCTGTTTTCTCCCGTAGCCACTGGCTCTCTTAGCGGGGAAAAATGGATACCTCTATTCTCTTTGGCAGGCAGGCATTAATCAACTGGTAAATATGAAATGCCTCCCGTGTATAGTATTCTCTAGGTGCTGTAAGAAGGGGATACAAAGAAATATGTAAGAGCTCCAGGCTCTAGCTGCTTAGTTAGGGAGTGAAGATACCTCTGCATAACAATCCTACACTAAAAGTTTGTGCCATGTGCCAAATGAGAGGTATACCTTATGAAGGTTATGGAAGTTCGTAGTTCTCCATCTGTTTGGACCCTTTCCACCTTCCTTCCCTGACTTCACAAGCTAAGGCAAGTCATTTCAGTGTAGGCTCTCCCAGAACCTCCACTTTCCTTCCTAGTCCTTTTTTGGAGTAACTCTGTGATTATTTTGTTTCTTGCCACCTCCCTCTGTAACTGTAATTAACATGAAAGACCAGGGCATTTTCCTGCTCAAAACTGTATCTTCAGTATTTAGCACATTGCTTAGTTTCCCTCTCATGTAACGTAGCATGTTTTTTGATATTTATTTTTAGTTAACTTTAATTGAATATGATTTACATACAATAAGCTAAATTCATTCAACGTACAGGTTTTGATAGATGCATACAGCCATAACCAAGATACAGGCCATTTGCATCACCTCCAAAAGTTCTCTTGAGCCTCTTTGCAATCCACCACTACCTCTGATCCTGGCTGCAGGCAACCACTAATGCTTTTGTCCACACTTTTTAGAATTTCTACAAAATTTCATTTTCTAGAATTTCGAGGGTTTCATATACATGGAATTATACAGCATGTACCCTGTATCAAGCTTCTTTCATTCAGCATAATGATTTTTTAAAATAAATTTATTTATTTATTTATTTATTTATCTTTGGCTGCGTTGGGTCTTCGTTGCTGCGTGCAGGCTTTCTCTACTTGCAGCGAGCAGGGGCCACTCTTCGTTGCGGTGTGCGGACTTCTCATTGCGGTGGCTTCTCTTGTTGTGGAGCACAGGCTCTAGGTGCGTGGGCCTCAGTAGTTGTGGCACATGGGCTCAGTAGTTGCAGCTCACGGGCTCTAGAGCGCAGGCTCAGTAGTTGTGGCACACGGGCTTAGTTGCTCCGCAGCATGTGGGATCTTCCCAGACCAGGGATTGAACCTGTGTCCGCTGCATTGGCAGGCGGATTCTTAACCACTGTGCCAACAGGGAAGTTCCCAGCATAATGATTTTGAGAATCCTTCATGTTATTGTGTTGCCACAATAATTTTTATGCATCTTACAACAGTATTTTCTGACAAAGAATGCATTTCTGTTTTATTATCATGTTTCCCTCATATATTATTTCAGTCATTTTATCATGGCAAATGAACAAGTGTGTTCCAAGTAGTGTGTGAAATTTTGTAGTTTGTTAATAAGTGAGAATCCTCAACAAAGGCTGCACATTTTCATCATTGTTAAATGAACTTGGGTAAAGTATTGGAATGAGGATCACATGATTTTATACATTTGAAACTCTGGAGTTAACTTTTTTTTTTTGGCTCTTTGTCATGTCTACGAGATGGTCATTGTTTTCACCTTGTAATATAGCTAAGCGCTTGTACCAGGACTGGGAAATGTGTCAGATCTGCCAATTATCTGTCATTCATTTCTGCTTATGTTATTTGTATAAGCCCCAAAGCTGAGTTTCCTTGAAGGAATATTTTTAAGTGACTTATCAATTTTTCAAAAAGTTTATTTATTTCCAGCTAGATTTTTGAAAATCCACAAGTTGGCTTTTCCGGGCTCACGGAAACTGTAATTAGTTGGAATCAGGAGAAAGTGAAAGGATGAGCAAGGGCATCACCTTAAGGCCCTTTGTGGGGTGGAACTCCCCGCTTTCCTTGGGACACCTTGCCTCCCTTATGCAATAGATGGTCATGTAAATACCAAGGGAGGGTGCCAGTATATATGCATGTATTCAATATCAATAGTTTTTTCTTTCTTACTATTTGAGCTAAAATATATAAATAGAACATCCCTCACTTTGAAGACTATTGCTAGTGGAGAGTTATTGAGACTTGGTGAGCAGAGGAGTGACATAATAAAAACGGGTATTATCATCATATTAACTCAGTGCTACTATACAGAATGTGTTGCAAAGAGTAGTGACTGGTGGCAGGAGGAATTGTTAGAGGTTGTGTTTGTTTTTACTTCCATTTATTTATTTATTTTGGCTGCATAGGGTCTTTGTTGCTGTGCAGTCTTTCTCCAGTTGCAGCGAGCAGGGGCTATTCTTCGTTGCGGTGCGCGGGCTTCTCATTGCGGTGGCTTCTCTTGTTGCAGAGCACAGGCTCTAGGGTGCATGGGCTTCAGTTGTTGTGGCATGCAGGCTCAGTAGTTGTGGCTCGTAGGCTCTAGAATGCAGGCTCAGTAGTTGTGGCTCTCAGGCTCAGTAGTTGTGGCACACAGCCTTAGTTGCTCCACGGCATGTGGGATCTTCCTGGACCAGGGCTCAAACCCATGTCCCCTGCAATAGCAGGCAGATTCTTAACCACTGCACTACCAGGGAAGTCCCTTCCATTTATTTTTTAGTTAATATATTTAAGTAATATACACTCAAAGGACAATATATAAACGAATAAAGAGGATAAAGTCCTCTTCCTCTCAACTTTCAGCCCAACTCCTTAGCTAACTACTGTTAATAGTTTCTTGTGCATCCTTCTGGATGGCTTCTATGTGTATTCAACATATGCACGCGTGCCTAGACTTGTCTATTTGCGTAAATGTGATTAACTGTTCACACTATCGTGAACAGTGCTTTTTCATTTAACAATATACCTTAGACATCTTCCCACACATGTAAATAGAGAACCACCTGATTCCTTTTCAGGGCTACTGAGTATTCCACTACATGGATATGCCATGATTTGTAAACCAGCTCTCTTTTTTTCCCCTATTTTTATCCTTATTAGAAAAAACTCTAGTGGCCCTATGTGTACATATGTCTTGCATAGGGTTATTTTTAGAAGCAAAATTTGCTGAGTAGAAGCACATATCGGCTCCTATTGTTGCATAACACACTGCTCAGTCAAACACTAGCTGTTTGTTCGTTCATGATTTCCTGGGTTGGCAACTTGGACAGGGCTCAGGGGGCGTGGCTCATCTCTGCTCCCCACAATGCCAGATGGACCCACTCAGTCATTTTCAGTCTGTTTGTGGGTTGCCTGCTCCTAGATGTCCCTCTCCCCTGTCAGGGGCCCCAGAATTAAGGGCTGGGATGCCTGGACCCCTCTTTCTCACCACATGATCTCTCTCTCCATGTGGTGTCTCATCCTCAGAATTCGTCCGGGATGATTCACAAGGTTGTAGTGATACAAGCAAGTGAGAACAGAAGCTGAAAAGCTTCTTAAGGCCTAGAGTTGGAAGCCACACAATATTTTTTTTATACATTTATTTATTTGTTTGTTTTTGGCTGCGTTGGGTCTTCGTTGCTGCACGCGGGCTTTCTCTAGTTGCAGCAAGCAGGGGCTACTCTTCGTTGCGGTGCACGGGCTTCTCATTGCGGTGGCTTCTCTGTGGAGCACGGGCTCTAGGTGCGCGGGCTTCGGTAGTTGTGGCACGCGGGCTCTAGAGCACAGACTCAGTAGTTGCGGTGCACGGGCTTAGTTGCTCCGCGGCATGTGGGATCTTCCTGGACCAGGGCTCGAACCCATGTCCCCTGCTTTGGCAGGCAGATTCTTAACCACTGCACCACTAGGGAAGTCTGGAAGTCACACAATCTTAATTCTACCACATTCTATTGGTCAGAGAAAACTCATAGCATCCCAGACTAAAGGAGTGGGAAGATAAGTCACCTTTTGATGGAAGTTGCAACAATGTTACACGGCAAAGACACCTGTGTACAGAGATGGAAGAAGATGTTTAACCATCATTGTAAACAATTTTTGTAAACAATCCTCCCCAAAGAATATGCACATTTTAATTTTGATATATCTTTTCAATTAGGAGAATATTGTAATATTCAGATCGCTGTAGAATAATAATGCAAGAATGATACAAGACACATTGTAAAGGAACTCATTAACTGATTAGATATGAGGTGCTAGGCAAGAATAGAAGATTCTTTTAATGTTGTTCAGAACTAGGTCTCTAATGTCATTGACCAAGCTTAGAATATTAGGAGTGGAGGAGACCATAGGACTAATTTGTTCCAACCCCATCTAATGTTGAGATTCCCTCTTCAAACGCATTCCTAACGTACTTGAGCACCTCCATTTGCAGGGACATCTCTGTCTCCTAGGTTAGCCCATTCCATTTTTGAAGAGTCCTGCTACATGGGTCTCTCCTGAATTGTGCCAAATATTGCTTCCCTCCTCAGTCCTGCTTTTAATCTGTAGAGGCCAGAGAAAGATTGCATTCATCCTTTGCCATAAGGCCTTCAAAAACTGAAGTTCACTACTGTGTCCTCCTTTAGTCTTTTCTTCTCTTGATTAAACTTGCCCAGGTCCTTCTCCCATTCCCCATATCACGTAACTTCCAGAATTGTCATCCTCTCTAAGGACAGCAGAATTTGGATATGTTCCTCATCGTCAATCTCTCTCAAACTACAGTGTCCAGAACAGAACACAGTTCACAAGGATGGCCTGACTAGCATATAACAAAGCAGAGCCATTAACTCTTTTTCTTGGACATGTCATTTTGGTTAATAAAACCAAGGCTGCACTAGCTTTTTGGGAAGCTACATTTTATACTTTACTCATTTCTACTTTCAGTACTTTCAGTTTCTTTTTTTCCAAGTGTATACTCCTTTCAGTACTGTGCCAGGAGTCACTTGAAAAATCCTATCCTTCCAAGCCAGGAGCTTTTTGCTAATTTTCCATGCGACAATCCTTTATTTTTAAAAAATAGGTTTAATAAACTCTCATTCGTATTCCTACAGAGTGGTATTACCAGTACTTGGCCATTCTTTTCCCAAATGATAATTTATGCATTGCACGCTTTACAAGGGAAGGGAACAAAACATGAGGTGCTCTGCAAAAAATGCTATATCTTGCTTTCTGTCCTGAGGCAATACGTATGTTGGCTATTTTATAATTTTTAAGTATAGAGGAAGCCCACTTCTCGCTGTCCCAGATGAGAAAGGAAAACTCACGATTAGACGTTAAGACTAAGATGAAATAAACAGGTGATGCCAACGGAGCTTGGTTCTCCTGAGAGACTGAAGAAGGGTGGGGTTTATACTTTTCAGCAAAAGAAACATTATAAATAGGATTGAAAAACCATTACAGGTAAAAACTAATTGCTCTTTAATATTATCTCTATTATCTTTTGTTGAAAATTTCTTTTTTTTTTTAGTTCAAAATCTTTCACTTGCTCCCTTATGAAAATGATCAGTTAATCAACTTAGAGCCTGGAAAGGAGAAGTATTCCCTCATCTTTGACTAAGAATTCCCCTAAAATAAGAACAGGCTTTTTCTCAACATAAATATAAAGTTTTATATTTATTTATATATCTGTATACATATAGCTGACTCACTTTGTTATACAGCAGAAACTAACATGCCATTGTAAAGCAATTATACTCCAGTAAAGATGTTAAAAAATATATATTTATTTATATCAATCAAGGTTCAGCTTTTAGATTCAGAGGAAGTGTCTAGCTTAGAGAGATCTTTAAGGCTCCTGATTATGTCACAAAAATACATTCACTGTCCTTACCAAGTTCTTGTGATGAGCAGATTTTATACATATGTTATGGATGTCCTCCTCCAAGTCATCAGAAAATTGTTGAACAGGTCAAGACCAAATTTCCAGCTCTGATGTATGACACTAGAGAGTTCCCTCCAGGATTGCAATGAGCCATAATCAGCATCTTTTGGCTACAGTAGATCGACCACGGCTGAATCCACCAAAGCTCTACTGGGCATCCAGCCCATGCTTCTGTAAGTCATCCAAAAGGACAACATGAAACACACTGATATCTGCTTTCCCAGTGCGATGCCATCTTTTTTCTTTCTCCCTGAATTCCTAGTTTTGAACTCAGCAAGTTTAAAGTTGTTCCACAGATTGGTGTTTATTTAACCCTTCATAAGGGAAGACATATCTAATGCAGAGATGTGTTTTAAAATGTCTGCAAAGTTCTCTAATTAAAAAATGCCAAATTCATCTATGCACCAAATAAAGTGACGTAACCCAATGCACACTATTCTTAGCTCAATCTGCCAAAGGACATTTGCATAATATCACAATGTACTGATTTCAGCTGTTTGTAATATCAGGCCTAGACGGAGTAAGGCTAAGAAACAGAGTGGAAGTGGTGATAGATGCTACAATACTGCTTTTCATTAATGAGAAGCTTAAAGAATGGCCTCTTAAAAAATAACACTTGTCAGAGCCTTAAATGGGTACTGTCTAAGGAGTATTGATTGATCTCGACTAGCCAGGAAATTAGAAAGAGGAGAGTCATGGTGGAACAATTCATCTTTGTCAATAAAAGGAATTTCTGTTTCTATTGGAAACCATCTCTCTCCTGGTTCATAGCATGCAGTCTTTAAGAACGGTATATTCTGTAGCAATTTTCATGTGTTACCTTGGAAAGTCCTCCAATTGCCATAATTATGTGTGCTTATACTTGTCACCTTAAACCACTCTTAATCACATTCACCTACCAACGTGAAGTGCCATAGAAGTGAAATGTTGACCCAATGCACCCAAGAGTTGTTTAGTATGGTAACATTGAAAATGGGGAAAAGTTGTCATTTATGTCCATGAAAAGTAAAAATTACATTCTGTTATGTTGTCTAGATGGTATTGTTTTCATTAGAATGTAAGTCCCATGAGAGCAGGGATGTTACTTTGCTCAATGACATGTCCTCAGCACCTGGCAGAGTGCCTGGCACATAGCAGACACTCAATAATATTCGTGAGATGAATAAATGGATTAATGGATAACTTCTTCAATACACATATCTACTGAATGTCTACTATGGGCAAGGGACCAGAGAACATGCTGTTGGAAGTAGTCGTTCATTTATTCAGCAAATATTGAATGCCTACTATGTCTCAGGCACTGAACTAGGTTCTAAGGGTATAACTATGGAGAAGATGGAGTGTGCCTTCTTAGAGCTTATAGCCCAATGACAAGTAGCCAGAAGTAAAGGATAGATTCTCTGCTCTTGGGAGCTATAGCTATTTAAAAAATCAAGTTGGGGAGGCAAGACATAAACATAAGAAAGTTAAATAATGAAGAATTTAACCTATATAACACAAAGACTATCATCCCTTTTTAATGTATGGTTCCAAGGCTTACAGACTCCACCTGCAACTAAGTTCATGTCCAGTTTTTTTCTTTTCCTTTACGATGGCTTCACACTCTTTTATTTTCATTTATCATTTTTTCTTTCCTGCATACTATAAACCCCCAACCAAACAGGAAGCAAAATAAAGTGTGATACATCTTGTTTACTTTAAAACATCACAACCTTTCTGCCTACACCACCAAAAGCAGTCATATTTCAAAGTCCGTTGGCTGTATCATCTCAGCACTTTTAATTTAGATGTAGTTACATTTGCATAACAGTATAGCTGTGAATTTGGCAGGAAATCTCTGAAGAGTTATTTTGGTTCTACAGAGAGCGTGCCCAATGTCTAATAAGCAGATCTCCTGTGCAGTATTGCATTTTTATCTTCACAAAAAAAGTACCCTGGAGGCTCATACCTTGGCAAAAGCTTTTTTTGCTAACAAACAATATGATTAGCAGCATTGTTTTCCCTGAGAGCGATAATGTGGTAAAGCCTGTTGAATTTTTGAAACCATAGTAACAATACAGGAGAAACTCAATGAAAGTGATATTTTAAAATTTTTGTTGTTGTTGTTCATTTTAACATCTTCATTGGAGTATAATTGCTTTACAATGGTGTGTTAGTTTCAGCTTCACAACAAAATGAATCAGTTATATATATACATCTGTTCCCATATCTTTTCCCACTTGTGTCTCCCTCCCTTCCACCCTCCCTATCCCACCCCTCCAGGCAGTCACAAAGCACCGAGCTGATCTCCCTGTGCTATGCGGCTGCTTCCCACTAGCTATCTACCTTACGTTTGGTAGTGTATATATGTCCATGCCTCTCTCTTGCTTTGTCACAGTTTACCCTTCCCCCTCCCCATATCCTCAAGTCCATTCTCTAGTAAGTCTGTGTCTTTATTCCTGTTTCACCCCTAGGTTCTTCATGACATTTTTTTTTCTTAAATTCCATATATATGTGTTAGCATACGGTATTTGTCTCTCTCTTTGTGACTTACTTCACTCTGTATGACAGACTCTAGGTCTGTCCACCTCATTACAAATCGCTCAATTTCGTTTCTTTTTATGGCTGAGTAATATTCCATTGTATACATGTGCCACATCTTCTTTATCCATTCATCCGATGATGGGTACTTAGGTTGTCTCCGTCTCCGGGCTATCGTCAATAGAGCTGCAATGAACATTTTGGTACATGATTCGTTTTGAATTATGGTTTTCGCAGGGTATATGCCCAGTAGTGGGATTGCTGGTCATATGG